>NC_085141.1:2551806-2870782 GCF_024139115.2 Armigeres subalbatus | reverse complement strand
AGAACTGTCAGAAAGTCATGAACGCATCTGGTACATGCCGATCTGTTTAGTAACAAACCTGTGAAGTTGAGACTCGTCTGGGATGCAACGGCGACGTCGAATGGAGTATCTCTGAATTCGTCACTGCTCGTCATTTGCTGGAACCCTTGATGCACGTTCTCTACCAATTCCGCGGACGACGTTTTGCGATATGTGGTGACATACACGAGATGTTTCAACAGGTCGCAATCCACAATCCACGAGGAAGATCAGCACAGTCAGCGATTCTTTCTGAGAGACGACTCGGCTTATAATGAACCCAGAACGTACGTCATGCAGGTGATGACGTTTGGTGCATCCTGCTCCCCAGCGACACCTCGTAAAACACCAGAACGCAGAATGCTTCAACGAACAGTATCCGGAAGCTTCACGAGCAATTGTACGGTGCACCTATGTCGATGATATGCTGAGCAGCACAGAAACCGAGCAAGAGGCAATTGATCTGGCTAAATCCGTCTGGTTCGTGCACAATGAAATTCGGAATTGGATGTCCAATTCTCCCAAAGTTCTGGAAGCGCTTCGTGGTAATCCAAGCACTAGGAAAAGTCTCGACCTGGTATCAACTCTTGCAACTGAAAACGTGCTTGGTGTGGTGGTGGTGTACGCAAACCGACAGCTTCACGTACAAAATAAACTGGAGAAGACTCGGAGAGGACCTGCTAAGCGGCAAACGTTTTCTCACGAAGCGCGAAGTGCTTCGCTCTATGATGTCAATCTACGATCCATTAGGTTTAATTTCGCACTACCTCATCTTCCTGAAACTGCTGCTGCAAGAGATTTACCGAAAATGCATAGGATGGGATGAGAAGGTGCAACAAATCTTCAACAAATGTCAAATTTGGCTGAAGCTTCTTCCTGGAATTGAGCGTTTACAAATTCCCAGGTGTTAACGGCTTCAAACATCACTCGGGCAGCACACACAAGTACAGCTACACACTTTCGTCGACGCCAGCGAAAATGGAATGACTGCTGTGGCATACCTGCGGTTCGAAGGAGCCGACATAGTCGAGTGCTCGTTAGTTACCGAGAAGACTCGTGTTGCTCCTCTCAAATACCTCACTATCCCCAGATTAGAGCTTCAAGCGGCACTTATAGAAGCAAGGCTGGCGCAGTTCATCATACGTGGTATAGATCTCGATGTGTCTCGTTGTGTTTTTTGGACGGATTCAGGGAACGCACTTTCATGAATATGTGCAGATCACCGACGATACAGTCAGTTTGTGACTGCACGGGGCGCAATATAGGATCTGACGGCAGTTTTCGACTGGAAATGGGTTCCCACTAAGTGGAATGTAGCTGATAAAGGAACTAAATGTTAGCGACGGGTTAGGGGCAAAAGGTCGAAAGGACAAAACGTAGAAATACAAAAGGTCGAAGGGACAAATGGTCGAAAAGGACAAAAGGTCGAAAGGGACAAAAGGTCGAAAGGACAAAATAGATGGATGTTAGCGTTTTCTAAATGTCACTTTGATCAAACACACCGGCGTGTATTATACGCCGGTGTATTTTCAATGCGTGTGCCTGCGTGGCTGCGGTCTGCACTATTTTGACAGATCGAAGTGGCATTCAGAAATCCTAGATATTCATGTATTATTGGCACTCATTGGATGAATTTTATTTAATTGTTAAAAATAGTGAAAAATAAAAGAGCATTTTTGCCAACTGTATAGGAAAACTCTGTCTAGCGATATGCAAGCTTTATTCATTTCTCATTAACAATCTTTTTTATCTCTTTCAGAACTATCTAGATATTCATAATATTGTCTTATAGTAATTACTCCTTCTTTGAAAATTGCTCATTCTTCAACTTTGATTGATTGGATGAGTGCGTTATTTCTGCTTGAAGTTAAATGCATTTCATAAATTCTTTTGGAATACACCCAACTTTTTATCAACTTGTTCTTGATAGACCTTTTGTCCTTTTCGACCTTTTGTCCCTTTCGACCTTTTGTCCCGTTCGACCTTCTGTGCCTTTCGACCTTTTGTCCGTTCGACCTTCTGTCCCTTTCGACGTTTTATCTTTTCGACCTTTTGTCTTTCGACCTTTTGTCCTTTCGGCCTTTTGTCTTTCGACCTTTTGTTATAGATTCGTTAGCGACAACCTTCTTTCACAAACGCTAGTAGGTGGTTTCAAGGGCCTGAATTTCTTTGGCAACAAGAAGCAGATTGGCCAATGACGCCTGTCCGTACTGCGGAGACTATAGAGGAGCTACGCGCCAACGTTCACATTCATTATGAAACGGCGAAGTTAGAGTTTCCGTTCAACAATTTTCGGAATTGGAGAAAGCTGGCTCGTTCGACAGCATATATTTTCCGGTTCTTCAGAAACACCCGTCCCAAAGGGTTCTCTCGAATGGATGGTGGTCTGACAGTGGAAGAATTTCAACAAGCAGAGAGCTCCCATATTCAGGCGGAGATATCAATTCTTTGTCGCAAAGGAAACGACGCTGCGCATCCCAAACGAAGCCCTTTGTTCAAATTGGTCCCTTTTCTTGACGATCAAGGAATATTGCGTATGAAAGGCAGGACAGGAGCATGCAAGTACGTTTCTCTGGACGCAGTTAATTCATTCTTCCCCGTGATCACCCGATAACGCTCATTATCATATGGACTTACCACGACAAATTTCATCATCACAACCACGAATCGGTGATCAACGAGGTTCGTCAAAAGTTCTGCGTTGCATGGCTCCGTCAGATGTATGCCAAAGTTAGACCCGATTGCCCACGGTGCAAATTGAGGGAAACTCGTCCTAACCCTCCAGTAATGGCAGATCCACTAGTGCGAGAATTCACAACAAGGCAGGATATTTTTTTCGGTAACACACGCTCTATGTGTGTGTGAAATGAATAGAAACTAAATATTAGCAGAGGGCCATATAAGGAAACAAGCCGTCCAAAGTGTCAATCGAATCTGTATCTTCATTACTTCCATCTACTCCCTTTTGCTTTGAGGTAGTATAATTATTACCGAAAAAAGCCAATAAATTAATTTCGATAAAGTCACGCGTTGATCAAATTTATCCTAATTGCAAAACGTTCAAGCAGTTTTGTGTTACCCAAGTGGTTCTTCTCATATGCACCTGCGAATAGATTTTTATTTTTTTGATTGATTGATTGACAAACAGATCATGCGTCTCCATAATAATCTGATATCTTGCCTGATATTGAAATATGTATTGTAAAATTTAACAAAAATGATGTAATTTTATTCACAATAGGGTATTTCTCTCAAGCCATGAATAATAGCGTTGCTAATGAAAATGTATTATACCTATTTGCTTACGAAGGTAGTGCACTCTGGAGGCCTAAAAAATGTGATTTTCGGACGTTCAAATCGGTCGAACGGTTTTTGAGTTATGATGTCCGCCAACTTTGAAAACATGTGCCGTGCTAAAGAGTATACGTGAACTTTTTGGCTACCGTTATTTTTTTTTATGTTTTGCTAAATTGTTTTTCTACATTGTTTTAAAAAAAGTTCTTACGACATATGAAAAATATTATGTGATTGGCCCGCGTGATAAACTGCGACATTCAGAGGCGAGCATTACGCCCAAACCACCTGCGGGATGGAGGTTCCATTAAAAATGGAATAATTTGGTGCGATTGTTTCAATGTAGTATGATTTCAATTAACAACAAAAATGAATAAATACGCGCTGGATTTCAATTCCAGAAGTTTGTTTAAGGATCCATTATCTCTTTTATAATGGTAGCATAAACAGGCGGGGTTTATTATATTATTGTAAGCAAAAGTGACCACGGACTGGACATGAAATACCAAGCAATCTGAAATGAATCACTGAAGCACCTTCTAACTTCCGGAATAAATCTGACTGTAATACAGGCTTCTTCCATAACATCACCGCCAAAAAGGGGGTTAGATTGGACACACACATAACTTTGGAACGGACACACACACAACTTTGGGTAAAGCTTACATAAAAATAATACAGAAAAATTGAGGCCAAAAACTTGAGATCCCATAGAATTGAATGTTTTCATTTTACCATCAACTTGGCTTTTACCACACTGTTAATGTCGATACTATCGTATTTATTTTTTGAATTATCCAACATCTCATCCAATCATTGATGAAATCATCATCATTCGCATTAATTATCGCTCAATCAACTATAACAAAAAATGGGTCACATGTCCACTAACCCGTTCGTTTGCTGTAAAATACAACAGCCGGAACCGAGAGCCAAACGCGCCACGCTTTAAATCCACAAACGCACGCAATTCCAAAAAGGCTGTACGTACACCGATCCAACCGTCCGGGAAAACCGTTTCTATCTTCTTTCGCTTTTGGTTATCTATCTGCGGGGTTGTTGCTGGACAAGACACTATTTCTGGATGGCGCGCCCGAAGCACCCCGTCGAACGGTTGATTTCTTTTCGCGCATGGTCATGCCATCGAGAGCACGTGCCACGCCACCGAACACATAGCTGGGAATTTATTCGTTTAAATTACAAGCTGCTGAACCTACCGCTGGAACGTTGCAAATTTTTAACTATTCGGTAGTTAGGATACTTATGGTTTTCGATAATCTCTTTTGGTTATGAAATAATGAGGCAATATGATATGAGAAGACGATCATCACTGGGTAAGTCTACTTATGGCACTGTAAACATTTCGGTTGTCAATCAAAATCTGAAGTGAGCACTCACTCGATATGTTGAAACATCATCGAGCAACGAAGAATATAATTATTGAGTTGAAGAGATCTTGAATTACTGGAAAATAATGGCCATATGTCCATATGTTGTTCGCTATGATTGCTATCCTCAAACGAGTAAGCCTTTATTAAACAATTATGATTCATGCACCCCGCCAGAGACCACCAGTTGGACTTTCGATCGGAAAATTATTTTTAAATCTTGTTAAGTGGTAAGTCTATATTTGTTACAAGACGAGTCGAGTACGAGGGAGTGTCCATTTTATGAAGATGACGATTTTGCACGGTGATAAAATAAAACAGACGGATTAATCAATTGGTTCCATCGTGTATTATTTTTATCAGAGTAAAACCAGTTTGAATTAACCAAAATGGTTCGTTGTCCTGAGTTGAACTTAATTTCTTATTTTAAAAAAACATGTAAATAAAGAATTTAAAAAAAAATCTTTGTGTTAACAGCATTATTTAAAAGTTTGAAAAGAAGCACCATCGCTAATTTGCCGAGTCCCAGACCAACAGTGGCTCTGTCCAAGCGCGATTGGAAAACAATTTTGTGAACCTATAGAATAGAAATTCTGAAGAACTTCCCATGCCAATTCCGGAGTAAGTATTGTCATTGATATAAAATACGGCAGACTTCAGTGGACTGATCACTTGCTATAACCAACCATGTATCCACGAAAGAAATTAAAGTTAACGATTTCCACTAAAAAGAAAGCGAAAACCAAGATAAAAAAAAGTTGGATAATTTTGCCAATCTTGAAATTTGATAATAAAGAGTAAAGAGAGTTCACGCACACGCTTACGTAATTATTGAATGCGCCTATAAGCTACTTGGCCGCATGGAACGGAAACATGCGAGAAATGATGCGTACGTTTCTGATTATGGTGAACAGGTTGACAAAAGTGGAACACTGACCAGACACCACCGGTTCCGTTTTGTAGGTGGAAACCCAATACAGCATCGAAAGAGAAGAGCGATACAACAGGGTCATTACAATTCACGGTCGATTTCATCGGAAAAGAATCACTTGTCGTACCCATTTGGAGTGAAATACGGTTTCTGTAGTTTTGCATTTCTTTTACCACCAGAGTGAAAATGGACTGAAATATGTGCATTATTATATGAATTTGAATGATTTTTAGCTTCATAGCGATTGGCACCCAGGGGCGATAATACAAACACAGAGTGCTAAAATTATTGATTTTCCGAGTTCGTTTGATAGCAGCGGGACAACGACCAGTTTCCGGCCGTCAGCAGCTATAATGCACGGCTGTCTGCCGACACCAAAGGTTATTATAGCTTTTCAACCGAGCCGATAGGCTAACGACCGCCAGTTTGATACCCAGATCGATGGATCTATTGTTCGTTTCGATGTCGAGTGGGTGAATTTTGCTTCGATTTTATTCGTTATGATTGATATTAGAAAGCGGTGATAATGTCTGAGTATGATTTACGGCATGCATTGAACTCATGGAATCAGACAATGGTAGATATCACTGAATTTTCCTTCGCCAGTTGTTGTGTAACTTGATATGTGATCGATGTTAAATTAAATCTGACGGTAAATCTAGCTGTTGGCATTGAAATCCGCGTTCCGTAATAGTTTTGTGAAAATACATTTCTTTATACGTTGTTTGTTCATCATTTAGCAATTCTGTTGTTGAGATTTTACGAATTGAAAATCATTAGTTTGCTAAATGTATATTGAACAATCTTTCCACATTATGAATCGAATTTGTTTAAACCGTATAGCTATTTAAAAGCTTAATACATCAATTTAACAAAAAAATATTTATGTTCTGTTAAGTCACCTTGATTATTTAGTTTTTTTTGTAAATTTTAGTAATTTGTTTTTTTAATTAATCTATTCTTCAAATTTTAAAGGTAATATACCATCTCGTTCCCTATGAATCAGAATCCTATTTTTTAATTAATGATTGTGGGTCATACTCAATAATCACGTTTTACCACGACTCTGATAGACATTCTCTCTCGAAGAGTGATATTAGTTTAAAGTCAACTATAAAAGGTGAACTTTTAAGCTTCACCATCTTCAACAATTGTTTTCTTTCCCGACTTGACAATATTGATGAAGATAGAAAGAATCAAATCATTGTCTAACATACAACGATAGATATGAGCTTCAATCTAACCTTGTACCAACTTTCATTTTAGTGTTTTGAGAGAAACCTACGTCAATAAAATAGTAAATGGGAATATAGAACGTGTGTAAAATGACAAGTTTCAGTTGCAGCGTACCTTTATTGTGACTTTCCCTCCAAGAGCGCCACCCCTCAGCGCATTGTATTTAAAACACATGCCGACCGACGACAAACTAAATCACTGTGCTTACCCTTTCTACGGTTTATAATTGTCAAGTGAAAATTCACAGCACAAATCGCGTGCGACCGAAACTCGTTCATTGAAACCTAGGAGTCTCCCAGCCAGTGGGTTCCGCGCCGGGTGAAAAATAAAACTGCATTTATACCGACAACGACACCGGCGCGACCGTGATTAAGCAAACTGTTACACGCTCGAAGGAGCGACTTAAGCTACATCGAGAAGATATACAATTTTCCCATATCTTCACACAACACCGGCTGTCTGCGGGTTATTTTGAAAAGCTCTTCCTTCTTCAAGACGCCACTCACTTAGGAAGTCAGTCATCAAGTGTGCTGTGGTTTCCATAGATACAGAGCAGGCTCGCCTACTTGATGATTTCCACGGCGGTTGGTGTTGAAATGAAACGCAAGCACCACTTGTCATATTGTAAAAGTAACAATAAATGATGATGTCGCGGAATATATGAGAGTATAATTCCAAGGGACCTTAATGGGATGTGGAAGAGGCGCAAGCGAGGTGACGGCGTTTGACGAGATCTGCTTGAATGTGCGCGACATGCTGCACAGTATTTATCTGCGCAGCGCACTACTTTGAATTACCTTTGCTTGTTTCGTCAAAGCAGCGCCAGCGCCCAGGTGCTTAACCTACTTTTACCCACAGACTGGATTTCTTCGACGTTCGTTGCGGTGCAAAATTTTATTTCCGTTGCTTCCTTTAGCAACCATACCCATCTTGGGAAGTTTGGGGATGTTTGCCATGGTCATTGCGAGTACAAAGTTTTCAAAGAATTTTCCTTGATAGTTTACCTTTATCAAGGAAAATTCTTTATGATTTTTTATCTAAAAAAATATAGATCTGCTGTTAAATAACCTTTTTGCACGTGAAAATTCAGAATCCAAACCTACAGCCCGTGAGTCACTTTTTAGGCAGGAAGTTGAGCATTTTTAGAGAAATCGCCCAAATGAGCCTTATGCTTTTGGTAAATTGTTTTCACTTCAATCTGAGTTTTAATAAATGTGTATAAGCAGGAAACGCAGAAGAAATTTAATGGCAGATTAGATAACAAACAACTCTTGCGATTACATTATCAGAAATTCGTCATAATTTACTATAGTAAAAAGATGAATAAACTGTGATCGATAGAAACTGTTCACTAGACTTTACTTTTCTCATGCACTTGAAATCTATCTATCTAACTATGAATCTATGCTAACAACAAGACCAATTTTGAAAAAAACAAAAATAATTAAATACACTGTCGCTATTAATGCGGGTAAAATTATTGCTTAATTCTGGTCGACAGTAAATTTGTATTCGCGACGCTTATGTGTTACATTTGTAGTTTTCGACTTCTAGAATCGACTGGTTACCGGCGTTAGTTGATTGATTGGGAAAACTCCGAGATTATTTAGTCACAAAATTGGAGAAGACTCGTCGCTTTAATGGCGTTGAAGTCATTTTTATGTTTGCATGATTGCATATTCATAGAAGTTGAAATACTAAATTGATACCATAATCTAAGTTATTACGATATCCCGTAAGCATTTTTCAGACAAAAATGGGCCTACCAGGGAAAACGGAAGGTAGCAATGTTGAAAACTGTTCAGCAGCATATAAGCATAACAGCATATGGAGAAGCATGGTATTTCTGTGCAATGATTCGTCTTGAGACTGAACTTTTTATGCAATTTTCACCTTATCCGTTTAATTAAAAAAAATTACAATTGTGTGCATTGCTTTTATATGGCAACTTGTATTAAGGGAAACCTGAACCTAATTACTTGTTGGAAAGTACATTTTCTTGGTTATTATGTCGAATTGTGCGATCAAGAAATCATGGGAATTATGATTTCAAACATCTGACTCCGATCGTCTTCTAAGCGATTCTCACAATCGTTTCATGGTTGTCTTATCCAACTCATCTGGTTTCCTGTACGATAATATAAGGATCATCAAGCTAGCATTTTCATGTAAATATTGTTTGAACTGCGTATAATACACAAGGAGATGATTTCGGTTTGATACAAGGGGTGGTTGATCTGGTAGACTAATTGATCTGTACTCCAGAACAATTTGGAGAACCTAGAACATCTGCATTAAACTTATTTGAACTGCATATAATACGCAAGGGCTCTAGGGACTTGCATGAACATGCTAGCTTGATTTTCCTTATGAGGTACTTCTGAATCTGTAAATTTTACTCTCATTGAAGTTGGTAAATCGAAAAATTGTACATTCTCTATGACAGCATACGTACGCCATCCGATCATGCAAAAAATGAGCATCGTTAGGAACATAACAAACTAGCAACCTACAGGAAACCAAATGACTTGGATAAGACAACCGTGAAACGATTGTGAGACTCGCTTTGAAGACGACATTTTTTTGTTGATCATATGGACCTTAAAACATAATTTGGTAAATCGTACATAACTTTTGATAGAAAAAACATCATCTTTTCTATCAATGTATTGATATTCAAAATCGGTGGTTGTGAATTTAGCAGAAAAATAGTTTCCAAAAATTAATCCAAGATGGCGGCCGAATTCAATAAGGCTGCCTCCCTTTTTTATTATTAAGGACACACTCTTCTTCTTTCCAACGATTTGCTAATTTCTAAGATCGGTTGAGAAATGTTGGAGCTATGACAGTTTTGGTGAATCAAGAATTGACTAAAATCGAGGAGTCCATAAAAATGATTTAGTGAAAATTTTCTGAAGTAATTTTTTCAATTTTTTTAAAAGAATGTCCGAAGGTTTGAGACTAATTAAATTTCCGGAGGAATGTCCAAAGAATTTCATAAAGAAATTCGAAAGATTTCCTTGATGATGTTCTAACGAAATTCCGAAGGGATTTCTTAAGAAATTACTGGAAGAAATTCTTTGAGAAATTCCTGAAGTAATTACATTTCTTAAAAAAGTTCGAGAGAAGAAAAAAGAAAAGAAATTTCTGAAGGATTTCTCCCAAGTAAATTTCGGAAGGCTTCCCCGATGCAATTTCCGTAGGAATTCCAACCATGAAATTCCTTGAATAATTCGTTATTTCGATATTTCGGGATATTTCGAAAAAGTTCTCAAGACGCTTACAGATTTTTTTAAGATTTCCCTATAGGAATTTTTAAGGAATATCTTAATGCATTTCCAAAAGAATTTCTGGATCTAGGTATCCCCTAACTAATTTCCTTGCCGAAAAAAAATCCCTTCATGAAACTTCGAAGGAATTCTTGGAGGAATATACAGAGAAATTCAAGTATTTCGAAAATTCCTGAAAGGAAAGGAATTTCTGCGGAATTACGGGTGCCGAAGGAATGTAACACCTGAAAGAATTTCTGAAGATTAGGTAAAGGAATTCCTGAAGAAAATTCCGGAGGAATTTCCAAAAGAATTTTTAGATAATTTTTTGGAGATATTTCTAGATTTATTTGCGGAAGATTTTTCAAGAAATTCCTTGAGTAATTTAGTAATAAACCACTGGAGAAAATTCCGATGTATTACTTAGGAAAATTTACGATGGAATTTCTGGAGGATCTTTTGAAGGTAGGCCTGGAAGAATTTCTGGATGAATAACCGAATTAATTCCTGAGGGTATTTTTCACGAGAAAGGAAGACTTTCCGAACGAACTTTTAGATAGTTTCATGAAATATTACCTTGATGAATACTGGAGAATTTTGTGAAGCAACTTCTGAAGTAAATTCCTAACGAATTCTTGAAAATCGACTGTAATCCTGATATTTTTTTTGGTTTTTCGATTTGGCATGGAGTCTTACTTCCAGATTCAAAACAGTGTTTTATCTTACTACTGTCCGGATGTTTAAAGGAATTCCCGAATAAATTATTAGAAGAACTCCCTAAGGGGCAAGCCAGAGTGAACACTACGTACGATGCGACATGACGCGACCAGTGCAATTATGATGACCAGTGATAATAATTGTTATTCTTTCACTTGAGTTCCGTCGCTACGCATCGCTTGTCGCGTTTACTCTGGCTTGCCCCTAAGGGTTTCCTTTAGATATTACTAAAGGAATTATTGCAGGAGTTTCTGAAGTAACTTCCGAATGAAATCCTATAGAAATCTAAAAATGTATATGAAAACTCCAATAGGTATTTGCTTGAAAATTCCATTTGATTTTTTTTTCCTGGATTCCTTAATAATTATTCAGGAAATTTATTCAACAATTCCTTCAGAAATTCTGTTCGCAAACTTATTCAGGTTGTTCTTTGTAATTTCGTTGTGAATTTGTTCGAAAATTACTCCTGAAATACATTTTGAAATTTCTCCAAGAATTTCTTCTAAAATTTATAAAATATAGAAATAATCTATAAAATTTCCCCAGGAGCTCATTTGAATGTTCCTACAGGGACTCTTTCGGAAAACCTATTGGGACCTTTGTAAATTTCTTCAGAAATTCCTTTAGTAAAACAATGTAATATTCCTTTCAAAATTCCTGCAGGCATTTTTCCGGAAATTTTGTTGAAAGAATTCTTACGAGAAAATTATTGGAGAATGTAATAAGAAATCCTAAAGGAATTTCCGGAGGAGTTTCTAAAGGAAATTTAAGAGGATTTCCTAGAGGAATTTCGTAAGAAATTTCTGAAGATTTCTCAAAGGAACTCTCAATAGATTTCTGAATGAAATTTACGAAGTTCTAAATCCAACAATCAATGACAAGCTACAAATAAGCATCTAGGTTGAATTGTTGTTCATTTGTGATCTTCGTAGCTGAATAAAATGGATGCTAAATAATTCACTAGACAGATTTCATTTCAGCCTTTGATCCAACTAATACTCGACTTGGCCTATTTATTTGTTTACTACCTTTATTTGAAGTCGAACTAACGTTTTCGTTTTATCACATTTTAGCATATTATTGGGGAAGTTTAATAATGTGCTGAACTAATGATTTTTAGCGTTCTCCGTTCAACTATGATGTGATGCTCTAAAAGGGTGGTCGAATTGAGTTTGAAGAGTAAGTTAATAAGCAAGCATTGGTCATCCTTCTTAACCCTGGTCCTTTGGATTTCACATTTCAAGACAAAATTTTCAAAACGACTTATTTGCTTTTGTAAACAAAGATTCAAACGACGATGAGACGGATCTGATAGCTCTCCCACGCAAACCAACACCATCAATAGATAGGTGAAGGTTTCCGCTACCTGTTGATGGTGTTGGTTTGCGTGGGAGAGCTATCAAATTCGTCTAATCGTCGTTTGAATCTTTGTTTACAAAAGCAGATAAGTCGTTTTGAAAATTTTGTCTTGATTTATCTGATCTATGGCACAGTGGAAGAAGACATTATGCTTTTTCTGTTTGAGAAAAAATCTAGATTCTAGATCTGAAAAATTTGATTTATCTGAAAATAACGATTTATTTTCAAGACATGCTTTTTATACTCGTGGGGTAATACATAAATAATTCATGACTTTTAAAACTGTTCTGTTCGAATCAGTTAATAAAGTGGTTTTTCAAAATGAGAAGTTGTAGCTGTATAATGTCGCCAAAATTGTGTAAACAAAGCTTGAACAGAAGTTACGATAAGAAATAGTACAGACATAATTAAACAAAGCGCTGAATTGAATTATCACACTGATGTCAGTTAAAATAGTGAATTTTTGTTGGGAAGTTATTCCTGGAAGAGTTGCTAAAGCCTGTCCACGTTAAATTTCGGACACTTAAATAATGTCCAATTGATTTTTCGCTTTTCATCAATTCGAAAGGAATCTAAAACATACTGAAAGCAGCACCTAAAGCGGAGATATTCAGCTGTCATGTGAATTTATCGTCTCAACAGTTTGAGAAAATTTTCAAAAATCGTATAGGAAGATGGGTGTTCGAAATTTAACGTGGACAGGCTTTAAAACAAATCCGGATGAATGGGCGAAGGAATTCCAATAAGAATTTTCAAATTAATGCTGGGAATCTGAAGAAATTCCTAACGGAAATTTCTTAGCAACTTCTAGAAATCCTTCCTAGAGTTTCCGAAGGGATTTCTTGAGACGGCACTGGCAGAATCCTTTAAACATATTCTGATAAAAATATTTCAAAAAACCCTGATTAATCCATCTAGCGGTGATGGTGCCTTTCTCGTGCATTTTAAAAATAGTATTTTGGCCATTACTCTTGAGCCCATAGTCCGATCTGGCCAATTTTCAATAGAAAACAATGGGACAGGATTCTGCGTCGAATGCAACTTGTTCTGTTTCAGGGTCAGGGCAACACACACACACACACACACACACACACACACACACACACACACACACACACACACACACACACACACACACACACACACACACACACACACACACACACACACACACACACGAAGCCTCCTTTCAAGAGGCCCGGAAGCCTCCTTTCAAGAGGCCCGGAAGCCTCCTTTCAAGAGGCCCGGAAGCCTCCTTTCAAGAGGCCCGGAAGCCTCCTTTCAAGAGGCCCGGAAGCCTCCTTTCAAGAGGCCCGGAAGCCTCCTTTCAAGAGGCCCAGAAGCCTCCTTTCAAGAGGCCCAGAAGCCTCCTTTCAAGAGGCCCGGAAGCCTCCTTTCAAGAGGCCGGAACACACACACACACACACACACACACACACACAGACATCACCTCAATTCGTCGAGCTGAGTCGATCGGTATATAACACTATGGGTCTCCGGGCCTTCTATAAAAAGTTTGTTTTTGGAGCGATCATATAGCCTTTACGTATACTTAGTATACGAGAAAGGCAAAAAATCTTATTATAATAACAATCTTTGCATTTTCGAAGGTATATTATCAGAAACATCCAATGTGTTCCTCCAATTTATTTTCGGAATTCCAATGATTTTTCAATTTGTCTTCAGAAATACCTTTCGAAAATCCTCGAAAATTATGTACATCAGAAATTCCTTTGGATTCCTTCGAGAATTCGTTTACAAATTCTTTTATGAAATTCAAATTGAAAACTTGTTTGGAATTCCAAAATAAAAACTTCCTTTTATGAATTCCTTTGAAAGTTGCAGTTCCTGTGGAAATTGAATTAGGAACCCTTAAACCCTAACTCCTGAAGAAATTTTTTCATAACTCTAGGAAAAAAAAACTCAGCTTCGACACTACAACGGTCTAAATAAGAAAGTTAAGCGGATTTAAATCCAGGAAGCTGGAAGCCCACAAAGTTTTGTCCAGAAAGTCGGTAAAATTGTCCCGGGCACCGTTCTATTATATCACGTAGTGCTCATCTCCGTAGTGGCACCGGACCACTGGGGGCAACAACCTTCCCCAAAATTCTCAGTTTTGTAGTACGCCGCGATGATTTTGGTCTTCAGAAGTGCCTAATTACGGTGCCCCGATAATCTTTCAATGCGTGTAACGGTCCAACATGTTGTACAACTTCAACTCCACCCCCAGGAAATTTGGTTCGGTCGGAGTAATGTCGGACGTCTTTGGGCAAGTTGTACTATCCAACTGGTGTAACGAAGATTCGTGGAGCTATTCCAACTCATAAAAATAGTTCAGACGTTGAAGATCTTCTTGTTGAACGTTTTGAATATTAAGATCTGCCCTCAAGGACAGTTTGGAGTATCGTAGATGTCGAACGTATTCTGTGATGTGTCTATAATGATGTAACGAAGTCCCGTGGAGCTATTTCAACTCATACAAATAGTTGAGACATCAAAGATCTTCATGTTGCTCGTTTTGAATATTGAGATCTGAGCTCAAGGACAGTTTGGAGTGTCGTAGATGTCGAAGGGCCTAAGGGCCCTCCTTAGCCGTGCGGTAAGATGCGCGGCTACAAAGCAAGACCATGCTGAGGGTGGCTGGGTTCGATTCCCGGTGCTTGTCTAGTCAATTTTCGGATTGGAAATTATCTTGACTTCCCTGGGCATAAAAGTATCATCGTGCTAGCCTCATGATATACGAATGCAAAAATGGTAACCTGGCTTAGAAACCTCGCAGTTAATAACTGTGGAAGTGCTTAATGAACACTAAGCTGCGAGGCGGCTCTGTCCCAGTGTAGGGATGTAATGCCAATAAGAAGAAGAAGAAGTATGGTGTTCCTTAGAACATCAAAATTACAACTCAAGGATAGTTCGTATGCTCTAAATCATCATAGTGCCCGTAACCTGACCGGTGTAATATTTTTCTGGATGAAAAAGTTGATTTTGAACGATTTTGCTGAAGAAAGCAAGGCTCTATCTCTTAAAACTGATTTCTGACAACCTAATTTCCTCTTGAGTCATATATGACCCATCCGTATTGAATCGGTTAATATGACTTCTGAGTAGGGTTACTGCTCCTGGACTTCATCTCATATTCATCCGATACTCATCCCATGAAAAACAAAGCAATGAAACGGGGTTTGATTTGTTTCACATTTTGGTGATTTTTTTCAACAGTGAGCACGCTTGTTACCAAAAAGATGCGACGAAATTGGTGTTATGTTTCGCGATGAGATGAATATAAAGCTTGATCCACTTAGTATTTGGCCGTTTCTTTCCAATTACTGCGGCGCCTCTGGTGGTCGTACCGAAAAGTAAAATACATCACATCGTTGCGGAAGGTTTGTTTAATTTATGATGAAAGTTTCATCAGTATTGATGCTCACGTTCAAGAGTTATCGAAAATGGAACGAAGAGATGGGAACAAATTTTGCACCTTCACGGTGGAAATCCAACATGGTCAGTAGGAATGATTTCAAAGTATCTAAAATTGTCAAACGTTATCGGGAAACACTATTGCTGGATCGCGTAGAACAAAACAACCGTAGAAAAGACCAGAAACTACAAGTGAAAGTCTGTAGAGCAGTTCGGAACAATTCTGGAATTTCCTTCGTGATTTAGCGAAAAGGTTCACTACGCCTTACACCATAGCTCAAATATTCTGTCGGCGCGAAGATTTCAAGTCGTATGGTGCAAGACAGAGTGTATGTAATTAAGAGTGGCGACAAATGCCGCATTTGACAGGTCTCCTGCTCGTTTGGAACACGGTTTTGTATGGGAATGACAGATGAATTCTGTTCCAATTCTGACAGTGTCGCCACTCTTAATTACATGCACTCTGGTGTCAGTAAGCATCTCAACAGGACCCTGAAACAGAACCTGGTTGCCAAACATCACGCAAGAATGCTGGTCGAGAAAGTTCTGACGAAATACAATTGATGTATTTTGATCGGCGATGAGATTAATTTTAAAATGGACTTTCAATTACCGGAACACAAGTTTTATCTTGCCAAACGAAAGGGTAATGACCAAGGAAAATTCAAATATGTCTATGCAAGCAATATTGCCCACAAATGTATGGTATGTCAAAGCACCTGCAGTTGTGGAAAGAAAACTAAAGTTTTGATTACTGAAACGACTATAAATGGAAATTTACTACATAGGGTTACGGAAGGTCTTCCTGACAGGGTCCAATTCCCGGCACAGGCTACAAAACCAAAGATAGAAAGGTTATTTTGCCGTAAACTTCCATTTTTTTTAAACTTTGTTAATGTGAAAAAAAACTTCCATAGTCGTGTATTCTCACTCGAGAAGTTACGATGCAGTTAGTTGAAATTTAGCTTCAAGATGCGATTGCGGTTTAAGAGATGTGTCCCGAAGCGCAATACCTGCCGATACTCTAATTCAATGGTCCCCAGCATGCTTACTATCAAGGGCCACACAGAAATGTCGAGCTGTTGAAGCGGGCCGCAGTATATTTGAAACAATTATTTTTCAGTTCAAATATCATATTACAAAATATTGTATATTTGAACAAAATATTTTTTTCCTTGTGAATCTTTTCAAATAAAATATGTAATTGAGAGGTTTTATCGCCGTAGCTAAATTTTAGTCTTCAGTACCCTTTTTGCAGTAGCGGACTTGACACTAAACTTCACCGAAGCATCTTTTCGTCTCAGTTGGGAGAAAATATTTTAAGCGGTTTTTCCATATGTCGATCGACTCTGTAGTTTCGATCTTATGTTTTCTATAGTTCATGTTACTTGTCGTAGCAAGTAACGGAAGGATCTGAAAAAAATCCCATATGGGATTTTTGTCAGCATCCTCTCGAGATTCTAAGAAGCATCCATTCAAGATTTTGAGCAAAATTCGTTTGAGATCCTAAACAAAATTCGTTTGCAATTCTAAACAGAATCGGTTCGGGACTCTGTACAGAATCCGTTTGGAATTCGTTCGCGATTCTGAACACAATTCCAATCGAGATTCGAAGCAGTATCCTTTCGGAATTTGTTTAAAATTATGAATAGAGTCTGTTTGAGATTCTGAACATAACCCGTTTGGGATTCTAAACAGAACCCGTTTGAAGGTTCTAAATAGAAGCTGTTCCCAATTCTGAAAAAAAACAAAGAGTGGTATTTTGAACAGAATCCAGTCAACGTGTTTGCAGGAAGTAAAAATCCAACAAAATTTCAGTTCAATTTCGCTAAAACCAAACCTATTTTGAAAAATAAAAGCATTCTTATCACGGAGCAGTGTATGACATTATTTTTACCTGTACTTTAACTTTTAGTTCCTTTAATTCTGCGAATAAATACCAATTTGCTACTATCATAACCCAAGGTGATAACATCGAAATATATTTGCTGTCGACCTACATAACATAAATCATGCTTCAACATCATCATGACTTGACGGGCTCCCGAGTGCAACGAAATATTGGGAATGATAAAAAGCCTTCCCTGTCGTATTATTCTTATCAATGTGCCACATGTAGTGTATTCTCAAAAAATCTTTCCCGGCCGCAGGAAAAGGCTTAAAGAACCGCATGCGACCCACGGGCCGCCATTTGGGGATCACTGCTCTAATTATTTTTCTTAATTCACGCTATGTCAATATTTGAATCCATGTTTTTGTGTTCAATAGATTATAATTTAAAATAAAACTCCAAAAAAATCCGCAATTTTAAAAGGCGATAGAAACATTAGTCGAATCGAATGGAATCTTTTTATATGCTATAACGTTTTTATTGTGTACAGTACTAAAATGGGGTCCAATCCGGAGATGGCGAGTTCGATTCTAGGTCCGGTCTAGGATATTTTAGGATTAATCCTATAATAAGATTATATGGAAACATTCTCGACTCCCTGGGCATAGTGAATCCATTGTACTGCCACACAAGATACATACTCATGCAATGGCGGGCATAGAAAAGCTTTCAATTAACAACTGAGGAAATGCTATTAGCATACTAACTTGAAAAGCAGGCCAAATTCCAGTTGGAATGTAGAGCCATTGTAGAAGAAGAATAAGAAGAAGAAAACACCACTAAAATTATTTTGCAATTCGGAAGGAAGGAATTCAGAATAGCACAAGTTCGAGCAATTGAGATAAATCCATCAGAAAATAAAGAGAAGCCATGGAAAACCCCTACTAAAATGTAGGATATAAAAAATTCAACATTTTCACTGATATGCAAGAATACATTATGTTTTTGATCGTGTCGATAACAAAAAATGAAGTTTAAGAATAAAAATATCATCATCATAATTTGTCTTCAGCAAGGCACATCATACCAACACGCTTTCATATGAATATCAAAAAGAATTTAAGAGTTTCGAATAAGAAAAACAATCTCTCTATCTTCATCTGAAACACTGATTCACAATCATGACAACTTTTTTGTTACAGTACTTTTGATCATTTTTTTTATTCCTCTGGATTTTTTCTCTGCGTCACACATAGGAGTAAATAAGCCAATTCTTGGCCAAAACTATTTTTTGCGGTTATTTGCGCCTGATATTCCTAGGACGAAGTAATAATTGCCAATTATGCAGGAAAATGCAATTTTTTGGCTAAATCTATCCACCTAACAGTGTAAAACCGGATAAAAATGTCAAAATACATATGTTTTCAAATAAACCCTCGCGTTTTATGTAAAATCTCTTGCTTTCGCTACGCGAACGATTCTAAAATGGCTATATTCTACAAAGTAGCAAGAAACCCGTAATTAAAGCTCTATCCCTAAATGGATTTTATAACATTTACATAGGAAAAAAAATATCTAACTTATTTTAACCCATGCTCAAGATCCCAATAGAAAAATGGTTGTATAAATTCGCATGCACAAAAATAAAAACTGTTTTTTGCTTAAACACTCTTTTCTCCTCAACTTAAACCTTAACCTTAAAAATTAGGGTCCGGAAAGGTGAAGCCTGTAGTAAAAATATAAATCATATAATAATATCAAATAAATAAATATAAATTCTATATACCGTGGCTTGAAACAACAACGATTACCATGTCCGAGTCGAAGCCCACAAAATATCATAGCTACACCCAACCAACGGATGGCAGATTTTAATACAGTTCTGCATAAGAACCTTACAGAAACTGTATAATAATTGGGCATATACAATTTCGCAAGATTTTAATACAATTGTTGTATTGAAATAATACAAATTTGTATTATTTTAATACAATATTTGTATAAAAATCTTACAGAATTGTTTATGCCCAGATTTTATACAATAATTGTCAGATTTGTTTTTTGGGTGTAGCCTTGACGAAACTATCATAATAAAGCACCGTTCATAAATTATGATCACTTCAATGAAAACGGGTTCATCCTAAATCTAGGTAGTAACAGATTTCTCTACAATGCAGAATTTATAGATAAGCGATTTCAATATAAGGTTTTCAAAAAGATATCAACGCAACTCATGGGAGACCCATTATTCTATTTGTGTCTTGACAAAATCCATGCTAAATAGCATGCTTTTTACTTTTTTCCTGGATTCGTTATATGTGGTAATTTACGAACAAATGTTAAAATTTTTGTTTAAAATGATGAAAAATCGCATTTTATTCAAATAGCTCAGAATCTAATTTGCGGACGTTTGCGGACGAGTTTTCACGTGGAATGCTTAGTTTATATCTTGAAGTTACACCCAAGTGATTTATCTTTGCCGGATCTTGCCGTATAGATTAACTTTTCCTCTAAAGAAAAACATAAAAAATAGAAAAAAAATGTGATTTTTAAGTGGTCATCACCTGAAACATAAAATTTATAAATTGACCATAAACATGAACAAAATGGAGACATACAACTATAATCTACTCATTGTGTACTAATAATAGCTTGTTGATAACATTTATGTTGTGTAAAAATCAGATTTTCCAAATACTCCACAAATAAAGTAGATAAAATCCAATCCAATACCTCATTTTTGAGCCCTAATTATATTTTTTTACAAAATTTTGGGTCATTTCTGAAATAGCCATAGTATGCAGAATGTTTTTAAGTATCTAAAAAAAATATAAGAATGTATAAATGTTGAAAAAAAAATTTTGGGTTTTGTCCACGAATTTGTTCTAGTTACTCTTCTGTGCGTCATCTAAAACATTCCGCATCCATTTTAGGAATAGTCATAACTCACTGATGAGAAAGTGTACGGATTTTTATTGTATAGTTCGTATTTTTGCCATGCAAAACGTTCGTTTGCCAAGCGCAGAGTGCTTATGAAATGTCACGCCAAAAGGAAAGGTGAAAGTTGGGGGAATTTTGCGCGACAGCGAACGAGCGTTCTCATTATTCAGCTTGATGATGATCATCCAAATTATTTGTCTTGAACAGATATTGTGGCTCACTGTTTGCTTCATTGTGCATCTTGAAATTTGTGTGAATTGGAAGGTTGTTAATGAGGCTTGAGCATTGCTAATTCATTTATAAATATGAAGTTTTCGAGGGAAAAGAATAATGCTATGAAATTAATTACATATTTCCCATACTTGAAACTATGATAAAGGACTCTCCAAGTTTGACAGTTTGAGCATCATCATTACATTAACCTTGTTCCAATTCATAAAGTAGGTTTCAGTTTCACACGGTATTTATAATCGAAATACTATTATTATTATCAAACTCATAGCTTTGCCTGTAATCACGAAGGTCATCGAACTGCATTTTAAAAATCTTCCACACCTGCCACATAACAGCACATATTAGCGTTGACCCATTTTCCGAACCACGTTCTATTCACGTCAATCCAACAACAGTACAGTCATAATTCAACACGACATCCCCAAAAACGCAATCATTAGCACCTTCCGCTTGACTTGAAGTCCTCTTTCACCCTATTCACACATTCCCTCACGCAAGGTGTCTCTGCCGCGCACCGCGCAGCGAACGCGCAAAATCAGGTTGATTTGAATGTATGCCTTGATTCTAGTTCAATTCTTACCGTTATTTTCTCCTTCACTTTGCTGTCCACTTGTGTTTCTCGATCTCTCTCCGCGCCTGTTTCTGGAATATGTGCGCCTTGGAATGCGCTCGAGCGCACCTTTCCTCCCTAGTCCAGCTTGAAGAGATCACGCTGAAGCGTTCGTGTTGCGGTCGTCGATCGGTGCTTCAAACAGGTCTTCCCCTCCGCTGATGATGTAGTTGATATCGAGGACCGTTCTTTCTTTCTTCAACACCTACTGCAGCCTCCGGGACTGTCTCACACCCAAAGCAACTGCAACGAGAAAAACTGCCTTCTCTGTTCCCGGACCGAGCAAGACTGAACTGGACTCGATCAGCGGAGAGTCGTTAGCCTTTGGCCAAACGCACACTTTTGAGTAGCGAGTACCGTAAGAACGTATAATTTTCACTTTCCAATAGAAACTTTCTTCGAAAGGATTTTCGATTTCTGCACTTGCCTCAGGAGGCAGTCGTCCCTTAAAAGACGTTCGTTCTTCACTTTGGATAATTAATATGATTACAGTGTTAATTCCATTGAATGGGAATTAATTATATTGACCACTTTTTTCACCGTCGAAACTTATTCCTCAATTCCACTCCAGAATGTCCCGGACATCGGTGCAATACTGATTTCCATCCGTTTCTGGTTGGGTACTGCGGATTTGTGACCGCTCGCTTTGGATTGTGCCTTCCGACTGACTGGCTGGGGAAGAAGCTGTCTGGTTGGCTATCATCGCTCACAAAGAGTCCATCCGAAGACGGCGGTGCGGCCAAAGGAAGAGGCAGGTGTTACCGGGGTCTGACTCGCGCCCGCGGAAGAGTTAAAGAAGTTGCTTACCTACACATAATTTCCTCAAGCTTAGGCGTGGAGAGTGATTTAGATGTCTTCGGTGCGAACCAACTGTTTTTTTGTTGATGCAGCATGAAAGCTCCCACAGCCACAGTGCGCTCTTCACCGGATGATACGATTCGGAAGAAAGTTAACCGAAAAGTATTGTTCAATGTAATATGCTACTCATGATCGCATATTTGTAACATTTGCATTTTTCGATTTTGAGTTAAGCTTATATGAATTGTCTCCAAATTGTTAGTTGTTTTAGTTGGTCCAAATTTATCTTCCATTTCTCCCATCCCTACTTTTGTCGATTGTTACAAATATGCGACCATTCTTCTTCTTCTTATTGGCATTACATCCCCACACTGGGACAGAGCCGCCTCGCAGCTTAGTTTACAACTGCGAGGTTTCTAAGCCAGGTTACCGTTTTTGCATTCGTATATCATGAGGCAATTTTCGGATTGGGAATTGTCTCGACTTCCCTGGGCATAAAAGTATTATCGTGTGAGCCTCATGATATACGAATGCAAAAATGGTAACTTGGCTTAAAAACCTCGCAGTTAATAACTGTGGAAGTGCTTATTGAACACTAAGCTGCGAGGCGGCTCTGTCCCAATGCGGGGATGTAATCCCAATAAGAAGAACAGAGAGGATATCATGAGGCTTGATGATACTTTTATTCCCAGGGAAGTCGAGACAATTTACAATCCGAAAATTGCCTAGACCGGCACCGGGAATCGAACCCAGCCACCCTCAGCATGATCTTGCTTTGTAGCCGCGCGTCTTACTGCACGGCTAAGGAGGGCCCCAATGCGACCATTTGCATTGTAGATATCATCAAACAACCCAAATTTTGTAAACCACAATTCAGTCGAGTCTCTACATCTCGATGTTCTATATCTCGATATCTCTCCCTATGGCTCTCCCATTTTGGCTTTCTACATCTCGAAAACCTCCCCATATCGATATCTCTTTATCTCGATGTGTTCTGATCATATTTTGTTCAGGACTCAATCTCCTTAAGTCGATATGTTCAAATTTTAAGGCTACTAGACCATCTTTGGACAATAACAAACACATCAACAATAAGAAATGACATTTTGTGTTGTTGTCGTATCAGCAACGGTCAAAATACTTTTTCATTCGTTGATGGTTTGTGTTGCTCCAACCCTGCAAAGATGGTGTTCGCTTCCGATCCGGTAGGTACGAGGCGACGTAGAGCGCAGCGAGTGAGATGGGCAAAACAGGTGCAAAACGACTTGGCGAGCGTGGGGCGCATGCGAAGATGGAGAGATGCGGCCTCGAAGCGTGTTTTGTGGCGTCAAATTGTTGATTCAATGTTTTCTGTTTAAATGTGAACTAAATAAATGAATGAAAAGTGAGGAGTGGTATATAAGAAATGAGAAGAAAGAAGTGAGAAGTTATACACGAGAAGAGAAAAGTGAGAAAGAGGGATATGAGAAATAAGAAGGAACAAGTGAAAAAAATAGTAGAAAGATAAGTGAAGCAAAACGGGAAAAGGAATAAGGAATAAAAAACCCTGATTATTCCACCTAGCGGAGATGGTGCCTTTCTCGTGCATTATAAAAATAGTATTTTGGCCATTACTCTTGTCCATAGTCCGATTTTCAATTTTCAATAGGAAACAATGGTAGAGTATTCTGCGTCGAATGCAACTTGCTGCGAATAAATCGGTTAAGGATAAGTGCCTGAAAAATGAAACATTTGACATGATATATGACATTTTTTAACTAATTTTTTCTATAAAAAAGTGGTATTTTGGCCGTAACTTCCGAGTCCATAGTCCGATCTGACCAATTTTCAATAGGAAACAATGGTATAATATCCTGCGTCGAATGCAACTTGTTGCGAGTAAATCGGTTAAGGATAAGTGCCTGAAAAATGAGTGACACTTTTTTGGGTGGGTGCGCACAGACACACGTACACACACATACACACATACATCACCTCAATTCGTCGAGCTGAGTCGATCGGTATATAACACTATGGGTCTCCGGGCCTTCTATAAAAAGTTTGTTTTTGGAGCGATCATATAGCCTTTACGTATACTTAGTATACGAGAAAGGCAAAAAGAGAGAAAGAAAAAGGAAGAGCAATAAGGAAGAAAGCAGAAGGAAGAAGGAATAATGAAGAAAGAAGAAGGAAAAAGAAAGAACTAAGATGGAAGAAGGGAGAAGAAAAAAAAACAGAAGAAAAAATAAGAAGAAAAAAGGAAGAAGGAAGAAAGAAAGAAGAAGACGAAAATATAAGGAAGAATGAAGAAAGAAAGAAGAAGACGAAGAAAAAAGGAAGAAGAAAAAATTAAGAAGGGAGGAGGAAAAAGAAAGAAGGAAGAATGAAGAAATATGAAGGAAGAAAGAAAAAATGAAGGAGGAAAATAACAAAAGGAAGATAAAAGAATTAAGAAAGAGAAAGGGAGAAAAAATAAGAATCAGCTTAGCTTCGCTTGATTGACTGTACCCATCGTAGTTTCTAGTCGTGATTGGCCGAGAAACAACAAATGATGCACAGCTCACCAATTGAATAGTTTTCTTGGGACTAGAAAGCCATTCTCACTGTACATGCTTCGGAGTTTCTTTAATTCAAGACCAATAACGATGCCGGCCTCGTCCTTACAGGATAAGGGGAGGAAAATTAATTCGACTCTCATTGCTACTAGAGACCGAAGAATCCTCTGCATCTCCATGAGCGCACTGGAAAGCAATAGTAAGTTAGTGGGAAGGAAATATATTGGAAATCGCCTTGGTAAGCGATTCGATATCTCAACTACTTCGCGACGACTAAAATACGCACTGCACAACGCTTGCTCGATGGCTACTCTCTTACTGGAGAAACACGACTAGACAAACACAAATTTTAACCTTTTTGATTAATTTACTCACCCGCGCAAAGCAGACCAAAATTACGGTTACCGGTAGAGGTGTGCGCCGCCACGCCGGTGGTCTATAATTTTCCACGCCAATACAAAATAAAAGAAGTCCGCAGGATTTTCCGTGGAAATTTTTGAATTTTCGTAGATTTTTCCGCATTGGGGTTACTAGCCTCGATGCCTAGGGGGGCTTTAGCCCTTCATCTATTTTCTCTAGTTTGAGCTTCCTTTCAAAAATTCTCGAACCTTTTACCACCTCATTAAGCTATCTTAGTGGTAATGTGATAAATACGATCCAACCACCTAAAGCAATTCTGTAGTCCATAGTATCGAAGTTGTTTGTTTACCGATGATTGCTCCAACGATTTAAATTGATAGTGTATGGCTTTGCGTCTAAGTGTAGTAGCGCTCGGCTTTTTCCCGCACACTTAAAGGACAATATGTGACGGGTCGTCGTCAGATTCCCACCGGTAGGCAGTGGAAATTTTTGCAATTGAAGAAGAAGAGATTTCGACGGGAATCTTCCAAGCATTTCGAAGGGAACCTCCAAGGATTCTGAAGGCAATACACCAGTGATTCCGGCGGGAATGTTCCAGGGATTTTAATGAGAATCTTATGAATATCTTAGTGAAGGTGCCCAAAAAGGGTAACCTGACTGTATGCGAAAACTGGCGAGGCATTATGTTGCTGTGTACCGTTCTCAAAGTTCTGTGCAAAATTATCCTAGCCCGGATTCAGGAGAAGATCGATGCGACTCTCCGGCGGCAGCAAGCCGGATTCCGTGCCGGAAGATCCTGTGTGGAGCATATTGTCACGCTCCGTATCATTCTAGAGCAGGTCAACGAATTCCAAGAGTCCCTTTACTTGGTATTCATTGACTACGAAAAAGCTTTCGACCGTCTCAATCACGAGAATGGGGCTCCCTGAGACGTAAGGGGGTTTCTGAGAAAATCATCGGCCTCATCGAAGCACAGCACGAGGCCTTTTCGTGTAGAGTGCTACACAATGGGGTCCTGTCCGACCCTATCTGGGTCGTAGCTGGTGTGAGGCAAGGATGTATTCTATCACCGTTACTGTTCCTCATCGTAATCGACGAGATTCTGGTAGATGCGATTGACCGTGAAACAAACCGCAGGCTGTTATGGCAGCCTATAACCATGAAGCACCTAAACGACTTCGAATTGGCGGATGACGTTGCACTACTCGCGCAACGGCGCTCTGATATGCAGAGTAAGCTCAACGACCTTGCCGATCGCTCCTCCTCGGCAGGTTTAGTCATCAACGTCAACAAAACCAAATCGTTGGATGTAAACACGGTGACTCCTTCCAGTTTCACAGTAGCCGGGCAACCAGTGGAGAATGTTGAAAGCTTCCAATATCTTGGTAGCCAAATGGCGTCAGACGGCGGTACCAAGATCGACATAGGCGCACGGATCAAGAAAGCAAGGGCTGCCTTTGCGAGTTTAAGAAATATCTGGAAAAACAGGCAGATAAGTGAACGCACCAAAATACGAATTTTCAACTCTAACGTGAAATCTGTGCTGTTATACGCTAGCGAAACATGGTGTGTATCAGTGGAGAACACTCAACGGCTGCAGGTGTTCATTAACAGATGCCTGCGGTATATAATTCGGGCCTGGTGGCCTCACAACTGGATCTCAAACAACGAGCTCCATCGTCGTTGTCACCAGAGGCCGATAGCAACAGAAATTCGGGATCGGAAGTGGGGCTGGGTCGGCCACACTCTACGTAGGGGCGGAAACGAAATCTGTAAGCAAGCATTAGACTGGAACCCAGCGGGACATCGCAGCAGAGGCAGACCCAGAGGCTCATGGCGGCGAAGCCTCAATAAAGAAATAAAAGAAGTCGACCGAAATCTAACCTGGCAACAGGTTAAAGCGATAGCCGGGCATCGCTCAGGATGGAGATCTTTCAAGTCGGCCCTTTGCACCACCGGAGGTGTACAGGATCCATAAGTAAGTAAGTTATGAATATCTTCCATCCTCTAGGAATTTCGACTTCCAGGAATATTCCAGGAATTTGAACGGGAATGTTCCAGTGAATCCGACGGAAATGTTTCAGGGATTCCAATGCAAATCTTTTAGAGATTCCGAATGGAATCCTCCAGGAATTCCGACGAGAATATTCCAGGAATTCCGACGGGAATGTTCCAGGAGTTCCAACGAGAATGTTCCAGAGATTCTGTCATAAATCCTCCAGGAATTCCAACGTGAATGTTAAGAGATTTCGTAGGCAATGTTTCAGGTACGTAGAAGCAAATCGTCGAAGGATTCCAAAGCAATCTGTCAAGGAATCCCGAAGCAATTCGTCGAGGGATTCCGAAGCAAATTGTCGGAGGGATTCTGATCAACGACCTTTCGAAGTTAATCATTCAGAGATTCCGAGACAAAACGTCGACAGAAGTTAATCATTCAGAGATTCCGAAGTAAAATGTCGACAGACTCCGAAATAAATATTCAAGGGATTCTGAAGCAAATCGTCAAGGAATTCCGAAGCAAATCTCCCAAAGTTTTTGAAACAAATCTTCGAACGACTCCGGAGGAAATCCGAAGCAAATTAACGAGAGATTTTGAAGAAAATCCTCCATGGATTATGAAGAGTATCCCCCACAGATTCCCTTAACGATAACGAAAGGGTTTAGTGTGAATTCTTCTGGATTCCGATTTGAATACTTCGAATTCTTTAGAGATTCCAATGAGAATTCTTCTCGGATGCTAATGGGATCAGTGGAAACTATCATGCTGCTAGTCAAGCATAAGTCTGCTGGAAAACTGTCACACTAGTCCGTAATGGTTGACCACATGTCTTTGACTGCTGGCAAAGTATCACGTTTGCTTTGATTGAGATTTTGGTGGATCTACGTTGCTGTTCATATCAAGCTTACTTTGATGCTTTCAAACCAATCTTTCTCGGAAATAAAAAAAAAGCTCATTTGTCGAGTCAAGTACGAGACACTGAAGACGACCTTACTGTTGAGGTCGAAATGCGTATCTGTCAAGGTACAATTCGGTGGTGGAATTCAAAAAGTTGTTTGGCAGAAATGGCCGTTTGTCGGCCAAATGAAAATGTTATTTGGCCAAACGGGTGGATATTTTTGACTATATTACCCGTTCAGTAATCAACATTTGGCAGTTGGACCAAATGATATTTTCGACTAAATGGCCCTTTCTGTCAAACCTTATAACCTATTCGGCCAAACAACGTGTTAGAGAAACGTGCTTTTTCGGCCAAATTACCAAAATCTAATTTTTATGTTGATGTCCACATTTTGAACAATCCCCCGCTGAAAATTTGAAGAATTTTCTTGAAACTTGAAACAATTTTCCTTAGAAATTCCAAAGTGCTTCCTTCTTCCAAAGAATTCCCAAAATTTCATAATAGTTGCCATGGAAAATCCGAAAATAAATTTCAAATTAATATCTTGGAGAAGCTCAGAGAATTTTCGAGAGAAGCTCATCAGATTTTTCCGTCCAATTTCTAAAGATTCTTTCGTAGAAGTCTTGAAAACATCCTAAAAAAATGCTGAAAAAAATCTTCAAGAAACGAACGTGAACAATCTCCACGCCGATTCAACCGGCGCCGCCACCGACCAAAATTCTGACAAACGCCGCCGCCGTCGATTTTCTGACTGGCGCACACCTCTAGTTACCGGCCGATCGTTTTGATTTCCGCACAAAGCAAAACTAAATTTCGACGACCGGCCGATTTGCTTACTGGAGAAACACGACTGGACAAGAAACAAATTTTCACTTTCTCGGAAGAAGAAGAATGAAAGAAGAAGAAAAAAGGAAGAAGAAATTCGAGCTTTGAGCTTGAGCTTGAGCTTGATTGACTGCTCGTAGTTGCTACTCCATTATGACCAGATCAGCTGTTCTTGCACAGGGAACCAACAGATGTTTGCTTGGGACTAGCACACATCTTCAATGTACAAGTACTGGTGATCTCATTTGTTAGGTCATACTGGCGCCTGCCACGTCAGAATGCAAGTCAATATAGGGAAGGGGGAGGAAATGATTATGCAATCACTCGCCCACTGCAAGCCGAATATACCTCTGCACTTGCCACGAGTTCATGCGGAATTTGTTGGAATTTCTGGGTTAGGTTGGAGAGGCAGAGTTTCGTCTTGGTTAACGAGCTGCCAATGTGATAGATAGGAGAAGGTAACTGATGGAATTTCTAATTGGATGTAGGAAACGAGCTCTATAGTTCATTTCCAATTCTATCAGATTACTGATAGAATACTCAAGTTGAAGGTATAGGAATAATAATGGAAACGGTATGGAAGTCTATTTCCAGTTCTAGCGATTGCTAGAACATGAGAAATAAAGAGAAAGATACAAAGTAGGATAATGGAACGGACCTGGGATTGAACCCACGAACTCCTGCGTATGAGGCAGAAGCAGTAGCCATATGACTACCAAGCCCGCTTCGAAACAAGAGAAATCACGCACTGAACTGATTAATTTTATTACCGGCCGCGCAATGCAGAACACAATAATTCGGCCAATCGCGCGATCGTTCTGCTGTCCGGAATAAGAGAGATCACGCACTGAACTGATTAATTTTATTACCGGCCGCGCAATGCAGAACACAATAATTCGGCCAATCGCGCGATCGTTCTGCTGTCCGAAACATGATAGAACACGCACTGAACTGATTAATTTTATTACCGGCCGCGCAATGCAGAACACAATAATTCGGCCAATCGCGCGATCGTTCTGCTGTCCGGAACAAGAGAGATCACGCACTGAACTGATTAATTTTATTACCGACCGCCCAATGCAGAACACAATAATTCGGCCGATCGCGCGATCGTTCTGCTGTCCGAAACAAGAGAGATCACGCACTCAGGAAGAAGAGAGAAGGAAGAAGAAATTCGGACGAAAAAAGAAGAAAGAATAAAGAAGGGAAAAGAAGAAAGATAATTGAAGAAAGAAATATGAAGGCAGGAGGATAAAGAAAGAAAAGTGAAAAATGAAAGAATTAAGAAAGGAGAAAGATGAAGTAATTAAAAAAAACTTAAAAAAATAAAACCGAGGAAGAAAGAAGAAAGAAGTAAAAAAGCAAAGAAGAAGGAAGGAGGGAAAATTAAAAATTAAATAGGAAGAAGGAAGAAAGGAAATAAAGAAAGAAATATGATTAAAAATCAGGATCAAGGAAGAAAGATGAGAGAAAAAAAATAGTAGGAGATAGAAGAAATGAGAAAGAAGAATGAAGAAGGACGAAGAAAGAAGGAAATGTGAATAACTAATTACTTTACACCTTTCACTTCGCATTTGGCCTAATGACAGTTTGGCCTAATGGCCATTCGACCTAATGACCTTCGACCTTAATTTTCTGTGATAATCCTACTCGCCCCGTTTTCGAATTTCGTACTGTCAAACGCTTTGAGACAATGATGAAAACAAACCATTTTTATAGATTACTAGGTTCACCATTTTTATAGATGACTAGGTGCTGACTGTCAGATGATAATCAAAATTAGGTAATTGAATAACCTTTAATTGCAGTAACCTTAACGGGATGCGAAATCGTGTGCGAAATTTGACATTCAGTGTCAGTCTAAATTAAGATGAATACATACATGTGATGCAGTATGCCAATTACATGAATCAGCCAATTTTCAGTTCAAAACGTAAACAATCTCGGTGACCATACATAACTCCAAATTTATGGTCACCGAGATTGTTTACGTTTTGAACTGAAAATTAATGTTGCACCCCGCGCAAATCTCTCCCATTTAATGTTGAAGTAAGTGAACCCTGATATAAAACTCTGGACTAAATAGGAGTAAATGTCGCAATACTTTGTGTAAAATAGTTATTTAGTCGCTTACCAAGGCAACTTCCTATAGATTACCTTCTCATGTATCCAACTATCCCTTTCCCGAGACGCTCACGGAGATGAAGAGGATTTTTCGGGCTCTTGAAACAATGAGTGTTAAATTAATTTTCTTCCCCTTATCCTAAATTGAATGTGAGGACGTGGCCGGCATCTTTATTGGTCTTGAATTAATGAAACTCCATAGCATGTACATTGAGAATAATTTTCCCAAAAAGGCTATTCAATTGGTGAGATGAGCATACCTATAAGAAAGGCTTAAGATAACAAAATGAAAATTCGGATGCCTTTGCTAAATTTTAGCAAACAACTAAAACAAAACATTTAGTTGACCACGTTGTGGATAAATTTTATCGAATTGAAAGCAATATATTGATTTCAATAATGATTGGCCACTTCTTTATATTTTTGCTAATTTCATCTCTATGCGACTGCCAGTTATACTCAACAGGAAACCATGAGAAAGTTTCCGAAATTTTGAGGAACATTCACTTTATATCCATGGGCATTTCATTAAGAAATGGTGTTACCAAGAAGGGTTTGCTCCAAGCAATAATTTTTCGACTCCACAGCAGTCAGCTCACCCTATTGGGTGGATACAAGTAGCACTTGTTTATTGCTTAAAGCTCTCTCTACTCTCTTCCTCTTGACGGTAGAGTGGAGTCGTGCTTAATCATTATCATCAGCACCACCGTCATCGGTATCACCGCTATCACCACTGCCGCAACGGGAGAAAGATGGTGCAGTGGAGATCTGGGTTCGTCTTTCGCCGCACACGCAAGTCACTCGGCGCAGTCGGCACAGTAAGATCATTCCGTCTTATTTTTTTTGTTGTTGTCACCTCAGACTCGAGCACGCCACCCACGTGAGAATCATCACGCTTTTCCAGTTGGTTGATTGGCACCTCATCAGCGACGAAGATACCGTTGGTAGTAGAGTCAAAACCGTGTGATTTTTATCTCTCAAAAAATAGTTAAATCTTCTATTTAGTAAGCAAAACAAAACAAGCAAATAAATATGATAGTTTTGTAAAAATTTTGCTAATTATGTCATTTAAAGTATTTTGGATTCTATTCTATATTCATGCGGCATGCATACGCATACATACAGTCAATACATTTTTCCATTTCCTCAGCTTATTCCCTCTCTCGCATGCATAGAACTCGGAACCCTTATTATGATTGACTTGTTGCTTCCCCGCCAACTAACTACCAACCAAGCTACCAACCATTCAGTTTAGATGGTTGCTCGGCAACTAGTTCTTCCGGCTGCACATATCAGAGTGGAAAAAAATGACGTTACCATGATAACCATTGTTTTATGATGCCCTGCACTTATTTTCTATGCTTCTGGTGTACACGAAGATGATAAAGATTAGAGCTATGGAGACTTAGTAACCTAGGTATCAGAGAAATAAAAACTGGAGTATTTAGGCTATTGCGGGCGAGTGTGAACAGATTACTGTCAACGATCGGGTGCACACTGTGATGGGTGAGAAATTCTCAGTTATTATATTCAGCCAGCAGCATGATCACTGTCGGCCCCATCTGCTGGTCCAGATCGTTTATCATGCAGAGAAAATGTTTCAAGGCGTGATTCTCGGGGGAACTAAAAGTGCATAATGGAGTAAAAGGGTGGTGCCAATAACCTCTTTATACGCTGCAGAACGAATAGGTGACTCTGGAGAACGGTTTGAAAACGGTTACTGTTCTGAAAGACCAAGAGATGCAGCTCAATGAATATGATGGAATGCAAAATAAGATAATGTGCATTCATTACCATTACAGATTGATTGAACTAATGATAATTGACAAGCGTCAAGAGCATATGAGAAGAAAAAAATGGCTATGGGGTATGGGGTATCATATTCACAATCGATTGTTAAGCATGTTGGTTGGATAGATGTTTCCTAAATCAGAGTATCCTAAATTAATCCTGAAATCAATCATCAATGTATTGTGAAACATTAATTTTGATTGCCCTCTGCGATCAGATTTTTTTCATTCAGATCTTCTTTACTAGTATCACACAACACCTCTGAAACATTGTCGTTATATAACTTTATTGCATCCAGATTCTAGATCAGCGGTTCTCAACCTTTTTTTGGAGTGGTATCCCTGCAGGTCTTAGCATTGCTGGAGGAAGCTTCTAAATATTTTCTCTGTTAAATTCATATCTCTATTCGCTTCTACATTTTAATTTTAGATACGTGAAAATGCACCTAACTTGCATGGGAAGAGAGACTATACAGAAAGATATCCGAACTTGAATGCATTTTCAAATATAATCGCGTTCATACATTGAGATTAAGTTTTTTTTTGACAGTGTATTTGAAATTTGGATTGTGGTTTTTCATCAATTCTTGTTTTATTTTTAAAGGAAAAACATCGAATGTCAATGAACTTTTTACGTAGGACAACCACGTCGGTACACTTTTCGATTGCGAAAATCGGAGACCATCACAAAAACATGATAGACTTTGAACGCTAGTATCTCAGCCGTTTCCAGGAGGATTTTTATTTTTTTAGAAGATTCAATCAAGAGCAACTTACTTACTTACTTACGGATCCTGTATACCTCCGGTGGTGCAAAGGGCCGACTTGAAAGATCTCCATCCTGAGCGTTGCCCGGCTATCGCTTTAACCTGTTGCCAGGTTAGATTTCGGTCGACTTCTTTTATTTCTTTATTGAGGCTTCGCCGCCATGAGCCTCTGGGTCTGCCTCTGCTGCGATGTTTACAGATTTCGTTTCCGCCCCTACGTAGAGTGTGGCCGACCCAGCCCCACTTCCGATCCCGAATTTCTGTTGCTATCGGCCTCTGGTGACAACGACGATGGAGCTCATTGTTTGAGATCCAGTTGTGAGGCCACCAGGCCCGAATTATATACCGCAGGCATCTGTTAATGAACACCTGCAGCCGTTGAGTGTTCTCCACTGATACACACCATGTTTCGCTAGCGTATAACAGCACAGATTTCACGTTAGAGTTGAAAATTCGTATTTTGGTGCGTTCACTTATCTGCCTGTTTTTCCAGATATTTCTTAAACTCGCAAAGGCAGCCCTTGCTTTCTTGATCCGTGCGCCTATGTCGATCTTGGTACCGCCGTCCGACGCCATTTGGCTACCAAGATATTGGAAGCTTTCAACATTCTCCACTGGTTGCCCGGCTACTGTGAAACTGGAAGGAGTCGCCGTGTTTACATCCAACGATTTGGTTTTGTTGACGTTGATGACTAAACCTGCCGAAGAGGAGCGCTCGGCAAGGTCGTTGAGCTTACTCTGCATATCAGAGCGCCGTTGCGCGAGGAGTGCAACGTCATCAGCCAATTCGAAGTCGTTTAGATGCTCCATGGTTATAGGCTGCCATAACAGCCCGCGGTTTGGTTCACGGTCAATCGCACCTACCAGAATCTCATCGATTACGATGAGGAACAGTAACGGTGATAGGATACATCCTTGCCTCACACCAGCTACGACCCGGATAGGGTCGGACAGGACGATGATTTTCTCAGGAACTCCCTTGCGTCTCAGGGCGCCCCACATATTCTCGTGATTGAGACGGTCGAAAGCTTTTTCGTAGTCAATGAATACCAAGTAAAGGGACTCTTGGAATTCGTTGACCTGCTCCAGAATGATGCGGAGCGTGACAATATGGTCCAAACAGGATCTTCCGGCACGGAATCCGGCTTGCTGCCGCCGGAGAGTCGCATCGATCTTCTCCTGAATCCGGGCTAGGATAATTTTGCACAGAACTTTGAGAACGGTACACAGCAACATAATGCCTCGCCAGTTATCGCATACAGTCAGGTCACCCTTTTTGGGCACCTTTACTAAGATACCTTGCATCCAGTCGACCGGGAAAGTTGCGGTGTCCCAGATATTATGAAATAAACGATGCAGTAAATGAGCGGATGTCATGGGGTCAGCTTTGAGCATCTCGGCTGATATGCGGTCGACCCCTGGGGCTTTATTCGATTTCATGCTTTGGATGGCTGTTTGAATCTCTAGCAGTGATGGAGCTTCGGTATTGACGCGTGTTATACGTCGGATCCTAGGCAGATCATGCCGAGGTGGTGATGGCCTGGCTGGCACTTGAAAAAGTTGTTCGAAGTGCTCGAACCAGCGTTTCAGCTGGTCAGTTGGGTCGGTCAATAACTGATCATTCGCGTCTTTCACAGGCATCGTTGTATTCATCTTCGCCCCGCTTAAGCGTCGTGAGATATCGTAGAGGAGGCGAATGTCCCCGGTTGCGGCGGCTCTCTCCTTCGTCGGCCAGAGAGTCTGCCCACGCTCGCTTGTCCCGTTGACATGAGCGTTTTACTTCCTTCTCAAGAGCCGCGTATCGTTGGCGGGCTAGAACTTTGGCTCCTCTGGTTTTGATCGCTCTATCGCGGCTTTGGCTTCTCCTCGCTCCTCTATATTCCTCCAGGTCTCATCGGTGATCCATTGTTTTCTCTGGGTGCGTAGTTCGCCCAGATTGTTCTCGCTGGTGGCGATGAAGGCATTCTTGATCACGGTTCATTGGTCTTCCACGCTGCCACCTTCCGGAATATCTGCAGCACGCGTCTCCAGTTCTTCAACGAAGGACCGTTTCACCGTGGCATCTTCCAGTCGGCGTGTGATGAATCGCCGTCCAACTTTTTCCTCCTGCCGACGATTCCGCGCGATGCGCAGGTGTATTTCGCCGATGAGGAGGTGATGATCAGACGCGATATCGGCACTACGTTTATTCCGTACATCAAGAAGGCTCCGTTTCCATTTTCGGCTGATGCAGATGTGGTCGATTTGATTTTCTGTAAAGCCGTCACGAGAGACCCACGTGACCTTGTGAACCGGTCGATGAGGGAAGAGCGATCCCCCGATCACCATGTCGTTATTACCACAACATTCTGCGAACAGCTCTCCGTTTTCGCTCATTTCTCCGAGACCATGGCGTCCCATAATGCGCTCATGGTTCGAGTTGTCGGATCCGATCTTCGCATTGAAGTCGCCCAAACAGATCTTGATATCACCCTTCGGAATTCTATCTACGACGGCATTGAGTTGACTGTAGAAGTTCTCTTTGTCTTGCAGATCGGCAGCATCGGTTGGCGCATAACATTGGATTATAGTAAGGTTTCGGACCCGTGTTCTAAATCTGGCAACGATTATCCTTTCACTTATAGGTTCCCACTTCATAAGCGCAGAGTGTGCCTGAGCGCTTAGTAGGAAGCCAACTCCGCGATGCCGGGGAGCGTGTTCACCTCGTAAACCAGAGTATAGCAGAACTTGTCCCGACGGCGTTCTGTGTTCTCCAAAGTTTGGCCAACGGACTTCACTCAGTCCCAGGATCTCAAGCTTCATGCGGCGTGCCTCATTGGCAAGTTGTGCCAATTTACCCTGCTGGGCTAGGGTTAAAACGTTCCATGTTCCTATTCGTGTCCGTTGTTTCGCGCTAAGAGTCGTCGCCGTAAAATCAGTCCGTATTCATTATCGGATTATCGAACAAATTGATGTTTCGGGAACAGTAGGTTGTTGGCCCAAGGTTCCCTATCCACCAGGATGGGGCTGCCATCTTAGGTATAGCTTCCGGGGAATAGCATTTCATACTCAGCCGCTGGATGCCAGAACAGACGCTGTTGGAGCCGCACCTCCTTGGTGGACAGACGCTCGATCAGTCGGGTCAAATTTGTTTAAAGTCCTACCCAACACCAGGACTAGGCTAGTGCGCTTTGAGCGGCACACGGTCGCTTTGATAGGGCCTGCTTGGGGACACATGCAGCTTTTTATAGAAGTTCAACAGAGCCCACTGTCGAACCCCACCACATCCTAGGCAGACCCCACAAGACGCACCCTCTCACTCCCTCAAGGACGCACCCTCTCAATCAAGAACAACGCTTCTTTCTATTGTTTAGAAAATACTGATTTTCAACTATTTATAATCGAAAATTTCATAAAAAGATTAGAAATAATCCAATCCAGTTCGAGCATCGCAAGCACAGACATCAAAATCAAGCAACTTGCGGGTTTGGATCAGATCCTTGGTTCGAACAAGATTTCAAACAGAGCGCACGAAGGCACTGCTGGTAGCAGTCTCAACGGAAAACCATTCAACCTCAGCGATGGCAGCGATACCTCTTTGGTCAGCAGCAGCATGGTCGACCAGCAGTAGTGGCAGAACTCATCTGTCGCAACGATGACGCCGGTAGCAAAGGTCCCAGTAGGAAGTAAATCATCGAGTCGCCGACAGCAGCAATACGAAGTGAAATTTCGGCGCAGGATTCGAACAAACGTTTGCCTGCTGTTAGTAATTAAAAAAGCACGTTGTGGAAAGGAAATCGGTGCTTTTCATGACCAGCAGTCTGCGTGAAGAAAAGTTGATTACAAATATTATGGCGTCTGTTGCGATGCCGCGTTACCAGTGGCGATGCTGAAGATTCAATTTAAATAGTGGCCAGAGCAGCACGCATAAGATTATATTTCTTATATTTGACCAAATTCAATCATATATGAGTTATTGCAACCGAATCGGTCTGAATTGTACTGCTAGGGGGCGTCAATCAAAATCAATGAGTGACCGTCGGACAAGCAGCACAAAGTGAAATTTTATCGCATGTTTCGAACAAGCTTTAGGTTGCTGTTAGTGATTAGAAAAGCGCCATCAAAAGAATCAATAGGCAGCTTCCAGGATCATGATCATGCAGCTATGGAAGGTCAAATGACCTACAGTCTCAAGGACCAGCAAGTCATCTCCTCCCTTCGCACAGGGCACACCTGATTCTAAGATAATTTAGGCGGAAGGATCGTTTGTGAAATCTGCAAAGTAAAAAACCCAGTAGAAGATGTGATTTGCCGTTGTTCAGAGTTTGACACTCCTCGATCCAGCTACGGAATATTGACGAATATACGAGATGTCTTGGCTGACGAATCCGCAAGCCTATTAGTCCTCATCTGCATCTTTAAAGATGGAGAGCTGTACTACCAGATCTAGATTCAGCTTGGGCCTCCCGGGCACTCCAACCTGGGTTTAAGTCCCACCCACAAAGGTATGCACTGCCGGTCAGCTGGAGGGAGTTCCTCACCGGCTGGGTTTTCCTCATATTGACACCAACCGACCAACTCATGTGTAGCTGAGTGAGCCATGCTTCCTGCAATATTCTACCTTTGCTTGACTGAAAATTCTTTCTGAAATTTCTTTGCGAAAAATCATCGGGTGACCGTCGGACGGTAATAGCACTAAGTGAAATTTCAACGCAAGGTTCCGACCATCACTGGTTTCGTGGTGTATTGCACCCAGATTAAACCGTCCTCTCCGGAAGCCGAATTGTTTGCTCGATAATTCTCTTGCCTCCTCCACGTACGGTGACAGCGTGTTCAGGATTAACTCCTCCAGTAGCTCCCATACAGTGTCTATTAGGCAGATTGATCTGTACGATGAGGGGTTTCCTTATGGCATTCTAGCAACCTCTTCGTCGTCTGCTCCTACTTTTCGCTGCTGGCTGGTTGGGCCGTGGTGCGGGAATTTTACTTCGATTATTGTCTTCAGCCTAGTTTGACATCGCTCGGGAGAAGCCAGTGCTCCTCTTGTTTTGGCCATCACCAGCCGATAGGCGTTTGCCCATGGGTTCGAGTTGGCGCTCTGGCACAGTCTGGCGAAGTAAGACACAAGAAGGAAGAAGCAAGAAGGAAAAAGGAAGAAAGAAGAAGGAAGAGGGAAAAAGGAAGAAGGAAGAAGAACGAAGGAAGAAGTTTTATGTTCTCAGTTCTCTGTTCACTTTTCTCTTTTCACTTTTCACTTCTCACTTCCTACTTTCCAATACTCACTATTGACTACTCGTAATCTGAGGTTAATTTTTTTTCCTTATCGGCTAAACGGAATTCGGCCAAACGACATTCGGCCAAATGGCCTGACACCGACTAGCCGATGACATACTGACGCGTGTGTGTGCGCGAATGCGTCTAAACACTTGAAAAGCAGAATATTGTGTGCTGTCAATACGATACACCGCGCGACTGTTGTACTGTTCCGAAAAGCGCACTTGCTCGAAATCCCACGCGGCGTTCCATAGTCGAAAGGAAAAACCGCACCTTAGGAAATGCCACAATGTTATCTACCCATAAGAATGAAATATACTGGCAGCAAAAAGTACGGTGCGTCGTTTCCCAAGGGAAACGCCTCGTGTAATTTTGGGCAAATGCGTTAATACCACCAACAGGATTCCTTTTGTCATGTCAGGCCTATGTCAGGCCTCTAGCAGCGTTTGTTCTCTCCGGTTACTAAAGCGACTTCCCCACTCTATCGCCCACGCATTGAAGTCTCCTGCAATGACTACTGGCTTGCTGCCAACTAACGGGTGGCCACTAAATAGTGGGGATTGAAAGGATGGCTCGTAAAGAAAACTACAAAGATGAAAGAAGTGCAGTTCAATCTGATATACGTTATATAAAGAGTTGACCTTAGTCTTTAAACTTATATTATTATTCAATAGCATATGAACCGTGGTTCGTAACGTAGTCTAATCTAATCATGACGGTATTCCATAGCATTGGCATCGTCTCCAAACAAGATTCAGAGTGTAACATTTCACAAACGTTTCATTAGCTTCCATTTCATGATGGGCACTAAACGTTATTGGTGGATTGCTGCGTTCTTAGGTGGTCAAGTAAATTAGTCTTGTAGAATAAATAGTGGATGCGATGGACTTAATTAAATGTTCTGAATGTTACTGTCTCTTGTCTACCGATGGCCGTGCATTCATTTCTTAGTTGTCTTAGGATTTATCTAATATCAGTCTCCTATCAGCTATATGTCATTTAGGTAAAAGTCAGCTAATTTTACTTATCATTCTCTAAACACTTAGCCACGTTTCCTATGCCCATGAAACGCTCTCTAAATAGAGTATGTTTTATCTTTGCGTTGGTCCACGCAGTCAAAGGAAGAGTAAAATAAAAGGATTACTGAGAAGTAAAACAGATACAATCACCACCTCTAATGCTAAATTATTAATTCTAAAAGTTCTACTCTTTACTACTCATTGCTGTATGCTACTACAAACTATACAGTTGCGAAATGGATGATCGTTGGCTTCCCAGTCTTTTATGTCAGTATTTTGATAGTTAAGACTGTACTGGCTCCTTTCGGAACCTCCAGAATATACGCAAGCACATGTTGTGAGATCAAACGGTACCGTCTCTACGTTTGGCATGGATATATCAAGTTTTTAATTATATTTTTTATTTTGCGACAGATATGCGACTCGTTTCTGTGCATTTCTAACTTCATTAAATGTTTACGAATTTAAAATGTTCTCTTAAGTAGTGCTTAATGGTGTAACCCCGCTCGGATGCAATTAAATTTATTTTATTATTATTCATGTTTTAACCGGACTAAAAATATGCGATTCTGCTACCGATGGGCAACTTTCAGTCGTCGCCAAATGAGTTTTGCACTTTGAAGAAAATTCATCTCGGATCAACCTTCGTGTGTATAAAATGGTGGCCCGGCAAAAAAATCGATTTCATTTTTAAAGAAACGTGCCAAAAATTTTCACTTTCCGCCGACGACAGCCGAATCGAAATTTCGTTTTTAGTGTTTTAGTGTTTCAAAAAAACGCATTATTGAAAATGAAGGATATTTCAGGAACGTCATTATCGTCACTATCACCATGTTAAACGAATAAATTCGAAAATTGAAGCCGAATAATTGTTTGTCTGGGTGACAACGCCATAGACAACGATAAACGTAGGCTTCCATCGCGGGCGGAAACCGAACGTAGCAAATAAATATATTTGCGTTTGATTGCGGTTCAGATTCTGCTTATTTTTCCGTTATTTCGGACATTTTTGAGGATGGTGTCTTCTAGGATTCTGAAGTCCTCCACTGAAAACCAGACGAGTGGCTTCAGCGGAAATAATTCGTGTTAATCTCTTTTTTACACGTTTAGAAACTGCTATTCGGCTTCTTGATTCGGTTGACCTCCGAATAGTTTGCTCAATGTTCATGAAGAGACACAATTTATGATGACAAATAGCTACGTATAATCCTACGTCACCTTTGCATACAACCCGATTGGGCTGCACCTTTGAGTTTTTCTTCCTAAAGTTGCTTCTTACGCAATAAAAAAGCTTATAGGGGAACTGTACCGGTTTTGGCCATGTTCCTAATTTGGCCAATTTTGCGAATAACTCCAAAAATAAAGCAATTCGCGAGGGTTTTATTAGTTCCAACAAGAGGTATATCCCTCACGATTCAACGCTGCTTTCAACTGATCGATTATTTTGCAAAAATATGTATTTTTCAGGGTTGGCCAAATTAGGCACTAAGTTGGTCAAAACCGGTGCACTTCCCCTACGCTTCTATTTTACAAGTTAGCACTTGGAGATAAGCTAAGAAACATATTTATACTGGAGTCGCTTTACAAGTTTTTTTGTTTTTACTGGCTTCTAGATTTATCAAAAAATACTCTATTTTTTGATACAAACGAAAAATTCCACAAAAAATCAAAGAAAAATCAGGAAATATTTTAAACGCCCTGGTAAAGTAAAAAAGGGAAATATTTTATAAGTACGCATAACCACGACTCCAGTGTACCAGGTATTGGGCAGAGTATTGAATCTCAACATAATGAAAGAAAACCGAAAGGGCGTGCTGTACTAAAATATTGCTTTGTCAAGTCGTACGGAATGTAAGTTTCGATGTTAATAAAAATTCAGTGTGAAATTCACTGAAGCTAGCTTAGGCTGCACGCCGTGTGCGGGTAGCGCAGCGTTTTTCATGATCGTTTAATCATTGTTAATTATACTCAAGTAAAATATTTATATTATCCTTGTTAATATGTTGTGCAAATTAACTAAAGAATTCGATGTTTACAAGTAATGAGATTCCTTTGGCGCACTTTACAGCATGTTAATGATCAACAAACCGACTTCATGCTACCGGCATCGATCATCAAATCTATCCAACCGGTAAAGCGCGATCATTAATTTAATTTTCCAACTGACTGCTTAGCCTGGGTTTAATCTGTTTCGAGTGCATGTTCTCCTTACTGACCCATTGAGGTGAACAGAGTAGCAACGCGCTTTAAATCCCGCTCGTTCCCGTCTAGTTGGCTAGCAAACAACATCTGGAGTTGGCCTATTTCGACGAAAAAAAATAGACTCAAAGCAACAGCTCGCTCTTACCAGTTCCCTTCATAAGCATCCAAAGTAGGTAAATTGAGATTAACGATTGTGGAAAAATGCATATCAGCTGCTAATCTTTCCCTTATAGATATAAGATTCAGTTTCTAGACAACTCACTTTCATGCTATGCCATGTAGACACTTATGTTACGAAACCAAATCTGGATGAAAACTAGACATTTAACAAGATGTATTTCTTATGGAAATTAGATAGACATATCTCTGCTGATTGTTGCCAATGTATGTTCGGCAATCTATATCAAGTATGAATTAATCAACAATCAAACAAAATATCAGTTCTTCACACATCTGAAATGGACGAGGAACTGTGCCATTAGTTGAATCACGTTTCATTCACCCGTGATAAATGCACCGCTGTAAATGAGAGATCATCGCTTGAAATTCGAAAGCAATGAGATATAGCACAACACAAAAACAAAATATGGAATTAGAGATGGATAATACAAACACACAATGTAGACTGAATGAAGGCTCAAATTTAAGAGCAAAATGGGATTGAAATGGATATGGTTCAAATACACATGTGAAAAACTAAGAACATTGTATTCAAAGAATGCAGGGTATGCCTGCAAAATTGTAAGATCTTATGCAATAATTGTATGAGAATCTAGCATTTAGGCATATGTTCTAATACATGTTTTGGTAAGTTGCTGGTTTATCAAACATATATAAATCAAGAATATAGAAAAGATATGCTTAGTTTTTGATATGTTCCTTCACATAATTGTGAGAAAATCCAACATCCGCCAGTTGGGTGTTGCGATTAGAGAAAATATTTGACTATTCGAGGCAATGTATTGGATACGACTTATACGCAATGCGATCGATAGACTAATTATTCGCAAGAGCAATGTCAAACATAAATTTATTGTGGACATCGAAGTCGTGTACAGAGGAAAGAAGTCAACAGTGAGTTTTCTTTTTCTTATATCAATAATGGTTCCTTGCGTAAGGGGCAAAATATATTCAGAAAGAACATTGTTTTTAATAGTTTTCTGCTAATCTATTTACATAATTATAGCTCGTTGCTTCAACTAGAATCATCCAAAAATGTATAAGGCCGATACAAATATTTAAAAACAATTACGTCCCCCCCTCGGTTTTTTTTGCCCAAAAATAATATTTTTGAGGGGGCAACAAAAAAACGGACAATTTTGAGGATTTTCTAAACATTCTTCAACAAAACCGAGGAGTTTTATTGATTTATTCCATTTTAATATTTATTTTTAATTATCCCCCGCCCCCGCCTTGACCTTTCGAAAACAAGTAGGACATAATTTAAATTAAACATTTGTAACGGCCTTATTATGAAATATCAAAATAAACCTCCTTTTAATTTTCTATTAATTATTAATTTATCAAAACAGTTCCAAAAATATCCACGTGAACAATTGTTAGACCTCAAGCTCGTTACCAGTTCTTTGATACATCTGCTCTTAGATCTCGAGATGGCTCTTTGAAACTAAAAAAGGGAATCAGAACAAATCTCTAGGCTGCTGGTTTTACCAACGGCAGTATTGAAAGGCTTTTTTGGAGGCTTTTTCCAACTACACCCAGGTTTTTTTTACACGGTTGGAATTCATTAATTTCTCGGGTAACCTGATTTTTTACAGCTTTTTAAATACCCCCTGAATTTTCTTTGATTTTTTGTGAATTTTTTCGTGGGGTTAACTCATTGTTCCATTGATGCTGAAGGTCTTAAACGACTAAAACAAAACCAAAAAAAACCTGGATGTAATCAGGTAAAAGATTACAGCGGTTGTTGTCGGGCTAGTTTGATCGCAGGATACCTCAACGGCCACTGTGAACCAATCGAAACCTAAATCATGCTCCGCTTTGGGCATTAAAAAAAACTGTAGAAGACCTTTTGATCTGCTTCTTCATTGTAATTTCCTATAACGAGGAAAAATCCTTATCAAAATTGACAAAAAATCATTTTTTTGCAGAAAAAATTTGACATGTAGGGGAAGGTGGTCGGTTACAGGCACTGGTCGGGTGTCGGCAGCTTGATGTTTTTAACAATAACGCCTTCAGTTCATATTTTTGCTTTGAATGGATTTTTGGGGTATCGAAAACCGATCACTTTTTCTAAACGGCATGAAATCAACACCAAACATATCTTTTATAAAAAAAAAGTCTAATACATAGAATACATCCATTTTTACCAGTTACTAGCTTGCAAATATACTAGGTATGCAAATATCATCACTTTGTTCAATTGGGCGAAAGTTATAACAAACGACTACTTTCCCCTACGCCAAATTAAATTGAAAGGGAGATATTAAAACCAAAGGAATGCGTGCTCTAGCACATTTTGTTTACTACATCATACACAATTTTATTTCATTCGTTTGACTGCATCAAGCTGATTCTCAGCAAACACAAAGCAAACTTTCCTAATTGACTCTTCCTGCTCCTTCAGTGTTAACTACTACCCCCCCTCTGCTTCAGAAGCATAGACTATATTATTATTACGTATTACGTACACGATCAACCGAACAATATGTTCGGTAGGGTGGCTCAAAAAACACTTTTTCAAATTTTTTGATGGGCCGCCCTCTTATTCGGTTCTATTTGATGCCCTGATGCTCTGGACAAAATTTCAGCCAAATCGGTCAACGTTTGGGCAGTGCTAAACTCGTTGGAAGTTTATATGGAAAAATGTATGCAGAAACATCCAAAAACAGTGATTTGCAGTTGGACGGCACAATTTACGGCCAAGAACCATGATACCCAATCAGTTCTTGTAAAATAAAATACAGAATGTTATGCTGAAAACCGCGAGAAGATTAGAGTTTATTACGCAAAGATATTAGCATTTTACTGGAGTGTTGTGGGGGTGAATTTATTTCTTTTCAAAGGTAAAAGAAACGAAATTTGCTCAAACCCCACTGCAGAGAAATGCTAATAACTTAGCCGGGCAAACTCGAATCTTCTCGCGGTTTTGTGCATAACATTCTGTATTAAATTCTCCAAGATCTGAATGAGTATCATAGTTCTTCATCGTATGTTGTGTAGTCCAGCTGCAATTTACTGTTTTTGGATGTTTCTGCATACATTTTTCCATATAAACTTCCAACGAGTTTAGCACCGCCCAAACGTTGACCGATTTGGCTGAAATTTTATCCAGAGCATCAGGGCATCAAATAGAACCAAATTTAACAAAGTTTTTCCCATACTAATTTGAGCCACCCTAATGTTCGGTAATACCGCAACGAAGATTTTGGTTATGACACACGGTTGATTTAATCAGCGAAAGCTATAAATATAATTTATAGGCAATTCGAGCTGGGTGCAGTTTTTATCGTAATAGCAAATCATACTGAGGAGATCTAACACGTGCTAACGCAAGCCTTACGGGAGAACTGTTCCGTTTTTCATTAGCTATAATTACAAATTAATTTGATCTCGAAAGGAAAAAAGCAAAGCTATCTGCTTTTAAGGACAAGCCCCCCTTAACCCAAAACAAAATGCACTCGCGTTTTCAAGGACACACCATTTAAAACGGAAGCAACGCACAACTGTCATTATTATTTGTTCACGTATGCTACGACCTAGGATATGATGTGCCAAAAAGTCATTAAAAATGATACCGATTTTCTGTCACAATCGTACCGGTTGCTGATTGGGTGAAAATGACAATCGATCTTCGATGGGCGGTGGCACATTTTCCGAAGGGCAGCTTATTGATAACTTGGCCGTGTTGCTGGTGTATAAAATCGATATTTATAAAAAAAAATACGCAAAAGTGCTTTATTTGATTTTTTGTGTAAAATTAATTTATGCTACACTACCAAAAATCCTCACATTTTTATTGGCAAAAATCCATAGATTTAAGTTATGATGTATATAAGCGCACAAATAACCATTCTTCATGCAAAAAAATTTTATGTGTGGTCACGAATAAGCAATAATTTGGTTTGTTTGGATCTATATCGATTATATTAGGGTTATGCTATTGCAGAAATTTATAATCGCGACACATATACTATATATTGTTATTTTTAGCAGTGTAGACTGCAAATGATAGGGGAAGGTGGTCGGTTGTCGGCACCCTTTTGTTTTTGGTCCGTAACTTTCGTTCAATTGCACAATGTGGTGATATTTGCATACCAATGGAAGCCAATAGGCATAAGCTAATAACTGGTGGAGAGATTTGTTTTATTTCATCTATTGGAACATTTTTATTAACAATTTTGTTAAGCGTTGATTTTATGCCATTTCGAAAAAGGTGGTAGGTTGTCGGCACCCTAAGAAAACACCCAAAACGAAAAACTATGAAGTGGAACGGAAAACAAAGCAATGAAAAGGTATTTGGTTTGTTTCTTATTATATTATATAGCACGTATGTTAGCAAAAATAAGCGCCAAAATTGGGGCCGTATTTCTTTGTTTCGCGATGAGTTAAATATATGTTTAGTGTGATGGAAAACGGAGCAGAATACCCTGAATCTGATGATGAAATCCATGCGAGAAGGTTTCGACCCTAAACATACAAAACACTAACTCTTAGGGTTGATTTTAAAGCTTTTGACGGTGGAACCCGGGTTCATATGGGTGAAGTTAAAGTGAGGAAGAATTAACTCTCTTCACTATAAACGTGGACCCGTAAAAATGAGCCCCGAGGCGAACCTCTCGGCATGACACTCATAGTTATGCTGAACCCATGATTTTGGGATAATAGCAAGCATCACAGAAAAAAATAATGAAAACTAAGAAGCGCGTAAAAAATAAAGACGTGGAAAATTAAACTATTTTGGGCGTACATGGATATTTCCGTACAATGTATGCAATTTCTATAGCATTATGTCAGTTTCTATAGCATACATCATATAAAAAGAGACATAATGCAATGGAAATTGCATACATTCAGGCGATAAAATGGTTTAAATTTACGCTCTTTTTGGCATTCCCTTTACGTGCATTACTTTCGTGTAAATTTCAACAACTTTTTCTATCTGTGTATATTGGAACCCAGAGGCGATCCTCGAGGGATTGATTTGCGGTACCCGATATTTGGGATGATTGTACGCAACAGTAAATATTCTGAACCGACTGAATATGAAACCATTAAATATTGGTTTCACGATATGTATACGAACGTAATTCTTCATACATCCAGGTGAATCCACTGGTCCAATCATTAATTGAGGATACCGAGGGCCCGGTTTCGATTCGATGGGACCAGTGGCGTGAACATTTTGACGCGTACCTCACATGGACGCTGATGATGTTTGGCGGTCCAGATGTGCGGAAAGTAATTGGCAAAGTTTACGAAGCTGATCATGCAGGAGCAACTGGAAAATTCGGTAGTCGATCAAATTGTAGCAACTACGAAGAATTCAAAACTGAAACGGAAATGCTTGGAGAAGGACAGATGAATCGGTACAACTTCAATTCTAGAATTGTCTTGTCTTGTCTTGTCTTGTCTTGTCTTAGCACATGCACAGCCAGTATATACAACTTCAATTCTAGAATTGAAAAAAAAAAACAGTGCAACAAAATCTGTACTAGAGATACAACTTCGAACCCAACAAAGGACATTCTATTGAAAGTCAGTTCAAATAACTATGTACATAAACGCATTAGGTACAGTCGCTGTGAAGGAAGACATAATATAAATGTTGCTGCGTGCCCGGCAAGGTTGAAGAAATGCAACATGTGCGATCAAATTGGCCACTTCAGCCGATTGTGGGCAGCAGGGACTATGTCCAAGGGCTTTACGAATTGAAGGCACACGATCAAAAAGACGCGCGGAAAAACTCGTGTAAAAACAGAATCCTATGTACACATATTTTCTTTTTCCTACATATTTTTACACTTCGATATCATGATTTATGATTATTTATTTTGATGTTTTTGTACTTTCATATTATTTCATATCATACAACAATGTCTACAATGCCATCACTAAGCTGTTTTTTAATGAAAGATTATTTATATTTTTTTTCACATTTTACCATTTACATATTATAATCAAATGCCATTTTTTTACATTTTAATTGCTTTAAACATTAAAAAATACGCTTTTTAGCCATGACAAGCACTCCATAATACCTACCAGTAGTTTTTTTTTGTTTAGTCTCTGCCTTTTTGTTCCGTAGAGCTCCACAGCTCTTGCCATCCGGAAGATGCTCCCAGTCGAACCATTCATCGAGCACGACGACACGCCACATCGTCCCTGATGCCAGATGCCCGGATGAGAAGCTGAAATTTCCTGATCTCAAATCCTAAGCCCCGTCCATCCTTGAATATTGTAAACTAACCTCGAGTCACCACGAGTACGCTGGCTTCTACCCCTCTCTTACTAACTGTATAATAAAATGATATTGATTGTACATATCACATAGAACCATGGCTCCGTAAAGTGTTATACACTCCTGAACCTACCAAATAAACGAACTTGGAAAAAAAAAATACCTACCTGGTTGGCTACAGCGTCGATACACCTATGCCTGGCGTATTGTAGAGCTCCATAATCGTCGGTCTTGGGTGATGTTCCTCCACACAGATAGAAAAAGTTGTTGAAATTTACACGAAAGTAATGCACATAAAGGGAATGCCAAAAAGAGCGTAAATTTAAACGATTTTATCGCCTGAATGTATGCAATTTCCATTGCATTAAGCCAATTTTTATATGATGTATGCCACAGAAACTGACATAATGCTATAGAAATTGCATACATTTAGGGTGTACTTGTTAAAAAATATCCATGTACACCCAAAATAGTGTAACTTTCCATGTATTTATTTTTTACGCGCTTTTTAATTTTCATTATTTTTTTCTGTGCAGTTTCCCCGAACGTTTGAGGTCCCCAGGTTCGATTCCACCGCGTACAGCCAGCGTGTTCGTGGCCTTCCACAAAGTCACCGGCTCCTATCTGGTTCTCTGTTGAATATTCGCTATTCATTCTTCCGACATTCGCACTAAGTGACCAGCCCACTGAAGTCTGCCGTATTTTATACGATTTACAATATTTTCTCCTTTGTATACTTGATACAGCTCATGATTCACGCGTCTGCGCCACACACCATTTTCTAGTTTCCCTCCGAGTATTGTACGCAGCACTTTTCGCTCAAAAACCCGAAAGCTCTCCGATCCACCTCTTTTAATGTCCATGCTACATGTCCATAAAAGGCCACTGGTAGAATCAGAGTTTTGTATAGAGCAAATTTCGTTTCCGTCTGCATGTTGCGGGACCTAAGCTGGATACGTAATCCGTAAAAGGCCCTATTCGCAGCAGCAATACATCTTTTCACTTCACGGGAAACGTCATTGACACATGTCACAAGCGTTCCAGGGTACACAAATTCTTCTACAACTTCTACAACATCAAGCACTACCTCTGCACCAACACCACTTGGTCTTCCCCTTCCCATAACTGCCACTATGTACTTTGTCTTGGTGGAGTTAATGGTTAAGCCTATCCTCGCCGTCTCCCTCTTCAATGGAACAAAAGCCTCCACTACTGCTCTGCGATCGATTCCAATAAGGTCGATGTCGTCTGCAAAGCCCATCAGGAGCATATGCGACCGTGTGATGATGGGGCCGTTCCTTTGTACGCCAGATCTCCTGATAGCACCTTCGAGTGCAATGTTGAACAATAAATTCGGAAGTGCATCACCCTGCTTCAATCCGTCTAAGGTCACAAACGAGATTGACACTTCGTCTGCAATCCGAATAAGACTTGATTTCGAGCCATCCAGTGTTGCACGTATCAGTCTAATCAGTTTCACCGGAAAACCATGTTCAGACATTATCCGCCACAGCTCATTTCTCTTTACTGAATCGTACACTGCTTTGAAATCAATGAACAGATGGTGACTCTGCAAGTTGTACTCCCGGAATTTATCAAGGATCATCCGCAGGCTAAACATCTGACCCGTCGTTGATTGGCCCTCACGAAAACCTGCTTGGTATTCGCCGTCGAAGGACGCCTCAAGCGGTCTTAGTCTGTTAAACAGGATACGCGACAGGATTTTGTAGGCCGAGTTCAGGAGGGTGATCCCTCTGTAATTGGCACACTCTAGTCTGTGCCCTTTCTTATAGATTGGTTGGCCTCATATCCAACCAGCCGGCAGGCAGTTCTTCATCCTCCCATATTTTCTGGATTGATTGATGCAGCTGCTCACTTCCGTGTTTGAGAAGCTCGACCGGGATCTCGTCCTTCCCAGCAGCTTTACTGTTTTTCAGCTCGTTTTGAGCCCTCTTAACCTCGTCTAGCGTTGGTGGTTCCACAGCTTGACCGTCGCCGACTCTGTCCATCCTGCTCCGTAATACACCTTCATTTTCACCGTTCAACAAATCTTAGAAGTGCTCCTTCCACCTTGCTGCCACCATAGTCTTGTCTGTCAGCAAATTCCCCTCTCGGTCATTGCATATGGCGGGCACTGGCGCTTCAGCTATCACACTCTCTCCGTGTTGCCCTTTTTTTCTGCGGTGGATTCGTCTCTCTTCTGCCCTTGCTACACTGTACCGCTCTCTGTTGGAACGGGTACGAGCCACTAGCATTCTAGCAACATTTTTCTCGTCCGTCACTCGCTGGCACTCCTTATCAAACCAACCATTCCGTTGGCGTCGCTGTGCAGTGCCTAAGCTTCGTGGATACTTTCCCACAATCTGTTGACGTCGCCAGATTCGGTGACATCTCCTATCCGCTCGTCCAGCTTCTGGTGGTACATACTGTTCAGCAACTCCTTCAACTGACAAGCGTTGGATATTGAAACGCATCTTTCTGTTGTTTCGTGAATTCGTGACGCTGGAAAGTCACGCCCGAATTTTTTCAACTACAAGCACTCTCCGTAGGCCTTATTAAGGCTCTCATAGAACTCATCCTTCACGTCATCAGGCTTATCGTTCGATGGGGCTTCCACCGGATAACATGCTTCATCTGCTTCCCGATCACCATGAAGCCAACTCCTCGTTCTGCTCTGTCATAGTAGATGTGGTACTTGAATGAAGTGTTCGCTATGGGATGCACCGCCCGGAATTCACGTTCTCCATGTGTACAGTTTAGTTTAGAGTCCCTCGCTAGCACTCGGACGATGATCAGCCGCCCCTAACATGGGGAACAGATGCTGTTTTGAGCCGCTCTTAACATGGAGAACAGACGCTCGAACAGATTTGCACCTCCGGAGAGGAGCAAATCCCCCCTTCCCTGTCAACATACGACCATAGTTCCCACCGAGGTTGGTTACCCGATCTTCCCTACAGTTGCTCGTATCCCGGCAAGCGCCACGAGGAGGTAGGGATAGAAATTGCTGGGTAAGAGGCTAAGGACCGCAAAATGGGGTCTATTTTATTCCTTCAGGTACGCGATGTACCAATGGTACGTTTTACCGAGCATTTGCCGTGTCCAAATTCCAACTCCAGATGTCTATATAGGTCGCGCAAGTTCTCCGCATATTCTTAGGTATCTGAACAACACTTCCTACCCACATTCCACGTCGAGCATCCGAGCGAGACGGTTGTAAGTCCGCGTACGGTCTGCTTCTCTTTTGGTTTTTTTCCTGAAGTACAGGTAGAGGTTTTTTTCCGAAAGTGTTTTGAAGCATAGTGCTTTAGTGGAAGTGGTGCTTAGCTGAAGCAGTTAAGTAGCCATTTAGTTGCTTTTGCAAGACAACGCAAAGTTTTGCAGTTTCTTCGGCGTCCATCGCAGGCGCAGGCATCATCGCCACACGCCGACAGTCACCATCCATCGTGCGTCTCCACCAACACAGACGCTGCCGTCCTGCCACCATCCACCCAGTTGCAGTGTTGTCTGCGGCAAGAACACCACCAACAGCGTGGTTCGCTTCGACCGCACCACCGCCCCGGCGATTGTCCATCCAGTCAGTGTGTGCTGCCAGAACCGTTAGCCGGCGACACAGCAGTGTGAACGCCAGTATTTACTTGAGCTCCCTCTCGTTGTTCCCCTCTCTTCCCCATCTTATTGGAATAGTTTTTTTCCTTTTTCTTTAACTCGTCTTCCCCTCTCATTAATGTGTGTGTGTGTGTGTGTTTTTTTTCTGGCCTTGTGATAATTGTTTAGTTTTAAAATAGATTGTGCCTCGCTGCAGCGGCGCATTTCGTGTCCGCAATGCGCGAAGGCGAAGATGGCGGGGGTACTTCGTATTCCATGTCAAATGTTTCGTTGCATTCGGGTGTTCCAAACTAAAATGAAATGGACACCAGCAACGCTAAAATTTCCTCTATGAGCCCCCGTCCCAAGCTCTACCCTCACGACTCTACACTGTAAACCTGACAATACTCATTAAAGAGTAAAAATCACCCCTTTTTTGGCAAGGTATGAACCTGTCAAAATAATGGGTAATTTATTTTTTCATATAATGCGCATTTTATGCCCATTTATAAGCTCAGAGTTTTTACTCATTAATGAGTGAAAAACAAGTTGAACTTTTGAACAAAATTTAATGATTGTTGCTCCTGTCGTAGTCGGCAGTCGGTGTCGAAAAACAAAGCAAAATAAGGTTGCTCTCGGTACTGCGCATGTGGCGGGGCGGATAAACGCTCGATCGTGGCATGGATCGAACGGAATTTACAAATAAAAGCTTAGGTGAGTTGGTTATATTTTCCTCGAATGTTCAATAACAGCATATTCTCGTTCCAAATCAATATATAGGGAGCTCCAAACTACCGGGCCTGCAACAAAGATTTTGCAAAATGGTTCGAGGAACATCCGATGAACGCGTACTGGATGGATATTCATGCGTCAAAAAGGATCGAGACATTCGAGACTCTGTCGACTCCAGCAATCGACGATGTGAAATTGGCAAATCCTCCCTTTTATGAGATTCAACGGATGGGGACCGTCTGTCTTTCCTATTACGCCAACTAGGAACGTAGTTAGAGATGGTTGTCGCAGATTTGGAACGCCGACGATCATGGAATTAGTTTTAGACACAGTCGCTGTTGATATTCCCTCTAGTGTACCTGCTGAGCCAGATGTGAACCGATAAGAAAGATAAGCGAACAAAACAGGTTTAGTTTTTACTATAAAAGAAAATCGCTTGTCAATTATTTGTTTTGACATACTACAAAATAAAGAACAATATTCTATTTATTCATTATTTCATGAATTCCTCGCAATTGTGTCTTTTGTTTGAATATCATACTAAAATTCGAATGCCTTTCTAAAAATAAAGAAGAGTAAAAAATACCCATTACTGCCAAAATATTTTTTGCCATAATGGGTAAAAAATACCCCTGAATTTGACGTAGAAGCCTTTTACTCATTAATGAGTAAACGCTGTTTACTCTTTTAATGAGTTGAACTATTTAACTTCATAATGGGTACTTTTTTACCCATTAAAGAGTACTTTCCTGGCACAGTGTAGTCGTAGTGGGCCGTATGTTGTTTTCTTTCGACCCAAAGGCAAACGTTTGAATATCAGCCAGATTAGCAAAGATCTGGAAAAGCGATTATAGTCTGCCACAACCATTGACCTGGTTGGGTCCAGTAAGATTCGCGTCACGGTCAGTGATCGCAAACAGGCCAACTAGATGTGAGCTTTTCACTCTCGTATATTTGGTTTATTTACCGTCAGCAGTGTGTGAGATCGCCGGGGTGCTGATGGAGGGAAGTATGACCTGCGACAAACAAGGTTTCGGTCGTTTCAAGAACGTTTCTTTGCCTCCTGTTGCGATACTGGATTGCAAACAAATCTCGCTTAACTTTTCAAAAGGACCTAAGTAACATTTTTTTTTCATGATTTAATTTGAGTATTGCAATCAAAAGCTTTCACGCTGTTCTGTTGATTGCGCTATTCAAATTAATTCATGAAAAAAATGTTAATTAGGTCCTTTTGAAAAGTTAAGCGAGAAATGTATTCGGTGTCGCAGGAGGGAGAGAAGCAGATTTATTCTCCGTCTGATTCTTTCTGCGTCACCTTCTCCGGGTCCGTTTGCCTGACTACGTAGTGATTGGCAAACTTCGTCTACCTCTTCGGCTGTATGTACCGAAGGTGATGAACTGTGTTAATTGCAAGCAATGGGCCACACCGCTCAGTACTGCTGCAATAAACCTCGCTGTGCATCATGCGGAGAGAAGCATGTGGAGGGGGCGTGCAAGACGGCACCGAAATGTGTCTATTGTAACGAAAGCCCTCCACATGCTCTTGAAGCTTGCCCAACGTACATACAGCAGCGAATCCACCAGAAACGGTCTCTTCAGCAGCGTTCTCGGCGAAGTTACGCCGAAATATTGAGGAAGGCCGCTTCTCCAGTCGTTTCTGACACCATCTACTCGTCTCTTCCTTTGGACGATCAAGGTAGCTCCGACTCCGAGGTTGGAAATGGGGTTCCCTTTGTTTTCAATGGCTCAACGAGGAAGAGAATAAAACAGAGCCAGCGACCCTCGAAAAAGCCTAAAAAACAGCCTCAAAGTGAGCCCCAATCCAACATGGTCAAATTCAAAGCGGGTGGAAATACTCAAAAACGTTCAACTTTTGTGGTTTCACATCGGGATGATCGAGAGTTTCCACCGCTTCCGGGAACATCTAAAATCCCAGATGCCCCAATTTTTGCGATTTCTCAGCCAGAAAGAGAGCATAGAGAGCGAGTAGAAGAGCCCCCGAGCGCTCCAATGTTCACTCTTTCTGGCATCGTGGAGCTCATCCTCAACTTCTTTGATGCTTCCGACCCCGTGAAGAACATGGTCAAAACTGTTCTTCCTATTCTGACTCCTCTCCTGAAGCAGCTGGCTTCAAAAATGCCCCTCCTCGAGTCATTTGTATCCTTCGATGGCTAACTTAGTCAATAAGGGTAACACGATTTCGATTCTACAGTGGAACTGTCGAAGTATTCTTCCAAAATTAGATATTTTCAAATTTTTAGTTAACAAATTACAATGCGATGCTTTTGCTTTATGTGAAACATGGCTAACACCAGATGTGAACCTTCAATTTCCTGATTTCAACATAATCCGCCGCGATCGGGCAAATCGATATGGAGGGGTGTTGTTAGGGATAAAAAAACAGCACTCCTTCTATAGAGTCGATCTTGCGCCGATGTCTGGCACCGAAGCTGTCGCATGTCAGGTGACTTTTCGAGGAAAAGACCTCAGTATCGCCTCGATATATCTTCCTCCAAACACCGTGATATCTCGTAGAGATCTCTCGCACATCTGCTCGGTTATGCCCGAGCCACGGTTGCTCTTGGGAGATTTTAACTCCCACGGAACAGGCTGGGGGGAACTGTACGACGACAACCGTTCAACAATGATATACGACCTCTGCGACGACTTTAATATGTCAATTTTGAATACAAGAGAAGTTACACGAGTGGCTCCTCCAGCAAGAGATAGCCGTCTAGATCTTTCCATTTGTTCGAGCTCATTATCGTTGGACTGTACTTGGAAGGTGGTCCAAGATCCCCATGGTAGTGATCATTTGCCGATCGAAGTCTCGATTTCCAATGGACCTAATCAATCTGTTTCTATCGACCTCTCATATGACCTCACGAAGCACATCGATTGGGGCACATATACGGAGGCCATCTTTGATGGCGTAATGTCGATAGTGTAGCATCATGGACCATAATGAACAATATAAATAAAAGCAGAAACAAAAAAAGAAGAAAGGAATTATTTTGAAATTATTGAAACAAATTTTAATTGATAAATTGCAGTTTTATCGATTAAAAAAAAACGACCGCCCATTGTTACTGTGCGAGGTCCCTTATTGCTATACACGTCATTCATGGCGAGCCAATGAAAAAGAGAAAGAATAAGATTACTGGCTATAAAACCGCATGCACTGCAGAGCATCGAGGAGAATTACGACGAACGTCAACGAAAGCACATCGTAGGAGCGCTAGAAGGAAGCAGTCGAACCGAGCCATCCCGACCCATCATCAAGAAGCAGCAGCCGGATCGTAGCTCATTCAACGAGCGCTACTGCAGTGAGTTTTTAAGAGTTTCCTCACTGCAGTAGACGTTAAACAGCCAGCGAACCAAGGCGCATCAAGCGAAGCAGCTGAATCGGAGCAGCAGCCGGCAAGCCAGCCGAACGGGGCGCATCCAGCCCAGCAGTCGGTAAGCCAGCCGAATCGAAACAGCAGCCGGCAAGCCAGCCGGATCGTAGCTCATTCCACGAGCAGCCGGCAAGCCAGCCGAATCGGAGCAGCAGACAGCAAACCAGCCGAACGGGGCGCATCCAGCCCAGCAGTCGGTAAGCCAGCCGAATCGAAGCAGCAGCCGGATCGTAGCTCATTCCACGAGCAGCCGGCAAGCCAGCCGAACGGGGCGCATCCAGCCCAGCAGTCGGTAAGCCAGCCGAATCGAAGCAGCAGCCGACAAGCCAGCCGGATCGTAGCTCATTCCACGAGCAGCCGGCAAGCCAGCCGAACGGGGCGCATCCAGCCCAGCAGTCGGTAAGCCAGCCGAACCGAAGCTCATCCGTCGAGCCATTCCGACCCAGCAGCAACCGGCAAGTCTACCGAACGGGGCGCATTCAGCCCAGCAGTCGGTAAGCCAGCCGAACCAAAGCTCATCCGTCGAGCCATTCCGATTCATCAGCAAGAGGCAGCAGCCGGCAAGCCAGCCGGATCGTAGCTTGTCCCACGAGCGCTACTGCAGTGAGTTTTTTAAGAGTTTCCTCACTGCAGTAGACGTCAAACAGCCAGCGAACCGAGGCGCATCAAACCAAGCAGTCGGCAAGCCAGCCGAACGGGGCGCATCCAGCCCAGCAGTCGGTAAGCCAGCCGAATCGAAACAGCAGCCGGCAAGCCAGCCGGATCGTAGCTCATTCCACGAGCAGCCGGCAAGCCAGCCGAATCGGAGCAGCAGACAGCAAACCAGCCGAACGGGGCGCATCCAGCCCAGCAGCCGGCAAGCCATCCGCATCGTAGCCCATTCCTCGAGCGCTACTGCAGTGAGTTTTTAAGAGTTTCCTCACTGCAGTAAGCCGGACCGAGCACGGATATGCAGAGCATGGAGATGTCAGAGGACGGTCGCGACAGATAGAAGCACTTCCACCGCGAGAAGAGTACGAGTTTCTATCCCTGATCCTTGACAGTGCTCTTCAGGCACAAAGCCGGCCAGTGCCAGAAGCTTCGGTTCGTAGGAAACCACTCAGTCCGTGGTGGGATGTCGAGTGTCCACAACTTTATCGCAAGAAATCCGCCGCTTTCAAAGAATTTCGGAAACACGGTTCGATCGTTCTTCACAAACGGTACATCGCGCTCGAGATCCAGTTCAAGAAACTGGTCAAAGTGAAGAAACGTGGATATTGGCGCACTTTCGTTGAAGGTTTATCGCGCGAGACTTCAATGAAAACTCTGTGGACCGTCGGGAGAAGAATGCGCAACGCGTCGTCCGTAAATGAAGATCGTGAAAGCTCGTCGCGGTGGATACTTGACTTCGCAAAGAAAGTTTGTCCGGATTCGGTGCAGATGAAACAAGAGCTACGTGATGCTTTTGCTGATACGGATGACATGGATCGCCCGTTTTCGATGATTGAATTCTCGCTTGCTCTCCTTTCATGTATCAATTCCGCTCCAGGGATCGATAGAATCAGGTTCAATTTGCTTAAAAACCTCCCAGACGTCGCGAAGAGGCGCTTATTGAGCCTGTTCAACCAGTTTCTGGAGTGCAACATTCGGATGATTAGAGGCAAGTGAGGGTGATAGCCATCCAGAAGCCCGGAAAACCCGCGTCGGATTATAACTCGTATTGCCCCATCGCGATGCTGTCATGTCTTCGGAAGTTGTTGGAGAAGATGATTCTCTTCCGGCTAGACAAATGGGTTGAATCGAATAGTTTTTTGTCAGATACACAATTTGGTTTCCGCAGGGGCAAGGGAACGAACGACTGTCTTGCGTTGCTTTCTTCAGAAATTCAGCTTACTTTCGCAAAAAAAGAGCAAATGGGCTCAGTGTTTTTGGACATTAAGGGGGCTTTTGATTCTGTTTGCGTCGATGTCTTATCCGACAAGCTCCATGCGTGTGGACTTTCTCCAATTTTAAACAATTATTTGTACAATTTGTTGTCAGAGAAGCGTATGAGTTTTTCTCATGGTGACTCGGCAACTTCACGAATAAGCTACATGGGTCTCCCTCAGGGCTCATGTTTAAGCCCCCTTCTTTACAATTTTTACGTCAGAGACATTGATGAATGTCTCATGCCAAATTGCTCGTTAAGGCAGCTTGCAGATGATTGTGTTGTATCCGTTTCGGGGCCAACCGCAGTTGATCTGCAAGGACCGTTGCAAGATACTCTGGACAATTTGTCCACTTGGGCTACGAAGCTGGGTATCGAATTCTCTCCGGAGAAAACTGAGATGGTTGTCTTTTCAAAAAAACATAAGCCGGCAAAGTTCCCGCTCCAACTGATGGGTAAGACAATCACTCATAGCATGTCTTCTAAATACCTCGGGGTCTGGTTCGACTCGAAATGTACCTTCGGGAAGCACATTGTGTATCTGACACAAAAATGCCAGAAACGGATCAACTTCATGCGATCAATAACCGGAACATGGTGGGGAGCGCATCCCGAAGATCTTATGACGTTGTATAGAACAACCATTTTGTCGGTCCTCGAATACGGTAGTTTCTGCTTCCAGTCCGCGGCGAAAACACACATGCTGAAGCTTTAACGGATTCAATACCGCTGTCTTCGTATCGCGTTAGGATGTATGAATTCGACACATACGATGAGCTTGGAAGTACTTGCGGGAGTACTTGCACTAACAGATCGTTTCGCGGAATTATCGCTCCGGTTCCTCCGGTTGATTAGGTCCATCAATCCATTGGTCATTGACAACTTCGAGAAGCTGCTCGAACAAACCCTCAATCTCGATTCATGAGTATTTACCACCGGTACATAACGCTGGAGGTAAGCCCATCTTTGGTTGACACCAATCGTGCTAACTTCTTAGACTCTTACAGTTCCTCTGTTACTTTTGATCTGTCCATGAAGCAGGAGGTTCATGGAATACCAGACTTTCTGTGTGCGGAGGTCATACCTCCATTATTTGCAAGCAAATACGGGCACGCCAGTGAGGAGAGAAGCTTTTTACAGACGGGTCAAAATGGATTACTCCACTGGTTTCGGTGTTTTCAACGTTTTCCATAGCGCCTACTTTAAGCTCAAAGAGCCTTGTTCCGTGTATACTGCTGAGCTAGCAGCTATACACTATTCACTCGAGCAAATCGCATCCCTACCTCCTGACCACTTTTTCATCTTCACCGACAGTCTAAGTTCCTTGGAGGCTGTTCGGTCGATGAAACCGGTTAAGCACTCAGCGTATCTACTGAATGGGATACGGAAAGCTTTGAGTGCCTTATCACAACGGTCTTACACAATCACCATGGCTTGGGTCACTTCTCATTGCTCGATCCCGGGAAATGAGAAAGCGGACTCTTTGGCTAAGGTGGGCGCTATGGAAGGTGATATTTACGATCGGAAAATCACCTTCGATGAATTTTTCTCATTAGTTCGTCAGGAAACCTTGAACAGCTGGCAACAGAAATGGACAAATGGGGAGTTGGGTAGATGGCTGTATTCATTTCGCCCGCAGGTGTCGAAGCGTCCATGGTTCAAAAAATTCAATATGGGACGAGACTTCATTCGAACCATGTGTCGTCTAATGTCCAATCACTACACTCTAAATGCACATCTTTTCAGAGTGGGACTCTCGGAAGGAAATCTCTGTGTTTGCGGCGAGGATTATCAGGACATCGATCATGTCGTGTGAGCGTGCGAGGAGCATCGTGGCCCCAGATCTGCGCTAACTGAACATCTCCGGGTCCTAGGAAAACAACCAAAGCCTATTAGGGAAGTGTTGTCGGGCCTTGATCTCGAGTACATGTCCCTGGTCCACCAATTTTTGAAAGTTGCTGATGTAAAACTGTAATCATTGTCTGCCCATTCCCTTGTCTCTCGTACCCCATATCAAATGTCTTCCCCTTGTTGTACATTTCCATGTCTGTCGTTAATCCCTTCCGTATGTCCTCCTCTTGTCGTTGTCTCCCAAAAAAAGTTTGTTTGTCCCGTTACAGATGTAAAAATGCTAGGAATGTCAACTTTGTGAACATCAGCATCGTAATTACTTAAGCACCCTCAAATCCTTTCCTTTCCTACTGTATTATTGTATTCCCTAACCTCGACTAAACCGCGAGTCTTTCGGTTCCCCAAAACTAACACTATGTACAGGGGTTAGACAAAAAGGTTGAGATAGGTAAAATTATGTCGAAATTCAAATCATCATAACTTTGCGTACAATTATCCGATTTGATAAAATCAAGACCATCAGAACCGGACGCTTTTCTAGTATACTGCCCCTCTGCAAAACCTAAGATTGGTCCTTGACCACCGTAGATGTTCCGGGTTTTCCGAAGGTATGTTCAAAATGCATTTTTTCCACTGCTTGTCATTTTATGTGACGTTTACTTTCATCATGTTTTATGCTTTCTCCAAAAACTAGAACTAATATGCCGGCCAATGGTGGCTGTAGATCGAGAATCCATCAAAACTACGCAGAGATATGGCCATTTCCGTAAAAACGGTTCCGGGAACATGATGAAACGATAACAGATCGGAACAATGCAAATATGGGTATCTATCTTCATGGCTTTGCGAGACGATGATCACGGAAACATTTTCAGAATGATAGTGTCCACTGCCACGCTTATAGCAGGTTCCAAGGGCCTTCCAGGAGGGGCCAGTTTTGGCACCGTCTGGAACTATGCATATATGGGTGTCAAAATTCATGTTTTCCCAATACGATGAATATAGGATCTTTATTAAAGATACATTATGGTGACTGTAAGACTCTCTGGCCAATTTGTAGCAGGTTCCGGGTGTTCTGCGAAAGTGACATTTGTTCAGGGTGTATGGTCAATCCCGTACCGATTTTACGAAAATGACCATATCTTTGCGTGTACCAAACGAATTTTAGATCTGCAGCCAGCATTGGTCAGCTTATTAGTTCTCGTTTCCAGGGAGAGCATAAAACATGATGGCAGTAAACGTCAGATAAAACGACAAGCAGAAGAAAAAATGCATTTTTAACATGTCCTCGGAAAACCCGGAACATCTCCGGTGGCCATAGGCCAATCTGAGGTTTTGCATGGGGACAGTATACTAGAAGAGTTTCCGCGTCCGAAGGTCCCGGTTTCATAGAAATCGGATCGTTCTACGCAAAGTTAGGCTGATTTGAACTTCAACAAAATTTTGCCTATCTTAACCTTTTTGTCTAACCCCTGTATAAGAATCGTTAACCTTGTATAAGAATTGTTAAACTTGATTTCGGCTCCGTAACGCTTCACGGCAATTGAGCCTTCCAAATAAACGAAAGATTAAAAAAAAAAACTTCCTACCCATATCCCCACTGATCTTAAGGACCTGACCAGGTGTTGAACAAATAAATTGTTGAATAAAAACATGTCAAGTCCCAGTCGCATATAACGTCTCTATCGTCAGCCAACCCAGCATGGTGTGCGGTCAGTTATGCTATGCTGTTTATTACATTATGCACTACAGTCACGATTTGCTGGTTGGGCCACGACCTCGGCCTAACTAACGAATTAGTTTTTTTAGTTGGCCATTTGAACACGTGTATTTCGACTTGAACATCACAAATGATGTCCAGTGACGCCCAATCCCATTTTCCGTGTTTACATTGAATTTTGACGTACGGTTGCTTTTTAGTTGGGCCATGGCCCAACCAACGGAGTGACCCAAAAGTGACCCAAGAAATAAAATCCCAACCAGCGAATCCCGACTGTACTTCGCTCTCACATTGCATGTAGCTTAAACTAAATGATCCTACAACTGTGCTAAATAAGATGATAAATCTTACAGAAGTTCATTTGTATGTAATGAGATAATTGCATTCAGCCCTACAAACCAGTAAAAATGTATAGATTTCTCTATGATCAAACATTTATTTTAGATTTTTTTTTACGGTAATAACTGTTTCGTGACAGCCCATAGCGCACTGCCATCAGACGCTAGGGGAAGTAGTCTTGATATATGCAGTCTTGTCATGAATTTCTGCACATGTGCTGTCACTGGTAGAATAAAGTCCATTACTTGTTTTGCTCTCTCCATTCGTAGTACATCGGCTTTACGTGGTTGTTAACAGATAGGTACTTAGCCTTGGGTGTGTTGTGATTATTGGTAGGCTTGCTTTCTCTAGTTGTAGATAAAAAGTACTTTGTACATAGTAGGTGAGCTATTATTAACTTGTTCATATCTAAACGTTTATCAGGACTGTGTTAAATACTCCAAAGCCTCCTCCTGCAAAGTAAAAAAAATAACGAAATTTGGGTAAGTAGACATGGAGAACTTATTTCAATTGTTATTGAATTTAGAAGGTTAAGTCTTCTATCAACCAGAGTGCCCAGACGACCGTTATCATGTTTGTAAATCGTTCAATGTCTCGATCAATCCATACCATCGACTGCTAAATCATTGACAGCCTATGTACGACCTACATACATTCGACCGGGCAAAGGTCAATATCGCTTTTGGAAACGTTTGACGGCCAATTGGATGGATGAGTAACACTTCGTATCGCTGTTTAATTAGATTAGGACGCGGTTTGTTCGCAGCTTGAGTTTCTATACTATGTAGACATGTGAAGTAATTTCCCAATATCTTATGCCCAACATTGAAACGAATCTTAAAAACATAGAATATTATTAACTAACACGTTTTGGAATAGAACGAATTTTAAATTTATTCTTATCAGAAACTGTATTTTTACGCTTTTATAGCTTTACTAATTCGATAAACGACGTTTGCCTATTTGTTGCTCAACTACGTCCCATTAAAGCTAAAAAATTCAATACGAGGGCCAAATTTTACAAAATTATGTAATATATATATAATAACTAATGATCAAGTTACGGCTTTTTGCATCGTAGGTCAATAAATCACTTTCTTATAAACGATGAACTCAAACGAACCAAATGGAATCAAACTAATCATTCAGCTTTATTTTGGAATCTGTCTAATCCTTTTTACTATGCGCGGCTTTGGTTGTTTACTCTATGTATGAATTTTCTCCGTTTCTTGTTCTTTCTGTTTCTGTGCCACATAATTCTTATCAGTTGCAAACCGAATAATCCCTGAAAAGATGACCAGGCAAGACATGATAAGACATGTAAGTAACCGATTTTTCTACTGTGTTTGTTGGGGGCACGCATGATACAAATTCGCTTATCAAATTGAACAACCTCGGGCAAAATTAAACATACGAAAAATTCACTCGATCGTCATAGTTTACCACTAATGCATTATTCTAAATCAGAACACATCAATCTTGCAGGATTCACAAGCATCGTATATCCCGAACTGGCTCGAGTGTCATAGAAAACCTGTCATCATGATCCTGCGGCTGTACTCAAGTCTCATCCTCCTCTGGGACTTTTTCATCATTTTAGTGTATTTTGCCATGCAACTGCTGCGTTCACTTTATCAGATGGTCCGCCCTCCGAAGAGAAAACCCGTGGCCGGCGAAATTGTGGCAGTGAGTGTTGCAGTAACGTGACTTGACTATTGTGATGCTAAGTTTGTGTTTTTCGTTCTAGATATTTGGATCAAGTCGAGGAATCGGACGTGATTTGGCCATTCAGATGGCCGAATTGGGCGCCAAAGTAGCTTGCGTCGACATTAACTCAATCGATAATGACACACTGGTTAAGAGTATAAACAGTAGTGGTTACATTGCTCATGCATTCGAATGTGACCTGACGAACAAAAACGATGTCATACGCACAACGAATGCCATTGAGAAACGTTTTGGATACATTACCATACTTTTTCACTGTTGTGGGGTTCCTAGTGCAAGGTCACTTATTACCGAACCCCCTCCAATTCAAACCACTCTGAACCTGAGTGTCATCTCGCACTTCTGGGTAATAATTTTACAATCCAAAGAATTTAATCCACTCAGTGTTATCATTCTATCAATCCTCTTTTTCAGCTACTGGAAGCGATCCTTCCGAAAATGAAACGCAACAATCACGGTCACATCGTGTTTTTGACATCGGTGGCGGGTCTTAGTGGGGTCAAGCACCAGACGCCCCTGTCCGTAGCTCAGTTCGCCGTTCAGGGACTGTTCGAGTCGGTTCTCGATGAGTTGCGAATCGAGAAATTCCTCCGAACCATCTCCATCTCCCTGGTGCACTTGTACCCGTTCGTCCTGACTGAAAACTGTCGCAACGATATCCGGATGCGCATCCCGTGCGCCTTTGGGACTATCCGATCCGATGAAGCTGCCCGCAGGATCATCGACGGCGTCCGTCGCAATGAGCTGGAGATTAGCATTCCCAAGTACTGTCTGGCGTTGGGTCACTTGCTGAAACTGTTGCCCAGGCGTGCGACGTTGCTGCTTCGCAATCTGTTTGATACCGGGGTGGATTTTTAGTATCTTCCACCACCACCACTACGGATGATGCAGTTTATTCTTGTTTGCCATAAAGTTATTCATATTATTGGTTGTTTCTGTTGTTGCTATATCTACATAGAATTTAGAAAGCATGTTACCTAAGACTTGAAATAATTGTTGTAGCGTAAGGTTTATATACGACTAGTTAGGAGTTATCGGATCCAATGTATAAAGACATGAACCAGTGATGAATTTAGATTAAAAAGAACATCAATTGAAATCAAATAATCTTTTCATATCTGAATGCATTTTTATTCCTACATAACATCGATTGCTAAAAGTGAATTACATTGCCCTACACTTCTGTGGGATTCAAAGATTTTTTCCACGGACATAACGTATTGCACAATTGGCCCTGACGAAAGCGAGAAAACAAAATGGGGGTCGACTTATGCTTTTTTATTTCACCCAGCAAGGGATATAGGAAGTCAATTTTAAAATGCTTATTAAAGCGTTAAAACACATTTTAGCCGAAAATTGTTCATTTTTTTATTAGAAATTTAATTTACTTTAATATAGGTAACACGAAAGTTGAATTATTTTGATTAAAACATGTGTAAATAAGGAGCCTAACATGTAGTTTTTCAAAATTCTAACCATATGTATTAAAAAGTTTTCAACATATCACTGTTAATAACATTTTAAAAGCATTTTAAAATACACTTCCTATACTTCACCATGTTGAAAAACAGTGATTTCAAGCACACGTCCGTCGCCGCTAGATGGCAACAGCGCGGCTGCGTCAAAGCGAATGCTCATCGTTATTTGGGTTTCGTGGCGTCTTGTTTACTGCAATTTCATGAAACATGGTCAGCATTTACCTGTCCATAGTTCTGTGCAAAGTTCGAAGCGATCGATGCTATTGGATTGATATCGATGAACAAATGTTACGTTGTAGCATATTGCAAAGGGGCCGTACACTAAGTACGTGAGAAATTTTTCTGAGATTTACGACCACCCCTCCCCCCATGTAAGATTTATTCCATATAAATCATTTTTTTATTTATATGGACCGTAAGAAAATGACAGAATCCCCCTCCCCCATAAGTTCTTACGTAATTAGTGTTTTTTTTCGAGCCCTCTCGAATTAAAACAAATGTTCAGAAACCCAATTTTCAGGCTACGCCACTGGTACGATCCCAGGGTAGTATCAACGACATTTCTGAAGAATTTACCACATCGCAACCTGCCATCTTTGCCTGTGGTGATCTTGTAACATTTGTACGTTGAAGCGTTTGAGTGAAGTGGGATTCGTCAGTAGCTAGAATGAATTGCTTTCAATAGAAGACGAAATCGTCACGTCGCAATTCGATATTTTTGCGACCTTCAATTGATGTTTGCAATCCACCTATGAGTATTAGAGTGGGGCGTCATGGTCATTTTTTCAAATCAATGTTTTTTCGAAGCCATTCTGGGTTTTGAACAACTGTGCAGAATTTGGGACCGATTGGTTGCTTCCTCGCTTTCCGCATCGCGTTTGAAGTTTGTATGGAAATTAGTATGGGAGAACGTATATTTTTACATTTATACTACTAGAGGTTTCAGTTCAACGTAAACCAAGTGGCACATTGCGTTAAAGTATAACCCAAAGGATGCCGAAAAACTTTGCTGAAGAAGGCACGTTGCTGGAACGTCTACGAAAAAAGTTATAACGTTTCGAAGATTGAGTGTTCAAACCATATGCAAAAAATCGTTTATTCTGCCAGCACTGCCGAACTACGTAGACCAATAATTTAACTGAGTGTTATTTCAAAATAATTGTTCTTATTGGGTTTTAGAGCTCATGGGAGCTATCCTGAATCATTTCACAAAGAAAAAAACCGACAAGAAGGAAAATGGGTTTTGCCTTTCGATAACCATAGGTCGTCCGGTAGTGCTGGCAGAAACATTGATTTCTTGCATATAGTTTGAACAATCAATTTTCGAAACGTGATAACATTTTTTGTAGACCTTCCAGCTACGTACCTTCTTCGGCAAAGTCTTCCGGCATCTTTCAGACTATATGCTAACGTATTGAGTTACGTGATTGATGATAAATTGAAGCCGCTAATAGCAAAAATGTGAAAAGTAAGTTTTCCCATACTAATCTCCATGTAAATTTTAAACTCGATGCGGCATGCGAGGTCGCAACCAATCGAGCCCATATTTTGCACAGTTGATAGGGGTCCCAAAAAGATTCAGAAAAACCTTGATCTCACTTGATCGGACGAAGTTTGCGTTTTGCCATACAACTGCGCCCCACTCTAATGAGTATATAAACGCATCACCTTTCACCCCCTTCCAGATTCTACTGATTTACAATGACGACAAAGAAAATCCTCTGCGTAGGCCTATGCAATCTTGATATTATCCAAGTTTGCGAAAATTTTCCCCTGGAGGACTCCGATCAACGGTATAAACAAATAACTGTTCTGTCTAATCGAATCCGTTACGAATATAATCCATTTCCATTCTCAGATCCAATCACAGCCGATGGCAACGCGGAGGCAACGCATCCAATGACTGTACCGTGTTGGCTCTGCTCGGAGCCAAGTGCGAGCTGTTGGCCACGTTCAGCGATTCCGAACATTTCGGCTTTGCGATCCGTGATCTGGAAAGTCGGGGCATTGACATTGGAAACTGCGTCTTCCATCGGAGCTGTGAAGTTCCGCTGTCCACGGTTTGGCTAAATGCCGCCAGTGGGAGTCGAACCATTGTTCACTCGAATCCCAATTTGCCAGAGTTGACGGTGGAGGACTTTGAGCGGTGTGATTTGAGAGAATACAGTTGGATCCATTTCGAGGTTCGTTAAAGGACCGATTTTTTAGACGCAAACCTGTTGGTGGCGTTAAAATGCATGTTAAAATCATTCGCAGGGTAGACGGAGCGCAACGGTAATTGCTATAATGATTAGTCGCATCAAATCTTGGAATGAACAATGTGATCAATCCGAAAGAATCACCGTTTCAGTAGATCTAGAGAAGCCACGTGATTCGAATCTTCTAATGATAGCAAATGCCAATGTTGTTTTTCTGGGAAAAGACTTCGCGCGTTTCCTTGGGTTTAACTCTTCTAAAGAAGCTGTATACGGCCTCAGAAAATCACATCCAGGAAGGTGATATTCGTGGGCATTATAACGATCTTTAAATGATTGATACATAATTTATTTTTCACAGTTATACGATAATATGTCCATGGGGCAGCGATGGTGTAAGCGCTTTGTACGAGAACGATGAATTCTACAGCTGCGGTATCTATCCACCGGAAAAAGTACGCGACAGTCTAGGAGCGGGCGATACCTTTTGTGCAGGTTGCATTTTCCAACTAAGTCAAAGAAAGCCATTGCAGGACGCTTTGATGTTTGGATCAAAATTGGCCGGTTTGAAGATTGGCGATTTTGGGTTTGATCATCTCAAGGATAAACTGCAGTCTTTAATGCCGACATAAAACTGCAATCAAATCAATTTCAATATCTTAATATTACGGTAAGGAATCGAAATCCGACAGTGAGTCGAATTATTATTTATATCAAATTTTACTTTCAAATATAACATATTAATTCACCTAGTAGTGATAGTGTGTTTGTCGCGTTAAGTTAGGGCGCTAACTTTTTTGGGTTGAATCATTTTGTTAATGAGTTTTGAACGAAATGTTCGGTCGTTTTCAAATGCATTACAAGATACGAACTAGGCTTGACCTTTATCGAATGCAACTTGTTGCGATTCGGAATCAGATAAGGATTACAATATGTCAGTGAGTATCGTACGGCACGAAATCAGCACCCTTTTTGGCCACGAGGGTTCTGAAGCAACTCTCGCACGATGAGGTAGGCTTCTGCAGTCTGCACGCTGTTAAGGAAGTTCGGGAGAATACCAACATGGGCGACCTAACAACTGACACAAACGAGCTGGACGAAATGGTGAATTTGAACAAACAGTTTCAAGGTCTAAGGGAATATCCATGAATTACGTAACGCTTAAAGGGGGAGGGGGGATCACCTGAAATGTGACGATCCATACAAAATTTTCAAATCGTTCATACAAAAAGTGTGACATATGGGAGACGGGGGGGTTGAAAATAGTAAATTTTTGCGTTACGTAATTAATGGATCTTCCCTAATGGCGGCTGGAAGATTCAAGCTCCGAAAGTGGGCTTATAATCATCTGGAGGCGTTGTATGGAGTGTTGTTATGCGAAAAATAATATTTAGCATTTGCATATTAAACATAAACGATTAATAATATGCATTCGACTATAGGTTTCACGGAGGATATCAAGCTTAATCAATTTATTTTTTATGTGTTTTACCTCATGCTTCATATTTCAAGAAATTGATTCAATTTTAAGCTAAAAATAAATCTAATTAAATCATTCACCATCAGCTAAGTAGTTTTTACGATAATTTTTTTAATTCTCCAAGATATTCCTTATTATTTATTTATTTGAATAATTTGTTATGCATTAAGTTTGGTAAATTACATTCATTATTTTATGTTCAATATACACCCCCAGAAGTTCGCTGTTTTTCATATAGGATGGTCATGTTTGGGACCCGGTGTCTCGATTTCTAGCGATTGGATTGGGGACGTGTTTGGCGTCTGAGCCTAGTATGACTTAGGTTTTCAGTTGATGATGATTTTTTTATGCATCTTTACTCAAGGGACGCGTCTCGGTTGGAGATAGTTGTAGGGCCACTTCACTTGTATAGAGCTCCATATAAAAGTGGTGGTTTTGTAGTTGTTTCAGACTGAGACGTGCCTTTTCAGTGAGCGTGCATGCACGGAACCACCATTGATCGAGGGTTTGGAGCGTTTTGGGCTGGGCTGCCGAATGTGTCCTTAGTCTGGTCGCTGGAGGTCGAGACTTTGGTCCTCAGACGTGACAGTTTTGGGTGGGAATCGGCAAATGCCTTATAGTTGTAATTCTACAATGGCGTGTTTTTAATTTATATTGCTCTTCTTAAAGTATATAACTTTAATAACATTTCATCTTCAGGCAAATTGTCTCCTCTATTGAGTGGGTCCATATCACTTAAAATACTTAAAATCAAGGAAATTATTAAACTGTTAATTCTTACAATTTTAGCACGAAATGCAATATTTTAGCACGGAATGCAATCTATTTTTTCAGACGTAAAATAAATAAGGCACTATAGGAGTTTGGTCGAGTTGTGCCTAGTAGATAGTTCACGCGATCCGGTCGGGTTTGTTCTGCTTTGCGTGGTCAGATTTAAAACTAATACTACCGTGTTTGATAGTTTTTTTTTAAATTCTTTATTTAAGTGATTTTTTAATTATAATTAAGTTCATCACAAGTGTTTGATAGTGTTTTGGGTGCGCTCCCGATCGTGTTTACTCTAACACGCAGAACGATCACGCGATTATCGAAATAATCTGTTTTGCTTTGTTCGAGTATGTAAATCATTTAGCAAAAGAAAATTTGTGCGCGTCCGATCATGTTTTCTTTAAAAGGCAGAACGATCGTGCAATCATCGGAATGCTATGTTTTGCTTTGTGCGGGTTTGTGAGTTGATTGGCATGTAGACATTTAGTGCGTTTCCAGTTGTGTTTCTCTTACCACGCAGAACGATTGCACGATCATCGAAACATTTTGTTCTGCTTTGTGCGGACGGTTGGTTAATTAGTTAGTGCGAATTTGATTGTGTTTTGTTTAACTCCGTTCAAACTACACGCTACACCCGGCATACCGTTTACCAAAACGAATCCAGCTACACTCCCTACCCAATATATCCAACATTCCAGTGATTTCTCGTGGAAGTGCAGATGACTCGTCGGCTTCCCTCAAAGCGAGTATCACGTCAACATTTTCCTTCCTATTCCTCAATTGACCTGCATTCGGACACGGCCGGCGCTGGTATTGCTTAATTTTTGGTCTTCAGTTCTTACACATTGAAGATGTTGTTAGTCCCAAACATCATCTGTTGGTTCTCTGCGTAATTACAGCTGACCTGGCAATAACGGAGTAGCAACCGTGGGCGGTCAATCATGCTCATGCTCATGCTCATATAGATGTCGACCAACTATATGATAGTATGTATCAAAATATTGTTCATATTTACTAATCAGCTGTATTACGCTTGGGGAACATGGGGTAAAACGACTCATAATTTAGAACGACTGGAAGGAATGTATCTGTGACTGTCGATTATTCTCAACTATAATGTAAAATTTCTTTTTATTAATTCAATACAATACAAGTCTTTCTGTTAATGTGTTAGTGGATTGTTCTAGTAGGCTATGGACGGTTGATGGAATAATAAATCAGATTATTGTATGCGTCACAACAGAACAGATGTCTTTTATTCAAGGTACCACATCTGGCGACGAGGATTAAGGCTCGAATCCACAATTTACATTATCAAACACCCATTATCAAATATTTCCCCCGATCTAGCGAAGAAGGATTTACGATTGGTATGAGATAAGTTATTAAATAAAAGTTTTACAATTTTTTGTACAACTGCTATAAGCAGGACACTCCGCTGCTAGCAACAGGCAACCGTGGGTAGAAAAAAAAAGTGATTTACTGCTATTAAGCAGAACACTTTGCCATTGTGAGCAATATATATATAAATATTAAAAAAAAAACTAAATGTTTGATAAATAACAGCAAAACTGTTACCAATTTTACAATAAATTTTCAGTAATAGAAATTCAAAATGGAAAGCTGGAACATAAACCCGTTTAAATTCAACCACCTTCCTGAGACGCAAACCCGTAAAGAATGGATGCGCTGGAAGCGAAATTTTGAGGTCATTGTGGCAGCTAGCGAGGAGACAAATTCGTCACAGATCAAGAATGTACTACTCGCCAAAGGGGGTCTCGAACTTCAGGATTTATTTTATTCAATTGACGGAGCAAATGTTACCGAAGACAAAGAAAAAGGAATTGACCCTTACAAGACCGCCATAATCAAACACGACGAACATTTTGCACCCAAGCAACATGAATCTTTTGAACGAAACGAATATTGCAAACTATCACCAGCTGTTGTACAAGATGGCCAACATGAGACGTTATCGAAATTTCTGATGCGTTGTGTCGATCAAGCAAAGCGTTGCAATTTCGGAAAAACTGAAGCTGAAAGTCGAGATCTACGAATTATGGATAAGGTGATCTACTACGCTCCTACTGAACTGAAAGAAAGGCTATTACAGAAAGAGAAATTAACTTTGGCACAACTGACACGCATAGTCAATTCCTATGAATCGATCAAACTCCAAGCAAAAGCAATAGAACCCGTGGAAACGAAGGACATTACAGTTTCTTCAGGTTTGATCTATATTACTGTAGATACACACTTATTTAATATCAATATAAAAAACAATATAATAATTTGAAATTTAAATATGGTTCTAGTTTCTAACATCAAACGATTCAATAACTCATGCTATCGTTGTGGTCAATCAAACCATTATGGTACCAGCCGTCAATGTCCAGCGCGTGGGAGAAAATGTGAGAAATGCTACAAGATAGGTCATTATGCGAAAATGTGCCGATCGGGAACAACTTTAAAGAGAAGGTACGAAGAATCTTCTACAAATCGTCCTGAAAAAAGAATGAAATTCAGCCATGTACGTGCGGTTGTAGCAGATCAGAATAAAGAAGAAAGCGAACCAGAAAGTTTTATCTTTAACATAGGTGATGGAGATGAATACTTATGGGCAAAAGTTGGTGGAGTGATGATTCAAGTTTTAGTTGATTCAGGCAGTGCGAAGAATATCATCGACGACACAACTTGGCAGTATATGAAACATCACGGTGTTAAGAGTACTGTTCCTTCTCATATTCCAAAAACGATTTTGAGAGGATATGGCCCTGATGCGAAACCGCTTGAAATAATACACGTATTCGAGGCGCCCATAGCGGTAGAATCAATGAGCGCCAAACAAGACACGACGACGACAGCTTTGTTTTATGTAATTAAAGGTGGACAGCAATCTTTACTAGGAATGGAAACAGCAAAGAATCTTGGAGTGCTGAGGATTGGACTTGCAGCTCAAGGAATCAGTTCTGTTAACGCTCTTACAGATACAGAAAAACGTCCATTTCCAAAAATGAAAAATATCCAGGTGAGAATTCCAGTCAATTACAATGTTACTCCTATTGCTCAACGAGTCCGTCGACCGCCTATCGCATTGCTCAACAAAATCGAAGAAAAATTGAATCAACTATTGGCCATGGACATAATCGAACCAGTTTTAGGACCAGCAGAATGGGTATCCCCATTAGTGACTATCGTAAAGGATAACGGAGACTTACGTTTATGCGTGGATATGCGTCGTGCAAATCAGGCAATCCAGAGAGAACATCATATGATGCCGACTTTTGAAGATTTTTTGCCACGGTTCAAGTCATCCCGGTTTTTCAGTCGCTTAGATATTAAGGATGCATTTCATCAGGTAAACTAATAATTTCCATAAATAATTATTGTATGTAGCATTGATTTTTTTTTAATTAGATTTTAATATTGGATATATATTGCTCAAAATTTAATTTAATTGTTTTAGATTGAATTAGAAGAATCATCTAGAAACATAACAACATTCATTTGCCATAAAGGCCTGTTTCGATACAAACGTCTAATGTTTGGCATTTCGTGTGCTCCAGAAATGTTCCAGAAAATTATGGAGCACATTCTTGCAGAATGTGAAAATGTTGTTAATTACCTCGACGACATATTTATTTTTGGTGAATCAGAGAAGGCACATGATGAAACGTTAAAACATGTACTTAGAGTACTAAAAAGTCGAGAGATTTTATTAAATCACGATAAATGTGTTTTCAAAGTTAGAGAGCTTGAATTTCTAGGACATCAAATGTCCCCAGAAGGAATTCGACCTACTATTAGTAAGATTGAAGCGTTACAAAAATTCCGGGAACCGAATTCTGTAGAAGAAGTAAGAAGTTTCTTGGGTTTTGTAACATATGTCGGACGGTTTATTCCAGATTTAGCCACAATCACAGAACCACTCCGACAATTAATTCACAAAGAAAACAAGTTTATTTGGACAGAAGAACACAAGCAAAGTTTTGAAAAATTGAAAGTGCTGATATCAAATGTACAAACGTTGTCATTTTCGATAATTCATTAAGAACACGTGTAGTCGCAGACGCCTCACCAGTAGCTTTAGGAGCAGTACTCATCCAATTCGAAGGGAAAACTGATATGGACCCTCGTATTATATGTTATGCAAGTAAGAGTTTAACTGTGACAGAGAAAAGATACTGCCAAACAGAAAAGGAAGCGTTAGCGTTGGTATGGGCTGTTGAGAAATTTTCGGTTTAGAGCGATTCCAAGCAACAGCATCAAAATTTAAGAAAATTTTTAATTCATGATTTTCTATTGAGTTGAAACTTTGCACAGTTTTCAATTTCATCTAAATCGTCATTTTTCGATATCAAATCTTCATATTGAGTCACGACTAACTTTTCAAAAGGGTGTATGTGAAAATGGTTCAAAAATATTTAAAAGCTGCACAGCAAAAACGGAATGTTCGATTGTTATGATTTTTCAGCAAAGTTAGACAACTAAATGGTGATTCTTAAGAAAATGTGCACAGTAAAAAAATATTTTTTGCCTTTAAAAATATCATTTTGTCACAAAAACTCAAATATCTCAAAACCCTATCTTTTTCGAACGTAATTTTTTAGGAAAACGGTCCATTATATTAGCTATCTACCATAAAAATTTGGTGATGGTAAACTAATAAACAAAAAGTTATGACATTTCAAACATTTCACAATTTTCACATATAGTAAACAAAAAAAATTTCCGTGTATTTTTTTTCAAGAATCGCAGTTTGATGCTGATTTTATTGTTAAGGGCCTTGCGTGAGTTAAACAAGTTGTTTGTATGATATTCCATATTTATGTATTTATCGATATTATGTATATTATATGTATAAATATTATATGTATAAATAAATAAAAATAATTAATATTATCCTAAGTATTAAATTAAATGTGGCAGTTACACAATGTTGTTATAGAAACTCTAAGAGTTTTGGGTTTGAATTTTGGTATGGGTTATGATATCATGAAAACAGTTTATTAATACTTATTTTTTATTTATTTTTATTCAAATTTTTTAAAATATAGAACACTTTTGAATTATTATCAGCACAGTTTGAGTATAGTTTTGCTTTAATTTTATTTTCCGACAATGGAATGAAACAGTGAAATTTTTGGGTTCCTTGGATCGTTTTCGCGTTATTAAATTGCTCGCTGAGCTCTGAAGCCTTTATTTCGTACTCTTCAGTAGTAGTAAAACAAAATGATAATTTGGTTAAATCTTTTTCTTTTCTACGATTTGCCCAATCAAAAGTTCTTTCGCAGTTTTAATTGGATGCTCACGTTCTTTGGCTAAACTTGCTCTTGTGGCCATGCGCTTTATTGTTCCTCCAATAGCATCACAAGGACCTTTGCCATGTGATGTAGCAAAAATGCCATTCTGCATCAATTCCGTACATTGATTTAAATTGACATAGGCTCGAAAAATTCTTACGATTTTTGTACTGCGACGCTGCTCCATCAGACATGAAATATATCTTTTGACTTCTTTATGCTTATCAACGCGTAAAAAGTTAATCATTTTTCAATGAACAAGTTTACGGATACTGAATCGTGTCTTAAATCTTCGGAAATTATAATAAAACTTAAGTGTTCAATTTGCGTACTTCCATTAAAATAAATAACGAATGGATGAATTGTAGCTTGTTGTACGTTCCAGTGATGGGACTGCACTTCATCTTGCAATACAAAGCTGTAATTTTCAGAAAAATCACAAATGACTAAAAATTCACCATTTTGTAAATGTATTTTTCGTATTTTTAAAAAGCTGGATTGTTCTGTTTTAATGAAATCGTGAGGGATTAAACTTTCTAATTTCAAGCAAAAATATGACACAAACTCATCTACAGGTTTTACAATAGTTTCTATGTCACACCTATCCGTGGTCACCCATTGCTCAAATGATAACTGATCAATATATTTTTCTTCAAACTCAGCGAATAAAGTATTTTCCAATGATGAAGAATCTGGACAATCCGAACAAGATCGTAGATAGCAATTTGATGTTGTATTTTCACACAAAAGACTACCAGTTAACATTTTAATATCCTTTGTTAAATTGATTCTTTTCAAACTATGTAAAATAAGATTAATATTCTCATGGGTTGTGCACACACACACATTATGTGTTCCTGAATTGGAAAGAAGCTTACATTGCCTTGGCCGAAGGCTTGCAAATGAGGGAAAACCTATTTTAATATTATCGTGAATTTCCTTGAAGCGTGTGTACGCTTCTTTCAAAGTCGTCATCATTAATCGTTTTTGGATTGCTTGACGCTTTCCATCTTTTTTTACTGATACATAATCTTTTTGACCAGGCATAGCTCGACTTACTTCATCATCTTCAAAATATTGAACTACTATTTCTTTTGTCTCATCTGTTAATGCAGTACTAGACCTAGTATTTTTGGTTGAAAGACAGTTATTCTTCAATTGTTTTGCCTCTTTTACTGTATTTCTATTGGTTTTGAACTCATCAATGGCATCCTGAATAGACCACGAACTTGGCAGCATCGACAAAATCAATAATTTTTCTTTCCTTGTCGTGGCTGCATTCGAGAACCTTTCCTTCATATTTATAATTACCTCATCGTAGTCTGTATTTTCCACATCATCAGGTCCTAATTTGAAGAGGTTTCTTCGTACAGCTTCGTTTATTTCACGGTATTTTTCTCCGGGTAATAAACGTAGTCCATCTTACTCCATTTAATCGGAGTCACTTTTATCCCAGCTATGCCCTCGTTAAAGCGTTCGATGTTGACCTTTTGGATACACTCATCTTCCGATTGATTTGTTGAAACAGATTTCGCTGATGGTACGGTGGCAAGGCTCTCAGCACTTAATACTTCTGGTAATTCCTCAGTTGTTGTCGATACATCTGGCAATTCCTCAGTTGCTGTCGTTTTCGAACTTCCTGCGCTCTGCTCAACCGATTATATACAGATTGCTCTTTTGTCAACGTTTAGACGGCAGGACGTGCAAATGCGTAAATTTGTATTCAATGTGGACATTGGAGCATAACCAGTCGCTTTCAGTTTATCTATGGTGCTTTCGGTGAGATTTCGTAACTCTTTTGAACACTTTTTCCATCAAACGGCCTACAACAGTTGAGAAAGGGGCTACTCATGTTGTTCGTAATATTTCAATAAACAAAATCACTTTTAAGTTTTTACTGACTAGTTTGGTGTCATTTGTTGACTGAAGAAAAAATTACTATAAGATCTTTAACAACCTTAGTAGTAGTAATTTTTTGCTTTTCGTGAGCATTGTCATGGTATGTACCTATCATGCATTTGTTGTTGTTGAAGATACCCGTTTCCTCCCGATCATAAAGTCTATTCTCTAAGAGGTATATTTTTGCAGGTAAACTATAGACGTACACGTGTATATAAATCTTTGATTTTGCAGCTTTTGTCTTAAAAATAACATTTCTGATATGTTTCTATCAACGTTATTATCAACAGGTTTCAACACTATTAAAAGACAATTAATTGCATATTATTCGGCAACTCGGCCGTACGAAAACCATTTTTTTGTTAAATATCTTGGCTGTGCATATGCACAGCATATGTTTCGAAATGGACAAATTGATATGAAATTTGCGAAAAAGAATCCACGTGTCTTGGAGGTGGAGGTTGGTACTCGGATTCTGATGGCTTTTCCGCAAACGTGACCTTTAAGTGGTCTTGTTGTGTAGGGGTTATCACGCCTATCTAGAGAGTAGGAGGTTGAGGGTTCGAGTCCCTCCAAGACACGTGGATTCTTTTTCGCAAATTTCATATCAATTTGTCCATTTCGAAACATATGCTGTGCATATGCACAGCCAAGATATTTAACAAAAAATGGTTTTCGTACGGCCGAGTTGCCGAATAATATGCAATTAATTGTAATCAAGTCGGTCTTTCACCGTCATTAGTCGTCTGAGTACACGCGACCGTTTACGTAAAGGCAATCAAACTCATCAAATGCTTTAGCCAAGCAAGCCTTTGGCACAGCAGAGTGCGATTGAATTCGCATTCTATACCGTCCCGCCCAGTCCGTTGCTGGGGGCATGGAGTGCGATCCTCTCGTTTAATAAACAATGTGCACTCGCTTGGCTGTGGATATACAACAGTAAAGCAAATGTGGAGATTGGGCAAATCAAGCATCCGAAAGATATTCAATTTGCAAAAAGAGAGCTAACCGCGGTGGAGGTTGGTACTCGGATTCTGATGGCTTTTCCGCAAACGTGACCTTTAAGTGGTCTTGTTGTGTAGGGGTTATCACGCCTATCTAGAGAGTAGGAGGTTGAGGGTTCGAGTCCCTCCAAGACACGTGGATTCTTTTTCGCAAATTTCATATCAATTTGTCCATTTCGAAACATATGCTGTGCATATGCACAGCCAAGATATTTAACAAAAAACTATTAAAAGAATTTTTCGCCAGTCACGTGCAATGAAAATTATGACACTATCAATACTTTTGATCACAACACTGGATCGTGTCTAAGTTTCTTATAGATGCTATAAATAATTAAATCAAAATATCATGAAAACAACTTGTTTAAATCACGTCCCTTAACAATAAAATCTGCATCAAACTGCAATTCTCGAAATAACTTACACAGAAAAAAAATTTTTTTTACTAAATGTGAAAATTGTGAAATGTTTGAAATGTCATAACTTTTTTGTTTATTAGTTTACCATCACCAAATTTTTATGGTAGATAGCTAATACAGTATGCCTCCGCTTATTCGGACCTCGCTAGTCCGACGACTCGTTAGTCCGGATCTCGTTAATTCGGAATTTTCCGGATTAAAAAGTATCAATACCCATTTCAACACATTATGCTGTCAGTTTTTAAATTTGTGCTGTGGTTTTGTTTTGGTTCATTTGTATGGATTTGACAGTCGGATTAACGAGAGAAACCTCGATAATCCGGCCATACATTTGTCGGATCAGCGGGGGGATACTGTATAATGGACCGTTTTCCCTAAAAAAATTACGTTCGAAAAAGATAGGGTTTTGAGATATTTGAGTTTTTGTGACAAAAATGATATTTTTAAAGGCAAAAAAAAATTTTTTTTACTGTGCACATTTTCTTAAGAATCACCATTTAGTTGTCTAACTTTGCTGAAAAAATCATAACAATCGAACATTCCGTTTTTGCTGTGCAGCTTTTTAAATATTTTTGAACCATTTTCACACACACCCTTTTGAAAAGTTAGTCGTGACTCAATATGAAGATTTGATATCGAAAAATGACGATTTAGATGAAATTGAAAAACTGTGCAGAGTTTCAAATATTTTCGAAATGGTCGCTCAGGATCGACTGACATGCCCCCGTGGAATGCCTCTTTACCTAATAGGTCGAGAATTTGAGCTAGAAACAGACCATAAACCACTAGAAATTATATTTTCCCCAACTTCTATACTTTGTGCCAGAATTGAACGATGGGTGTTGAGACTTCAATCATTCAAGTTTACTGTTAAGTACAGGAAAGGATCAGGAAATATCGCAGATTCTCTATCACGGTTAGTTGTTGACGAAAATCCAGTTGAATTTGAAACGGACAATCATTTCTTAGTTCTCGCTGTTCAAGAATCAGTAGCGATTGATGTAGGAGAAATCGAAGCTGCTACCAAAATGGATACAGAGCTCAAAGCTGTTAAGGATTGTCTTGTATCAGGAAATTGGAATAATCCTCTCGTTAAATTATTTGAACCTTTCCGAAATGAACTAGGCATGATCGAAGATACAGTTGTACGAGGAAATAAATTAGTAGTACCGCAAGAATTACGAAATAGAATGCTTCAACTAGCGCATGAGGGTCATCCAGGAGAATCAATTATGAAAAAGCGATTAAGAGACCGAGCTTGGTGGCCTACTATGGACAAAGCAGTTAAAGAATTTGTTTCAAAATGTGAGGGATGTCAGCTGATAGGACTACCAAGTAAACCGCTTCCGATGAGTAGACGTGAACTGCCAGCAAAACCATGGATTGACATAGCTATTGACTTTATGGGACCACTACCTTCCGGAGAATACTTGTTGGTGATAGTGGATTATTTTAGCAGATACAAAGAGGTTGAAATAATGTCAAGAATTGGTTCTCGAGAAACTGTAAACAGATTGGACAAGATATTCACGCGTTTAGGATATCCTAGGACGATAACTCTGGATAATGCCAAACAGTTCATTGGAAAAGAATTTGAAGAATATTGCAAAATACATGGCATTTACCTGAACCATGCAGCACCGTATTGGCCACAAGAAAATGGATTAGTGGAGAGACAGAATAGATCCCTTCTGAAGAGGTTGCAGATTAGCAATGTTTTGCGAAGAGATTGGAAGAAAGATTTGAACGATTATCTGTTGATGTATTATACAACACCGCATTCAACGACCGGAAAAACTCCAACAGAATTGTGCTATGGACGTACGATTAGATCAAAGATACCGTCGATCGATGACATTGAAACCATTCCACAATCATCGGATTATCGCGATCAGGACAAACTGAATAAGCAAAAAGGAAAAGATAAGGAAGACTGCAGACGGCATGCTCAAGAATCTGACATTCAAAGTGGAGATACTGTTTTGATGGAAAATCTTCTACCTGGAAACAAACTTCAAACAACATTCGGAAAAACAAAATATAAAGTATTGAGTCGCGCAGGTACTCGGGCTCTGGTAGAAAATCAAGAAACAGGAGTAACGTACCAAAGAAACATAGCACATTTGACAAAGATTAATCCACCAACAACCTCAAGACCTACAGACAACCAATGTACAATAAACTCTCCAGATCCAGGGGCTTCAGATGACGAACCATAATTCAGAGGATTTGAAAATGTTGAAGAAATCTTTACCGGAATGTTAAAAAATATTACAAAAAAAACAAATAGTGTTTGGTTTTAAAAATTATAGGATAAATACATTTAAACTATTAATAATTGTAATTCAAAATTATATAAAAAAGGAGATGTGTTAGTGGATTGTTCTAGTAGGCTATGGACGGTTGATGGAATAATAAATCAGATTATTGTATGCGTCACAACAGAACAGATGTCTTTTATTCAAGGTACCACAGTTAATATTTGGAAAGTTGGAAAGGGCGCCCAGGAAGGTTGTGATTTGTGAATGACTCCAAAACAATAATCTATTTAAATAAAAATGAATTTAGGTTTCCTTCCTGACGATTTAACCTCGCGAACGGCTTGATCGATTTGCAAGATTTTTTCCCTAATTGATTCGTTTTGGGATCCGCAAGGTTTGTATATACAAAAAGTGGCTAACTTTAACGGGAAAAGGTGAAAAATTATTAAAATACAATTTTGGATCAACTTTTGAGGAAAGCAAAACAATCGTACAGAAATTGATCTAGAGTGCGGTGGAGTATATGACATTTGCAACATAAACACCCGGGCAAAGCTGGGTATTTTCTGCTAGTATAAAATAAAGGGATAAACAATAAAATTATCATACAAAGTACACAGGATTTTGTTTTTACACGATTTTTTTTTCGCTCGTATTTTTGATCGTGTGACTTCAACTTACCTCCAAAATCTTCGCAACATGTTTCAAAAAATCCAGAATAAATCAAAGAAAAGTCACATGATAATTAATATGCGTTAAACATTTAGGATGAGTGGAAAATTGAAAAAATGTAAATCGTTTAAAAACAGAATCTAGTGTACTGTGATGTTAAGCTATAAATGATTGAACTGAATAAAAAAGTACACTGAAGTACACTAAATCAAAACCGCGAAAACTCTAAAATCTGCGTAAAAATGACTTCATCTAGAATCGATTTTTCACGGCTTTTATGGGGTTTTCGATCTTTTTAAAAAATCGCACTGAAAAAACTTTTATGGAAATTTGCGTAAAAAATGTGACCCCAGTAGTGTAAACAAAATGATTTCGTTGGAGCAAGTTGTCACCACGGAGAACATCAAAACTATTCCTACAAGAAATAAATGATGGACAGCTGGTAGACGAATTACGACGAAGAATGATGATCCCTTGGCTCGTTAACTCATTAGCTAACTTTCTTACCTTATAATTCCTTCCTTACTATTGTACTTTTACATTTGCTTACTCACCCACTGAATCAGTTATTCACCTACCCACCCACTATCTCGCATACTCACTTAGTCACTAACTCACTCACTTTCTCACCTATTGATTAATTCGTCCGTTTTTTTATTCTTACTCAAATAATCATTAATTTGTTCTCTCGCTTACTCACTTCTCACTCATTCACTCACTTATTCACTTATTTTTTGCTCGCGCACCCAATCAGTCACTTACGGCTTCACTCGCTCACTTCCTCACTAATTGATTAACTAGTCCTTTTACTAACTAACTAAATCCCTCGTTCCCCTTGTTAATTAATTTTTTCTCACTCTCAAGCTCTCCTTATCATCTGATTAACTTTTCACTCACTTACTTATTCACTCACTTACTCTCTTACTAACTTACTTATTTATACACTCACTTACTCACTCACTCATTAACTTACCCGCTCACTTACTGACTTACTCATTTACTCACTCTTAATTACTTGCCCATTCACTCACTTACGCACTCTCTTATTTACTCACACGCTCACTTACTCACTCATTCATTTACTCACTCACTCACTTAAGCAGTCACTCATTTTCTTCCTAAGCAATGGAGGGGGAATCTGCTCAACAGACATCCTGGGTTGTCCAGGAAGTGCGGGGTTAGGGACCACCTTCAACAGCAAACGAGGGAGGCAGGACTACATCCCCGACCCGTTAAACTGTTTCCATTGCCGCCAAGCCCATAGTCCCTTCGGTACAACCAGAAAGTAATGCTTCAAAGGGGGGCCAGTGCACGACGTACCATCGAGGTTAGCTGCGTGTCCTTTTAGCATCGAACATCGTGACTCGCTTTTTTAGAAGAACACCATGGTATTGTACCAGCGCATTGCCGGCTTTCCAGGTGGCCTTACCACGCCCTATGTCTTCGGAAGGTGGGAAGGGTAGACTTCGCGCCTGCTTCCCTCTGCACGACTGGTATCAAGAATGATGATGCCGCGTGTACCCCAAATTGACCTCTCTGCGATAGGGTCTGTTCGCCAACACACAGAGGGACTTGCCGACGCGGTGCCTACGCCTACCCCAGCCTTGACGAGGACCCCTTTCCGTCCTCGGGCTCGGAGCCCACCCGGTTGACCGACGCCGCGAAAGCGACGATACCATGTTGTTTTTCGCGCGGCCACTTGTTCGATAAAAGGATCGAGTTCGACCACAGGGCATGACCACCGGTATGACCCATGAAGCCGACTCCGAACCCTTGGACCACCTCTTGTTTGCGCCTGAACTAGCCATTCTTGAGTCCACGCGCCACCTTCTGTCTAGCTCCGAGACGATTTGGACGATAGCCGAAAAAACGGCGTTCCAGCCAACTTCATCTTTATCTCCGAACTAGGTTGTCCGGGGTAGTGTCCAGACCACATGTGGCAAGCATCTAAATTTAATTACTTACTCTTGGGTCCTGTACATCACAAAAGGACTTGTAAGATCTCTATCCAGCTAAAGGCGATAGCTGGATATCGCTCTGGATAGAGATCTTACAAGTCCACTTGTGATGTACAGGACCCAAGAGTAAGTAATTCAATTTAGATGCTTGCCACATGTGTACCTGTTACCAAGTAAATTTTGAACGACCCGCGATTACCATGTCGTTATTTACCACAGAATTCTGCCAACAGCTTTTCGTGTTCGCTCATTTCTCCAAGATTATGGCGTCCCATAATGCGCTCATGGTTCGAGTAGTCGGATCCGATTTTCGCATTGAAGTCGCCCATACAGATCTTGATATCACCCTTCGCAATTCTATCTACGACTTCAATGAGTTGGCTGTAGAAATTCTCTTTGTCTTGCAGATCGGCAGCATCGGTTGGCACATAACAAGGGGCTCGGCTGTCTCTTGGGTGCCCCCCTCAATGGGCTTGGATGCCATCCCTCAAGGGGCATTGGTGCCCCCTTTCAAGGGGCATTGGTGCCCCCTTTCAAGGGGCATTGGTGCCCCCTTTCAAGGGGCATTGGTGCCCCCTTTCAAGCCCCTCCCCTTTCAAGGAGCTTGGCTGCCCTTTCAAGAAGCTCGGTTGCCCCCCATTTCAAGGGACTCGGGTCTCCCCCCTCTCAAGGAGCTCGGCAGCCCCCCTCAAGGGGCTTGGGTGCCGCCCCCCCTCAAGGGGCTCGGGTGCCCCCTCTCAAGGGGCTTGGGTGCTCTTCCTTTCAAGGGGCATGGTGCCCCCTCAAGGGGCTTAAGTGCCCCCCCATCAAGGGGCTCGATTGTCTCCCTTTTTAGGGGCTCGGGTGCCCCCCATTAAGGCGTTCGGGTGCTCCTCATTGAGGGGCTTGGGTGCCCCCCTTTCAAGGGACACGGTTCCCCCCTTTCAAGGGGCTCGAGCTCCCCACCCGCTCAAGATGCTCAGGTGCCCCCCTCAAGGGGCTTGGGTGCCCTTTCAAGGGGCATGGTGCTCCCCCTTTCAAGAGGCATGGTGCCCCCTTCAAGGGGCTTGGGTGCCCCTCCCCTCAAGGGGCATGGTGCTCCCCCTTTCAAGGAGCTGTGGTACCCCCCCTTAAGGAGCGAGGATGCCCCCCTCCCTTAAGGAGCTTTGGTGCCCCCCCCCACTCCCTTAAGGGGCTTGGGTGGCCCCCCCTCAAGGGTGTCTCCCTTTTTAGGGGCTCGGGTGCCCCCCATTAAGGCGCTCGGGTGCCCCCCATTGAGGGGCTTGGGTGCCCCCCTTTCAAGGGACACGGTTCCCCCCTTTCAAGGGGCTCGAGCTCCCCACCCGCTCAAGATGCTCAGGTGCACCCCCCCCCTCTCAAGGGGCTTGGGTTTCCCCCCGAGCCCCTTGAAAGGAAAGGGGGGGGGGCAGCCATGCCCCTTGAGAGGGGACACCCGAGCCCCTTGAAAAAAAGGAGGGGGGGCACCATGCCCCTTGAAAGGGTGGACACCCGAGCCCCTTGAAAAGGCCCTTGAAACCCAAGCCCCTTGAGGGAGAGGAGAGGGCACCCAAGCTTCCTGAGGGGGGCAGCCAAGCCCCTTGAGCGGGTGCACATGAGCCCCTTGAAACGGAGGGGAACATCCGAGCCCCTTGAAAGGGGGAGGGGAACCGAGCCTTTAAAGGGGCCACCATGCCCGTGGGGAGGGGGTGCATCTTGAAAGGGGGAACCGTGTCCCTTAAACGGGGGGCACCAAAGCCACTTAATAGGGGGCACCCGAGCCCCTTGAAAGGGAGACAGCCGAGCCCTTTGAAAGAGGGGCACCGAAGCCCCTTAATAGGGGGCACCATGCCCCTTGAAAGGAACAGCACCCAAGCCCCTTGAGTGGGGGCACCCACGCCCCCTTGAGGGAGGGCACCCGAGCCCCTTAAAAGGGGGGGGGGGGCTCCCAAGCCCCCTGAGGGGGCCTGCCGAGCCCCTTGAGAGGGGATGCCGGAGTCCCTTGAAAAGGGGGAGACCCGAGCCCCTTGAAAGGGGGGGCATCCGAGCCCCTTGAAAGGGGGGGCAGCCGAGCTCCTTGAAAGGGGAGGGAAAGGGGGCACCCATGCCCCTATAAAGGGAGGCACCATGCCCCTTGAAAGGGGCACCCAAGCCCATTAAGGGGGGGGCACCCAAGCCCCTTGAGGAGGGGGGCTCCCAAGCCCCTTGAGGGGGCACCATGCCTCTTGAAAGGGGGAGCACCATGTCCCTTGAAAGGGGGAGCACCCAAGCCCCTTGAGGGGGGGCACCCAAGCCCCTTGATGGGGGGCACCCGAGCCCCTTGAAAAGGAGACAGCCGAGCCCCTTGAAGGAGGGGGGGCACCCTAGCCCCTTGAGGGGGGGCACCCGAGCCCCTTGATGGGGGGCACCCGAGCCCCTAAAAAGGGAGACAGCCGAGCCCCTTGAGGGGGGGGGGGCACTTAAGCCCCTTGAGGGGGGCACCATGCCCCTTGAAAGGAAAAGCACCCAAGCCTCTTTAAGGGGGGGCACCCGGGCCCCTTGAGGGGGGCACCCAAGCCCCTTGAGGGGGGCACCCAAGCCCCTTGAGAGGGGGCACCTGAGCCCCTTGAAAGGGGGGGAGACCCGAGCCCCTTGAAAGGAGGGGCATCCAAGCCCCTTGAAAGGGAAGGGGCTTGAAAGGGGACACCCATGCCCCTTAAAAGGAGGCACCATGCCCCTTGAAAGGGGGGGCACCAAAGCCCCTTGAAAGGGGGGCACCAAATCCCCTTGAGGAGTGGCATCCAAGCCCATTGAGGGGGGGCACCCAAGCCCCTTGAAAGGGAGGCAGCCGAGCCCCTTGTTATGTGCCAACCGATGCTGCCGATCTGCAAGACAAAGAGAATTTCTACAGCCAACTCATTGAAGTCTTAGGATGATATCAAGATCTGTATGGGCGACTTCAATGCGAAAATCGGATCCGACTACTCGAACCATGAGCGCATTATGGGACGCCATAATCTTGGAGAAATGAGCGAACACGAAAAGCTGTTGGCAGAATTTTGTGGTAAATAACGACATGGTGATCGCGGGTCGTTCAAAAGGCGATAGCTGGATATCGCTCTGGATAGAGATCTTACAAGTCCTTTTGGGATGTACAGGACCCAAGAGTAAGTAATTAAATTTAGATTCGTTCCCATTATTTATTATGGCATAAACAGTTCATTATTCACACTACCGACTGCTTTTCCACTTCTTTCAAGTATCGTTCAATGAACTCGGTCGCTTTCGGCTCCGTCCAAATGTTTTTCCTATGTTTTCCGGAACTTTTCCCATCTAAGTGTAAGTCAAGAGAATTCTTCAATTCATCGATCAACTCCAGTGTATTGGCACTCTTAGTACACTTGGAGACCTGCTCAAGTGCGTTCGCGACCGTCGAGGATCCCAAAACATTTACGAGCTCCGAATCATTCCTTAATAGAGAATGTAACATATCAAAACCTATCTCGTCAAGTGCAGCCATAAAATCTGCGATACACTCCTGGTTGGTCTTGCTCTGTAGTTCCACCAGTACACGTCGTAAATGAATCTCATTATCAACACAACTCAAAAAACTAACCGATCTGCAAAGTTGACTCTTCTGACTGTTCAGTAACCATTCCAGCTCCTTGTCATTTGCATTTTGTAAACCGTAGCAGTAAGTCACTATTGACCAATTTGGTTCGACAGTAATATTCGTCTCGACTGCTTGTTGGAATTGAGCTCGTGCTTGCTGTAAACACTCTTTCTGACCGAGCCAACAAGCAAATTCAGCTAATTCAGAGTGTAAATGAAGTTCCATTTGCGGAGTTCGTTGGCTGATGCTCTGGGATGCGAAACTCTGATAATACGGCTCTACAAGGTGCAAGAGAAAATCCTGAAACAATGATTTCGAAGTCTAATTTTGTGTATCTAAAACAGTTAAGTATATATACCTACCTTCACTAACTTCGGAGGAACAATTTCATAATGATAATATGTTTTCAATACATTGTTTGCAACCAACCAGACATCGTAGGATTTCTCGTTGCGAAGATACGTCAGCAGTTCAAGCAATATCGAAACATCTAACAGATCGTTCTCTACAAAGTTCAACGCATCATCCAACAGTTGCATTCGGCTTACGGGGTGAATACTAGATACATTCGATAGAAGGGCTTGTGTTATTAGCTTCCAGTTGCGATCATCGTAGTTTACTCTATAAAATCCGAACTCTTCCTTGTTGAAAATGATCCATTGATCATCCGAAACGTCGAAGCGAACTGTTTCATTGCGACCAGTAAGCCATTGGAACGGTCCCAACTGCTCGAAATGTGATGACTGTGTTGCGAAATTGTACGGTAGAATCTTCTCAGACCCATTCTGCGAGAGGGTCACCTTTCCTTCGGAGTAAAGACGCTGCACGTTCAACACAGGTGGTTCTGCATCGCTATGCATCCACTGATTAAAAATTGCCTCCAACGTTGTACCGTCTGGCAGATTGTAATCTTCTTTCCACAAGTTTTGAGCTTCTGAACATAGCTGCGCAGTTGTCAATGTACGAGGTTTTCTATTTTTCGATAAATTTTTCATTACCGCGCCCCATTTATTATCCAACACTATTAACCAAAACATGTTCAGCACACTACTTGGTCTCTCGTAATCACGCGCAAGCGATTCTTGTAGTACATCTACCTGGTAGAGCATCATCATGTACTCTTTCGGGTAGATTTTCTCCGCGTTGAAGTACGTGTAAACGTTCGAAAATGCCTGAAGAAGTCGCTCCTCTTCAGGAGCAATCAAATTACTAAACCACTGAAGCATCACATTGTTCCCAGCTGATTTCAAGAATTGGGTAAATCTGACGAAGTCATCCTTTTCTCTGTCGTACATCATGGAATCTTCTTCTACGAACTTTCGCTCAAACTCTGTAAGATTCGAATGAGATAGTTTTCGTGGAACGACTATTAGTACGTAATCCGGTACATCTCCATCATAATCAATAGCAGTGTGATTGTTCATTATCTTCACCAAGTCATTACAAACTGAGGCAGAATATTGCGTATGCCGAAGAACACCTTTACGAGCCACCACAGTCAACTTATCAATTTGTTCCGTTTCAAAATCCGACACGAAAAATCCCACATCAAAAACATGCATCCTCGGTGTTTCTTGGAAGGTAGATAATACGTTACCATTGCTATCGTGCGATTCGGGAGGAGCCTGCAAAGGCATATTGGACCATGCCTTCAACGTACCGTGATGAACAACCGATATTTTAAAAGTGGCTTTATATTCTTCATCAAAGTGAGGAAAAGCGCTAGCCTCCTCGTGACAATCAGACTTCCTTGGCTTGCTCATCAAGTAGTGACCAACTGAGTCGTCTTCTCTCCGATAAGATCCTTTAAACATCACATCGCTGTCCGAAGCGGTGCCACTAAATGTGATCTTCAAATGGTAGTTTCCTTCGGAAAGCTGATCTTCAAATTCCAACAACAGATTTCCGTTTGGTAGTTCGCTTGTTTTCGTCGCAAAGTTTATCTCATCTTTGGACAATGTAACATCTTTGATCGTCAGATTCCTCGTTTGAAGAACAAGCTGCCCAACCTCTTTCTCCACGTCGAAACAAATTGTAACGGTTCCATCATAAGATTCACTTCCGCTTTCGATGTCAGTGCTGAATTGGACATCGTAATTTTTCGGAACAATATTATTCGCAAAACTTTCTCCAATGATCGCTGACAAACTTAGGATTATAACTGTGAACAGCATTGCTAATCTCTGGAGTCTGGAGCTCAACTGAGCTCTTCTACAGAGGAAACAGTATTTTATGCTTGCTTGAGTTGTTTTCAAATACTGTCATTCATTAAGATAATCAGAAGGAATGAGATTATAATTAATGATTAACTTCAGGGAAGTGATTGTGTTTGCATTTTCAAATGCATTGCATTTGCATTTTCTGAAATAAATACAAGTCTACCTCGTTATTATGATTTACATAATAAAGGCCTTGTAGATTTGTTAATCCAACGTTTCTTGTTTGTTTGACCTAGCGTATATAAAGTTAGGATGTATGCCGCCGGTTATTATAATTACTTGATATAACAATTTCTGGCAATCATTTGCATACGTGTTCATTTTTACCTGAATATGTATTTTTGGACACAGGAGTGATTGACTTGTGTATTTTCAGATACTATATGAAAACACACATAGGACTAGGACATAGGACAAGACATAGGACTTCCTCGGAGTCGGGCTCTTACCTTACCGCATTTAGTACTTCCTTCAATCCGCTAGTTACGAACAAAGATCTATTTTAAAGAGCATGGAACTCCTGAATGTTGTAATTTTGTTAATAGCGTTCTTTTACGGTATACCTAAGTATTACTTTCTTCTTCTTCTTATTCTTATTGGCATTACATCCCCATACAGTGTTCATTAAGCATTTCCACAGTTATTAACTGCGAGGTTTTTAAGCAAAGTTACCATTTCTGCATTCGTATATCATGAGGCTAACACGATGATACTTTTATGCCCAGGGAATTCGAGACATTTTCCAATCCGAAAATTGCCTAGACCGGCACCGGGAATCGAACCCAGCCACCGCGTCTTACCGCACGGCTAAGGCATAGGATGCAATGCTTGATTTTATCCTGGGTTATTTAAATGAAACGAAGGTGAACATCGGTTGCAATTGAGCAACCGGTTAACTCCAATGAAAACACCAATTGATTTAGAGTGTGGGTTCCCAAACTGTGGGTCGCGAAAGATAAAACTTGATTCATACTTTCGTTGGATGATTTGAGAACAACAGATTTACGAAGCCAATGGCCTTCTTTTGTTTGCCAAATACAATGACAATTTCTTCCAGAAAACATTCCAAATTTTACCCAAACTGCAATCTAAAACTAAGCTGTGGAGCTTCATTACTAATAAGATTTAAGAGCAACCTAATAAAACAAAGAAAATGCATGCTAATCCAAATCAAATTCAATGCAAATTCAATCAAAATCTAATTCAAATCCAATCCAGTCCAATCCAAATCCAATTCAAATCCATTCCCAAACCAATCCAAATCCGTACATTTAATCCAACTTTTAGTTTCGCGTATACCATCAACCATTTGCCATCAACTACACGTAAAAAAATCACCTTATATATTATCACAAAAAAAAACATTCAAAAACACTTATACTCTTCATTATGCTACCTAATGAATGATCCCATATCAAAAGGTTAATAACATTCATAAGTTAATGAAAAGTATAAGTTTTGGAATGTACACACTTAATTTTTTTTACCGGGATCTCAGCAAAATGTTGAACTTTTACCGAGATACGCACAGCCATGCCCCAGCAAACATGTTTTTTGCCGAGAATGTCAAAATTGCTGATAATCTGCAAATAATTTGTCGAAAATCAGCTAACAAACGCTATTCTTGCCGGAATATCAGTTATTTATTTTGCTGGCGCACGGCTGTGCGGATTTTTGCCGAGTTGCAGAAATAAAAACTGAGTGTGTATGTGACTAATGCGATGTATAAGTTTTTTCTTATACATATCATTAAGCACCTGCTTTGGCAAAAAAGTATTAGAAATCTTAATAATAAATAACATTAATTTTTTTTTGCAATTCCTGATCATAATATTTGGTTTACAGTTCGCATTTGAGTGATAAAACGGCCTACTTTTCCATACCATTGGAATTGGTGCTTTATTGATCATTATGCAACCCAAATGGGTTGCATAAAGTTCATTATAGCACTCATAATGGAAAACCAGCATTGGAACAATAGTTACATGACCACATTTTGCTCAATTAGCTTGGGTGAGTGTTCAAATTGTGTATTCGCTGTGTCGCGTAATAAATGAAATAGTTTAATGGACATGACAAATTCTCCAAAGGCAGTTTTATCTATCGCTATATGGTATGTCGAGCATTCAATATGTCACGATAAAATGGAATCTGTTTGTTTTCTGCAGCAACATGATTTTTTGGCCAGATTTATCATAAAACGTAAATCAGACAGTACCATTTTGGTCCAGATTTATCATATTAAAGCCCATTTTTCGTCATTGCAAAAAATAGCGTGTGCAACTCGTTGCAAAACTCGATTTTTTAAGCACTCGTAGTATTTATCCAACTCGGCAAGCCTCGTCGGATAAACGTACAACTCGTGCTAAAAAAATCATCTTTTTGCAACTAGTTGCACAAACTACTATTACGTGTAGTACTGATAGCCAATAACTCCAAACTTATCTTACGTAATAAATTCTAACTTCCGAATAGCTTTGTAAAATCCGGCAACCTTATTAACTTTTCAAATTCCAAGATATCTGCTCCTACAGGTAATCCCGCTATGGCTACTAAGCCAGTACATTCCAAAATAAATTTCTAGATAATAAATTTGGCTTTCCGAACAGTTTCGAACAGTACAGCATTGAATATTTCTCCATTTCTCTCAGATTTCGTTATATCATTGCACAACTGGTAGTCTCATGAACGTCGCCAAAGTGGCTTCATGAAATCTAAATCAAAATCAATGCTCGCAGGACTTTGAAATTTTCTAGATCGTAAACCATTTTCCGTTGGTCTTCCATACGCACCTTGTAGTTTCACAAACTACAATACATTTTTTGGCCACCTTTCGCCACACGCCTTATAGTTTTCTAAACCACAAACCATTTCCACCGATCTTCCAGACGCTCATTGTAATTTTGCAAACCACAAACCAATTTCTTAGGTCTTCCAGGCGAGGCTTTGATGTTCTTTGCAAATCACAAACCATTTTTCCCGCAGTCTTTCAGACGCGCCACCACAAATCATTTTTCGACGGTCTTCGAGGCGCGTCTTGTGATTTGGCAAACCACAAACCATTTGCCGACGGTCTTCGAGACGATTGATCTTGTGATTTTGCCAACCACAAACCATTTTCCGACGGTCTTCGAGACGATTGATCTTGAGATTTTGCAAACCACAAACCATTTTCCGACGGTTTTCGAGACGCGTCTTGTGATTTTGAAAATCACAAACCATTTGCCGAGGGTCTTCGAGACGCGTTTTGTGATTTTGCAAACCACAAACCATTTTCCGACGGTCTTCGAGACGCGTCTTGTGATTTTGCAAACCACAAACCACTTTCCGACGGTCTTCGAGACGATTGATCTTGTGATTTTGCAAACCACAAACCATTTTCCGGCGGTCTTCGAGACGCGTCTTGTGATTTAGCAAACCACGAACCATTTTCCGACGGTCTTCGAGACGCTTCTTGTGATTTTACAAACCACAAACCATTTGCCGACGGTCTTCGAGACGCGTCTTGTGATTTAGCAAACCACAAACCATTTTCCGACGGTCTTCGAGACGCTTCTTGTGATTTTGCAAACCACAAACCATTTTCGACGCTCTTCGAGACGCGTTTTGTGATTTTGCAAACCACAAACCATTTTCCGACGGTCTTCGAGACGCGTCTTGTGATTTTGCAAACCACAAACCATTTTCTGACGGTCTTCGAGACGATTGATCTTGTGATTTTGCAAACCACAAACCATTTTCCGACGGTCTTCGAGACGATTGATCTTGTGATTTTGCAAACCACAAACCTTTTTCCGACGGTCTTCGAGACGCGTCTTGAGATTTAGCAAACCACAAACCATTTTCCGACGGTCTTCGAGACGCGTCTTGTGATTTAGCAAACCACGAACCATTTTCCGACAGTCTTCGAGACGCTTCTTGTGATTTTGCCAACCACAAACCATTTTCCGACGGTCTTCGAGACGCGTCTTGTGATTGTGCGTCTTGTAGTGCGCTAGCCCAATTATGCTTTTATTAGATTTGTGTGCCACTAGCAAAGTTAGGTTTAACCTGAGAGGATTAACATACGGATAGCGAAAAGAATCTAATTTCGATAATCCCATATTCCGGGTTTCAACTTAATTGAGTAACTGATTTTATTTTTCACAGATTCAACTTAGCTTGTCGTATAAATTTAATACCTCATGTAGACTATAAAACAGTAACTCATTCTGTTAACGCTTTAGTAGTGCCTGGTACACAGGCTACAGGATTAAGGAATCCGAACCCGGCCAACTGGCCGGGGTATAAGGAAAACGATCCGATCCACTTGATGATTTATTACGAACTAACTTTTTCTACATAGTACGGTGTCTTATTTATAGTAGCTCTACCCTATGGAATGTTGCAGATTTGTATACAACTATTATCTGTCCAACCTATTGTATGCAAGCTCTATTATTGTACTAAAGATATTGTGTCTAGTGTTTGCTTGCCTGACTGTTCTGGAAGTGTCAATAACAATGCATTGTACACAAACAAATGTTGTTGATCTTCAGAAAGATTGTAAGGTAAGTAATTTACATTGATTATTGTGTTATATTTGTTGATGTTATGGATTTTGTCTCGTTTCAGGTATGTTATGCAATGCTCCAAAGCTGGAGTAAGGTATGCGAAAAAAGGGTAAGTATTCAATGAAATTTAAAGTGATGGCCTTAACATTCCGCCCACCAAATTGTTAGCAATTTCCGATAACTAGGTTTAGAAGGGGAACGAATATGTTGCTTTCGATGTTTGCGACTTATGATGAACTTCGATGTGGCACGGGTTGATGCGATTTTGATTCAGATGATGACAAAGTATTTTATGGTTGCGATGACGTCATAGAACCCCTTTAGCAATCGGGTTGGATGGAATTGATGAATGATCTTTCGATGGCGACGATGTTCACTTGGATGTTAGTTACAGATGAGCTTACCACCGCTACGTTGAGCAATTGGGTTGAATAGATGACTTCTATGCTTGACTGATCTTTCCTTGCTGATGATGCTAGCTTGGATGGGGTTGTTGGCGAGCTTCACACCGCTCACCCTGAGCGATCGGGTTTGGCATATGACTTGTATGGAAGATGATATGTTGAAATACGATTTCAGCCGATGTTTAAATGATGACACTATGCTTGCTGATGCGATGACGTCATAAAATCCCTTGAACGATCTTGAGCGATCAGGTTGAGTTGTTGAGGTTGGGTGGAATATGATGAGATGATGAGATACGATTTTCTCCGATGTTTATGATGATATAATGCTTGAACTGGGTTGGACTCGAATCGATGAATCATTGCTCGTTGACGATGATGTTTGGTTGCTGATGAATTTCATGCCGCCCACCTTGAGCGACCAATCTGGATGATGACTTGACTTGAGCGATTGATGACTTGACTGGGTGAACTTCTTTCGATGATGATATTTGGTTGGATGTATAATGCTGAAGAGCTTTACGCCGCCCATCTTGAACGATCGAGCTGATGATGATAATCGTTGGGATACAGGTAACTGACGAGTCCCACACCGCCCACCTTGAGCGATTGGGTTCAATTGGTGACTTTGGATGAATGAATGTTGTCGATGTGCAGTTGGATGCGGGTTGGTAACGAATCTCATGCCGCCCACCTTGAGCGATCGGGTTGGAACAATAACTTGACTGGATGAATGGATTTTCCAGGTGTTGATGGTTGCTTGACACTCCAAATTGATTTATCACGATGCCATGATGGTTTTACGATGATTATTATCCTGCTTGTGTGCTTCGCCATTTGTAATCGTCTGTTGGCTTGAAATGGAGTCAATCTTATGGTGTATTCTCGGATGAACTACACGCAAATGTGGACTCCTCCGGTCCGGCCACGCTTTAGATACCGAGGAACAGAATCCAAAACAGAAGATGCATCTTGTGGTATACTCAACACGACTTTGGGATAAGTACCACGGAAATATGGATCCCTCCGGTCCGGTCACGCTGGAGGTGCCGAGGAACAGAATCCAAAACGAAAGATGCATCTTGTGGTATACTCAACACGGCGTTGGGATGAGTACCACGGAAATATGGATTCCTCCGGTCCGGTTTGCTAGTCTAAAGGTGCCGAGGAACAGAATCCATGACGGGAGATTGACTTCTGCTTTCTGTCTGTGGCTAATCCTGTGGTATAGTCTGAAGCAGGCTACACGCAAATGGATTTCCCAGCCCAACCACAGGGAGTGCGTTGCGGGAAATATCCAACGATCGGAGGATAGTCACAGAAGATACGGAGGTTGACGAAACTTGATTCGAGACGAGAGACACACACACTTCAGAATCCACTTTTGTTGGTGTCCAATGATGTTGCACAGTTTCACTTGATGGTAACGATTCCACTCTACTCACAGATGATGATGGCGTTGGCAAGGGAATCGTGATGGCGTTGATTATGAATTCAGTAGGGCTTCTGTTGTACTCTTGAAACGGCCGCCAGGCCGTGGCGTCTATCCGGTTCGAAGGACCAATGTTAACGCTTTAGTAGTGCCTGGTACACAGGCTACAGGATTAAGGAATCCGAATCCGGCCAACTGGCCGGGGTATAAGGAAAAACGATCCGATCCATTTGACGATTTATTAAAAACTCATATTTTCTACATAGTACGGTGTCCTAATTGTAGTCAGCTCTACCCTATTCATTACAAAGAACTTTCTAGATTTTGCTTTCTAGATGTTGCTTGCAAGTTGTTTGGGCATTATTGTATAAAGTGTAACAATGACTGAATACGACTGTCAAAAACAATACATGGATAAACAGGGATAAACAAATGACTTCATGTTGTTTACTTCACGAATGATCGAATGGTAAGTTGTTCATATTATATCAGTGTTTTGTATGTAATTAAATCATGTTTTATATCGTTTCAGGTATGTTATGAAATGCTCCAAAGGTGGAGTAAGGTATGCGAAAATGGGGTAAGTATTCAATGATATATGACCAGTGTTTATAGTGAATTGTTGGGGCCTCAGCATGAGGCATGTCATCCACCGGTGCGGTGGGATGGAAACACCCCGGTGGCTTGCTGATGGCCTTAACACATTCCTCAAACAGGGTATCAAGATCAACTCATCTTCGAAATAAAAATTCCCTGATTTTTTCAGTTTTTTTCCACGATTTTCAATGAATTCCAAGGATATAAAAATACGTTGAAAACACACATAACCAATCTTACACGGTTTTATATTATACGTGGTGCAGGTGATTTCATTCATTTTCTAATTAAGGCATAAATAATATTGGAACTTACATTCATAATTATAAATGTGGTTTAAATGGTTTTAATAGCCAATTTACGACGAGTTCCATGATTCTAAATTAGTGATCACCAAAAGTACGGACGCGGACAACTGCCACGTGACGAAACTGCCAGTAACACACAGAGCTGAACTGCGACACCTTAGTAATGTTTAGTCACTTCAAGTCCCAGAGTTCTGCTAATGGTGGGGCAACAGCAATTTTAGCGTAATCGATTCATTAATATTTGCCGTCAGTAGTCAGAACTATAATTGGAGTTAATTAGTTAAGCAAATAATCAGTAAAAATGTAAATCAGTAAAATTTTAAATAAAGGCGACTGCCACAATAACTTAGAAACTATGAAGGTTTGATTAACAATTAACTTAAATTCTTTCGTGGCTCTCTTTAGGTTTTAACCATTGTGATATTTAAATTGAAAGTGCATCCCGAAATTCCTTTAGGATTTATTTCGGAAATTCCTTCGAATTTTCAAAAATAATCAAAATCCTAATCAGGAATTCCTCCAAAACTTATTTCAGAAGAATTTTTCGAAGAAAATATTAAACAAACTTCGGAAGAGCTATTGAAGGAATTGAATGAATTTGCAAAGAAATTCTGAAGGAATTTTTCGAAAAAATATTCTAAGGGAATATCCGATAGAATCCTAATCCTAATCCTAAAATTCGTGTGGTACAAAGTTCTACCTTAAGAGATTTTAATCCTTGGAGATTATTTATGATGTGAAGTGTACCAGAAATTGCATGCCATGGCGCCAAATTTGAATAAAAGGCTGGGATTCACTTCATCATGAGCGGTCAGTTCGTCTCAAAGAGAGTAAAAACTTTCAAGCACGCCACGCCCCCTGCGCCGCTGCGTTTAAAATCTTTCACGCCGCTGATCTACAATTGACCTTTCCCATCAAATTTTTTTATTCGCTCAATCGATTCTTTATTTTATTTGAGGTCAACTTTTCCAAAAATAAACACATATTTGTTGAGCCTATTAGTATTTTTTGTTGTTTAGCTTACGTAGGAATATAGAGCATACTTACTTACTTGATACTTGATGGGCTACAGCTCTTCGATGAACCTACGCCGAATGGAGTATCCTTCTCCACTGGACTCGATCCTGGGCCAATCGCTTCCAGTCGCTTTGAACATTGAGCGCCCTCAGGTCCTCTTCAACTGCAAAAAGCCATCGTGTACGCGGCCTTCCACGAAGCCTGCGGCCTCTTCCCGGTTTTCTACTAAATATTATCTTCGCTTGACGTACAACATACGAACAACGTGACCAGCCCACCGTAGTCTGCCGTGTTGTACAAGTTTAACAATATCCCTTTATATCTTTATACACCTGGTACAACTCGTGATTCATGCGACGCCGCCAGATACCGTTCTCATGTTTACCGCCGAGTATTGTCCGCAGCACCTTACGCTCAAACACTCCGAGAGCTCTCCGATCAGCCTCCTTTAAGGTGAAGGTGGGTTGAGTACCAAAACAAAGCTTTGAAAGTGTTGGTACAATAAAAACTGTCATATATTGTAATAGTATTGGTGTAGTATTTATAAAAAAGCAAAGAATATTAGTAGGGTGGTTCAAAAAACGACCCAGCTCCACCACGCTCAATCGATTCCGTCCCATGCTCCGAGTGTATGCCAAAAGCCGATTTGAACAAAAACTGATTGGGCACAAGCCGGTTCAAGTTCGTATGAAAGCTAAACCTTTCAGTACACTGACAACAGTGCCTCTCCTCCAAACGCTGGCGAAAAGAGAACCCACATAGCTGAATGAAAACCGCACCTTGGTAAAGATCCATTGATTACGTAACGCAAAAAAAAGCATTTTATACCCCGCTCACTCCTTGGCTCACTTCCAAGTCACACTTTTGTATGAAGTATCTGCTCCTGGTGCGATAGAAATCATAGACAAATTCTGGCTTTTTTGATGAATTACACGTTTCACTTATGCTTTCCGAGAAGCCTAATTATTAGGATTTGGCAACCTCGAATAAAATCGACTCACAACTATCGGAACGACAATTCAATATGCAGTGTCTGTGGAAGCTTTAATTGAACAGCCAATCACATGGTCGGCCGTCGCGCCAGGGCTCAATGACGAAGCGGCACAATCAGAATAATATAAAATTCAACCTCGTCTATCAACTATCATACAAACCTGAATCGACCTGTGCACGGTAATCCCCTATTTAAACCAGCTCAAATCAAAATCGGACGACACCTAAAATATGAAACATAATCGACTGAGCGTGGCGGAGCAAAATAATGTTTGAGCCACCCTAAATATTAGTTTGCTGCTGCCAGTTCCGGTGTTTACATTCACTCCACGATCGAAAATAGCGGTTTTTATCAAGTTCTTGCTTCAAACAAGTGACTTATTTCAAAAAGTGATGTTTAATTGGCATTCTATCAACATTTCGGACTGATCATGTGAGGAGAAGTGTTTGAAAACTTGATTTTTTCAATGCCCTTTAAGAAGAAGTGATAAGCCCACCAAATCCCAAACGGCTATTAAATTGGCACGAAACTGCTGATTTATTCTATAACTCGAGCCGAAATGCAAAGGATTCTTTGAAGAAACATGTTAATTATCACGGGAAGTAAATGAATATGCTGTGAGCAGGTTAGTAATTTGAATATTAAACTTTTGTTCGATGCTGTTCGATGCATTCGAATGTTGGTGGGAGAGGAGTGCGGGAGGTGTGGTAACGACCCGTGGAAGGTCCGGTGCCATATTGACTGCCATCGTGGTACTCTTCCAACTATGTCCTTAACGTCCATGTTTCATGGCCGTATAAAGCCACCGGAAGAATCAGAGTAGTATACAGCGCGAGTTTTGTTTTCGTTTGCAGACTACGGGACTTAAGCTGGTTACGAAGTCCGTAAGTAGCCTGGTAGCCCTATTTGCAGCTGCAATACGCCTTTTCACCTCGCGGGTAACATCATTATCACACGTCACTAATGTTCCAAGATACACAAATTCTTCCACCACTTCAAATTTTTCGCCATCCAGCACCATTTCGCTACCACCACCACTAATGAACCCACGTTGATTGCCAGCGACCATGTACTTCGTTTTGCTGGCATTGATCGTGAGTCCAATCCTCGCTGTCTCCCTCTTAAAAGGCACAAAAGCCTCTTCCACGGCACGGCGATCAATTCCGATAATATCGATATCGTCCGCAAATCCCAGGAGCATATGCGATTTTGTGATAATGGTACCGCTTCTTTGCACACCAGCTCTCCTAATCGCTCCCTCGAGCGCTATATTGAACAGTAGATTCGAGAGTGCATCACCCTGCTTTAATCCATCTAAGGTAACAAATGACGTCGATATTTCATCCGCAACCCTTACACTTGATTTCGATCCGTCCAACGTTATACGAATCAGTCGTATCAGTTTCGCCGGAAAACCATGTTCAAGCATAATTTGCCATAATTCATTCCGTTTCACTGAATCGTACGCCGCCTTGAAATCAATAAACAGATGATGTGTCTGCAAGTTGTACTCCCGGAATTTATCAAGGATTTGTCTCAGGGTAAACATTTGATCCGTCGTTGATCGGCCCTCACGAAAACCTGCTTGGTATTCACCGACGAAAGACTCTTCAAGCGGTCTCAATCTGTTGAACAGAATACGGGACATAATTTTGTACGCCGAATTAAGGAGGGTTATTCCTCAATAATTGGCGCACTCCAGTCTGTGCCCTTTCTTAAAGAGAGGGCAAATGAGGCCGTCCAACCAGCTAGCAGGCATTTCCTCGTCTTCCCATATTTTCGACATAATATGGTGCAGAACTTCATAAAGCTGCTCACTGCCATGTTTGAGAAGTTCAGCCGGGAGCTGGTCCTTCCCCGCAGCCTTATTGTTTTTCAGCTTTTTAACAGCTTTTTCAACCTCATCTAGTGTAGGTGACTCCACAGCTTGTCCATCGTCGCTAATATTTATTCTGTTCACCGATGCACCGTCACTTCCTCCATTCAACAAAGTCTCGAAGTGTTGCTTCCACCTGGCAGCCACTTCAGTTTTACCTGTCAGCAAATTCCCTTGTTGGTCGTTGCACATGACAGGAGATGGCGCTGTCTTTCTCCGCACGCCATTGACAGACTCATAAAACCTCCGCATATCGTTCTGCTCCATTTTTTCCTGCGCCTCACTAATAACTTGTTCTTCGTACTCTTTTTTCTTCCTGCGGTGGGTTCGTTTTTCGGCTGCTCTTGCTTCCTTGTAGCGATCTCTATTCGATCGGGTACCCGACACCAACATCCGGCTTCTGGCAACGTTCTTCTCGTCTGTCACTCTCTGACACTCCACATCGAACCAACCCGTCCTGGGTCGCCTCTGTGCAGTGCCTACCACTTCTCGTGCTGTTGTGCTCACCGCTCCATGGATCGACTCCCATAGATCGTTGATGTTGTCGCTAACGTTGATTGCACTTATCCGTTCGTCGAGCTTCTGGCGGTACTCAGCCGACAATCGCTGGATATTGTAACGCATCGTTCGCTGTGATCTTTCGTTCGATACAGTTGACAACCGTGATCGAATTTTACTGACAACGAGGTAGTAATCATACATACGACTCACCTTTTGGACTCATCCCAGGAGCAATCTAGCTTCCCTAGCCGAGTGGAAATTGTTTCGTTGGGAAAAGGGGTTCTCCTTTCTGCCGCCTACCGCTGCCACCGTGTCACTTCGCACTTGGTTTCTTAAACGGGGAGGGATTCCGACAAAGTCAAATCACGAATTTCCACAAGTTTACGATAGGCGCGTCTATAGTGAAATTTTCACTTTAGATTACTATAGTTATTCTCAACACTGTCTCGGGAATCTTCAACCACACTATCGCACTATGGACCGGTAATTTACACTACACCTATAACCCGGGTTATAGAATGCTGCGTTGTATTCGTGAGATTTGTCAGTGTATATATTAATGATTTTTTTTACTTCTTAATGGATATTACGCCACCGTGATCCTCTGAGTATGAAGCAGGGCGGATTGTTTTACTCCAACACCTGTGCGCAGATGTTGTTTCTACCCTTACGTATGGTCTGCTCGACCCAGCCCTACTTTCGGATATCTATCTGAGAAGCAGAGTTGCTAAAATCTAAAATTCTAAAATCTCATCGGCGACCATACGTGAGTCAAATCCCAGCATAATCATGGCCCAGAGAATCGCTCATGATTCTAATTGCGATTTGCATCATTGCATGATTTTTACGTGTTCTTCATTGTTGGATGCATTGAATTATTTTTTTTTTTCGCTTGAAACAATGGCTGATAAATCCATATGTAAACAAAACACACGCCTCGATTGCGTTTTGAGGCTTTTTAGAGCGAAATCATATTTCGGCTAGTGAGCGAAGCGATGCTATTCTGTTCGAGATGCTCTCAATACAAAATCGCAAACGCGTTAGCTCGCGCATGAAGCCTCGATGATTGAGATTTGAGTATGATTCTACTAACACTGCTAAGACGATATTAAATTGAATGTAAAATTAATGTATACTTCAGACCTAACATAAGATCAAGGACAGTACTGTAATTTCTCATTTTCAATGAGAGATGTCACGCGATATTTACATATCTGCCCCTTTCAATAGCTATAGAAACGCGAAGGATGAATGGCATGCTACAAAAATCTCAAAAAATATCTGTTCCGTGACAGGGCATGAAAGTGTGCAATATTCGATTAATTTTTGTGTTTTTACCACTTTCAACTCGGTGAATTAAAGGAGTATGATTAGTTTATCGACTAGTCGCTATCCTTTGCATATATCTATTAAAATAACCTAGAAATTTAAATTTTAGAATAAAGCGCAACATCCTTTCATGACTGCCTTTCATGCGAAATTGATCAAAGAATCCACGATTCTTTCATTTGGTCGCCTGAAATAGAAAAAGGCGCTTTGCTCTCTGTCTTATGACGATCACGACCTTTTCCAGTACTGATCAAGGATTTTCACAACTTTCAATATTCACAATACACCTAGACGCTAAACGCTACAATGAAATGACATTTTATTCTTCCAATAATTCTCACTTTTCAAAAGCAAAATGGGAAAAAGGAACATTGTTACTGCGTTCTACTGTTTCTATTGTTGAAATGTGTCATACGGTTTAAATGATTGATAACGCAAGGCGTTTCAATCTCAACGGTAAACAAAAGCACTCTTGGCCAAAGTAGATATAATAAAGCTATACTGCGCGACTGCGCCCCATCTAACCCCGGCTGTTTTTGTGGCCTTATCTACACACACACACACATTTCAGTTTGTGCTACATTTACTCCAGTAATGTGCGCAAATCAAATAAAACGTCGAATTTTTTCCCCATTACCAATCGAGATTAGCCCAGAGTTCTCAGAATTCAACTCGGTCCTTGCCAACTGTAAATAATTTCCTGATAAGATGCCCATCATCAAATATTTATTTCTAAAAAAAACTTAACACTTAGGGCAAAAATTCAAATTATTTTGTCTTTTTCAAAATTTGATGCATAAATGCATTTTTGCTTTTCAAAGAAATTTTGATTCAATTCTGAGATCAATCAGCCTAAATTCTCTGATAATGGGGAATGTCCGAACTGTCACTGCTAAAACGATATTTGTCCTATTCATTCATTCTCTCGCATACAAAATCATCCACATTCGCAAATAACCGAGTTTCCCTTCTCTTGTGTCCACTAGTTAGAGAGTCACCATTCACTTCCTTTCAGACATGGGGAGGTCTGTTATTATGTAATCGATCCGATTTTATGCATGTTGAGTTAACTCAAGAAATTCCTAGAAAATTAGTTGTATTTACATTTTAATAGACTAAAAGTTTAAATAATTGATTGAACTTTCAGAAATAAGAAAATCAGTACTTCAGAAAACGGCTTTCCTTCTTATCCTCTATTGGATTGTAACTTGTTTGTAAAACTGCCTGTTTTGTTTGTATCTTGCTGTGTCCTTACATACTACCACCCATCTAATGCTGAACTGTTGTGTGTAACTCTTTGTTTATTGTTTTTGAGCTTGTTAAATAAATGTGGTTTTATGTTTAACATTTGCACCTCAGAGTTTTTCAACTTTTCTGAAGCTTTCTCAAACTAACCGATGATTCGCTATATGTTATCATCAGGTGTGTTTCGGGTTTGTCAGCTTTGTAAAAACGATTGTTGGCTTCACACATATGCTATTATAATTTATGCACCAAGAAAATTATTCCCTCTTACGGGAGTTACGTGTTCTTTGAACGGATTTAAAATAACGTTTCTTAAGAAATCCAAAAAAAGGATAATACAAGAACTATAGTTAGAATAATTAATTTGCTGCCGCTTCTTGTGAATGTTGATTCAGTGGGGCCACCGATTTCATAAGATTATTTGCTGCTTCTGATCCTGTGCTACTTATAAACATTTTGTGTCACTCAATTGAGCACTCCATAAAACTTGGTATCGTGCGTTCGTTTCAGCTCTGATCATAAATATCTGCTAAACCTGTCTTTAGTCTTTGTTAATGTGTTTAAATGATTCTCACTCACCTCGTCGCAGGTTTGACCTGACCGTTAACGGAGCTTAGCTATCATTGAGAAGATACACGTACATAACATTTGAGTAATTGATAAGCATTAGTATCAACTGGTAATGGACGTAAGTGGAGGTAATGAAGAACAGATGAATTAGAAGGAACCGGAGCAGATCCTGCTGTATCACGGTTGGCAACATGGATGATGATCCACACGGAAACATGCCGGTTCGGTAGAACTCATCAAGCAGTTTCTCTTTCTCGATGAACCGGTCGTACAGCCACTGGGTGAGAGATTCGCTATCTCGAGGAACCTATATTAAGTGTAATGGTCTTGATATTGGTAACTGAATGGCAAATTATTGTTATGACTAACCTCTGAACTACGATATAACCTATAAAATAAATAAGTCTGGCACGGATTCCTAAGGCCGTGCACGATGTTTGGTAAATCTAGTGGCTTCCCATTGGGATACCCGATGGTAATGTCTAGAATGTACTCTAAACAGTCGTTCATCTTGCCGTTTAACTTAGTGAGTGGTGAATCCTTAAAACTATCTGCAAAGATTACATGCAACTCATTATACTCTTCAGTCCAAACAATCCCAAATGTCCCTACTTACCACAGTCATCGGTATTTATTGCTTCACTATTGATAATGGTACTACTGCTGTTGTTTGTGACATCGTACTGCTTTGGTTGATGCTGCTGCTGTTGTTGCTGTTGATGGTCTACGTTGATCAAACTACTATCGAACCCATCGGTGACGATTGACATCGTATTGTCCACATAGCCACTATTATTCATGATCTTGTCCTCTTCCAGACAGGGTGAGTCTAACGAACCGAGCACATCTACGATCGTTTTCATGGCACCAACCCGAGGAACCGTGACATGGTTCAGCGTTGGCAGATTATTCTTTTCTGCAAATCTTAATTCGGAAAATACAGAAAAGTTATAAATACTCAATACACCAGAGCGAGATCCGCTCACCTTTGACTAACTTCTTTCCGCTTGCGGAGGAAGCCTCCCTCCGGGAATAGCATCATCCACTTTCGCTGCCGTGGAATGTAAGATTTCCTGAGATGCGATTTAAGTTCCAATAATGACTTTTCTCGATTAGATTTGCCCTGTTCGGAGAAAACGCAGATAATGAATTGCAATTAGAGCTAATACGAAAACTAAGAAATTGAATGTTGTCATAGAAAGAAAACCCTAAAAGCTAAAGCATTTGAGTGAGATTCTCTTAGGTTGTTATTTGTATGAAAATCGTATTTTGGCCAAAACTTCTGATCCCATAGTCCGATCTGGCCAATTTTCAATAGAAAATAATGGGAAATGATTCCTCGTCGAATTCAACCTTTTGAAAGCAAATCGGTTTATAATAACTTTATGAAATATGAATGAGTTTCATTTTGCGCACATACATACACACACAGACATCCTCTCAATTCTTCGAGCTGAGTCGAATGGTATATAACACTATGGGTCTCCGAACCTTCTAGCACAAAATCGTCTTTGAAGTGAACATATATAGCTTTTCGTTACATCTCGCTCGTAAATCGCTGTCTTCAAGAGCCCTACAAAACTAAATGTTGCTAATGCTAGGAATTGCTTCGTAGCCACCTGTTCCGTTGGGTATACAATTTTTTTCTACCAATTTCATCGATAAGTTTTTTTTATCCCTAATTCCTAATGCACGGATGTATCTAGTATGTATTGCAACCTGCGGTTGTCATCCGCACTCCCACCAATTCCCGCTGTAGTAATTAAATTGTGTTGGCTCCGTATTTTTCTTCAGTAACTCCTCTATTGCTTCCAGGAGGCGACCTTTATGAAGATTGATTGGGTGTAATCAGCTCGTCGAGCTGAGTCGATTGGTGTATAATACTGTGGGTCTCCGAGACCTATATAAAAAGTTCGTTTTCGGAGTGAAATGATAGCCTTCCGGTACAACTTTGTTGTAAGAGAAAGGCAAAAATCATCAACGTCGGGTAACCGAATAACAAAGCGAACACTATCTGGAAAAGTGAGAAGTGCGTTTGACTTCTCACTTCTCGCTCCTAATTTCTTACTCCTCACTGTGAATAGTGAGAAGCACGAAGTGAGAAATGAAGAGCAAGCAGTAAGAAGTGAAACATCTCACTTCTCACTTTGCACTTCTTACTGTTGACAGCAGTAAGAAGTAAGAAGTGACAAGTAAGACGCTTCAGTTCATATTTATCATTTTTCTTGTCACTTCTTACTTCACACTTCACATTTCTAGCGTCTCACTTCACACTTTTCACATTCACTATTGTTCAGCCAAGCGACATTTAGGGTCATATGATCCGTTCGGCCGAAGAGCCGATTCTGTCAAACGAAGCTTTCGGTCAAACGACGGCCAAATGATTAACTCGGTCAAGCGAATTTATCAGCCAAATGACATTTCCAAACATGCGACCTGTTCGCCCAAACGACCATTTCAGTTAAACGACATTTTCGGCCAAAGAATTTATTCGATCAAACAAATTTTCGGCCATATGACCTGTAAGGTCAAACAAGTGAAATAATACGTCTGGACGGTCTGGTTTTAACAGTGCACTATGGAAAATTCTTATACAAATCTGTGACCAAAAATATCTTTTCAATGAAGACTGTTTCTATGCAACATATATTATGTGAAGAAACATTTGAGAACTCTTTTTTTAACCCTTTAAGGGCCACCAAAAAACTTTATACGCAGAACATTTTTTTTTTCAATTTATTTTTTTGTATGTTTCCAATACAGCATATATAAAATAGCAAAAAAAAACATATTTCTGGTAATAATGTTTTTTATTTTGTAATCATTAGGCCGATACAAATATTTAAAAACAATTATGTCTCCCTCCCCCCCCCTCGGTTTTTTTGGCCCAAAAAAAAATATTTTGGGGGGGCTACAAAAAAAAATCGGGCGATTTTGAGGATTTTCAAAGTACCCTTTAACAAATCCGAGGAGTTTTATTGTTTTTTTTTTTTCATTTCAAGGGTTTTTTTATTGTACCCTCCCCCTTGACCTTTCGGAGACCAGTAGGACATAATTTAAATTAAATATTTGTAACGGCCTTACGAGGTATAGTATAGAGAATAATAGTTTGATTGAAATTTGGTCGTAAAATACCACACTGGTCGCTGTCTACAAGATCCATGATAGTTCTAGATTTTTGCTTTGCATTTTTAGAAACGGTTTTCTTGTCATCTTCCCTTCAATGCAGCATACGTAAATTGCCTTGATACCGCATGGATGAATCTTGATCCCGTCCGCTAGCTCATGTCTTTCTGCTTCAAAAATTGCCTCAGAATCACAATGTCCTAAACGTCTACACACCTCGTGAATACAGTTCGGATTATTACTTCTGGTTGTTGCTACAACTGAGCTGCCTTGCTAGTTCCATCTCCTTCTACAGGATATTTACGGCCATCAGCCACTACTACTTCACTTGGAGTTCCAATCCTCCGTGGCCCAACGTTCACGAACAAATTCCAGTTAGCACAAATATGCCAAGATGCACCCGAGTCGATTATCCATTCTCGAACAGAATGTGTTACGGCAAACGCAAAAGTACCTGCTTTTGGAGTCGTCACTGCTTGTGCAGTTCGATGTGGTCTACGGGCTTGAAAGCGGCTGAATGGCGGTTGATAGTTGGCTCAGGGATGGCGAGGGCAAGAAATGCTCGTTAGCGGCCGGCTTGTAGTCTATCGAGGGACGGCGTAGAGTGGCTTGGTTGGCGGCGGCTGTCAAAAGACGATAGCGTACCATGGCTTGGACGGCATCAAATGCGTTCGACACTGTCGCCTTGACAACGATTTCCGCTTCGCAGTACCGGGCAGTCCACACGATCGAACTATCAAAAAACACTTTCAGTCAATTTGGCAGAGAAATCTCTCATCCTCCACTCAGTACTCACTCTCGCTATATCCGCCCACAAAGCTACTAAATTTCGCATTTGTTCTGCCTCATCACCTGTTATCATTGCTTTTGGTAACCATCGTCACCGTAGCCAAACGAGCGAATTTTTAAATTCCCGTTGATTACTATCTGAACAAAATTTAACCCTACAACCCCACAACAATTACAAAAAAAAAATTACCGTTCGGTAACACAATATTGCTGGTTTTCTTACTCTGTTTCAGAACTTTATCAATCACCTTTTGCTTCACCAGCTCCAGCGTTATCTCATCTTCTTTGCGACAATCCAATGCGGTTGTAAGCGTACTGAAGGACTTGGGTAGACTTTGTAGTACCATCATTACCTCCTGGACACGGCCGATATTCGTTCCAGCTTTCGCAAGTTTTTCAACCAATCGCTCCATATTGTAGAAATGCTGCTCGATATCTTAACCGTCTTTGAACCGCAGCTGATAAAAAGTCCATCCTTTGAAGAAGGAGTAAAACAGTCCAACCTTTGAGAAAGAGTGATGACATTGTAGATTCTCCCAGGCTTGTTTTGCTGAAGTAGTGTTCCGCATAAGAACGTGTTGCTCTTTTCCACTAGCAGTCCGATGGTCGCTCTCGCTTTTTGATCTCCCGAATTTCCTGAATTTCCTTACGTTTGCGCTATTTCCACTGGCGGTTGTCCTGGGTCTACGAATCGCTACAGGTCCTCTCTCACTAAAAGCCAGCTCAACGGTAAATTTACAGCTGCCGTAGTTCTGGTTGTTCAGCTTCTCAACTCCTAGACGATCCATTTTCAATGAATCGCCTGCTTTGAGCATGCTTACAGCGGCACACTAGGAGTTAACTTTCTGAAATCAGAATGGCGAAAGACATCTAAGGTTCAATTTTTCAAAATTAAGCACCTTCATCGGAAAAATTTTTGGTAGGCGTAGTAGCGGACATCTTCCTACATAACTGGTACCAGTGCTTTTCAGAATGATAAGACCACCCTTGATTTTCATGTTTTTTTGCGACTTGAATGGAACCACCCAAATCTGTTGATGACAACCGATGAATATTAACACAAACACACACACAAACCACTGAAAAGGGATGTGTTTGTTTATTCGCGTCGTAGAAAAAGGGAAAAAACAGTAAAAATATATCTTTTCAAAAAGATAAATCACTTGGTAATGTAACACCTTGATTGCGTTTTGTGTTAATTAACCATTAGTTTTTAAACTATCGAATAGTTCTGTTCAAAATGGGAAGGCAGGAGGGATTGAGTGAGAAAGAACAGGGACAAATTCTGGCTTTCATAAAGACTGGATGGGGAATCAGAAAAATTGCCAGAGAAATTTGACGAAGTCGCTGTGTGGTCCTGAATTTCCTGAAAAACCCTGCGTCGTATGGTCAAAAAAAGAGTCTAGGAAGAAAAAATTTGGGGTTGTGTACAAGACACGACCGCTTGACGTAAACTACGTAAATCCAAATATAGTACACTAAAACAATGATTCCACTCTGTTTAGAAAAGAAGGAACCATCCCACCGACACCACTACCTAGCTTTAGCAGCATCTCCCACTCTGTGAGGGAGTAGGGACCCCACTGTCTAGCAGCTGGGCCACCCCATTTATACACCCGAGTTCAATCATTGATAATACCCTGAAAGTAGGCAATTACCAAGGATTGGAACGCGCTGTATAGGGAATGTATGATGCATAAAGAACTAAAATTTTCAATAGTTTAGCGTTGATAATCAAAATTTTCAATACTACTGGCAAATTAGTGGAGAGTTTAATTGATATATTAATCGATTGATATATAAATCTTTAAAATCCATTGAAAGATAAAGGACCCATTAATGTTACAAATCTCACATGATTTCGTGACGGTCCCCAATTTTTAAATTTTCATTTTACACCCTGTATCCGAGTCTTCCCCTTAGACGTAGTTTACGTCAAAAAGAAATTGTCTGCTAGAGAGGACATTTTTGCTCCGTTTGAACTAAATTTCAAAAAAGTGTGAATAATTGTAGTGAAATTAGAGAAGCAGAAGTAAGAAGTTTTGTAAATGAGCCAGTTACTGGTGGATCTGGGAGCCTGACCGACAACACGGAGACCCTCGAGACCTGACCAAAGGAGACAAATTTGGTGAGATCGTGAAAATTATATTTTTGATACAACTAGGGGCAATTTTCTTCACCTACGCTTAACTCTTAAAGTTGAATTATTGTATTCAAAGAGCAGAGTTAGGAAGAAAAGGTTTGCTTTCATAATACGCTTACATTTTTAATTAAAAACTAGATACATTTTATGCTTCATGTGGATTTAGTTGGTGTATCATGTGAAAGGGTTCTCAGTTTTCTGTGTGTCGTCCCAGCCCGAATCCACATGCAAGCGTGAACCAGCATGCGCAACCAGTGAGTATAGTTTTGAGCAGGGATTGAATCCTATAGAGAAAGAGCAAGTCTCTCACTTATCATCTCTGTATACATATACGATATGTAGCATACCGCGAGAAACTTTTTTCGCAAGCTGTCATGATAAAGGACTGATTCGGAATTTTATCCCATTATAAATTTCTTTTAGAAAGCTTCAAATGTGGGGAGCACTGGCTCTTATGATGCATTTTAACTTGTTCTACACAGCTGTGCAGTAACCAACACGAAAGGAGCGAAAACAAAGCAAAAATCACCATTTTTCTTTGGGGGCTGCCTATCCGATTCTGTTTTTTCGCAATTGTATACAAGTTTGATAAATTTGTTATCATGGCTTGTTATGATTCGGAACAGTTTTTGCCTCTCTTTTATCGTTGTTCGTTATCTATTAAGAGCGATTTCTGCAAACCCTGGTTTTAAGCGCTCCAAAACGCCAATGTAATTATTAAAAAGTTAGGAAACTTAGCCACTCTGTTATTGTTCGCAGTTGATGTTGTTTTCTTACATTTGAGTCGTTTGGTTAGAAAAGACGGTACAACTAAAAATGTTCAGAGACTCTTTCATTATTTGATGTAAATCAGATATAAACAAAAAAGGGCAGAAAGCAAACACAAGTGCAAGCCATTGACGATTGTGAAAAAAAATAGAAGTTAATTTATGATTTTGAAATCCACGGAGTCAATGTTTGCGGTCTCCTACATATGCTGTTCACACTATTCTCAAACTAGCTGGTACATACTTCATTTTTATATTTTTTATGAATATTGCTTTTTCTTTTCTTTTTCTAATGCTAGTGATTACAGGTATATTTTAATTATATTTAGTAATCTTAGAAACTGTAAAAAGAATTCAAAGCTGTTTTTATTTCAATTAAAACCTGCAGGCATAGAACTTCATCCCGAAAATTAAATAGTATCTTATTAGATCGCTTGAGTGCGAAACTTTAGGCTCCGCTTATTCCACAGTTGCAACATTTAGGCACAGAAAAATCTCTACATCAATTAAACTCATTATGATCCACATGTTCCTTATATTTACTTTAACCATCATTATATGCCATATTTTAAATTTATTCTTTGTGTTCAATGTAATTGAACGATATTTATCATTAGCACTATAAAAATTATATGGTAACAGAATATCTCTACAATTCTTCTGTAATGTGAGTATGGTCAATATGTTTGAGGTTTTCTACAATTTGAAGATGATGTCAGCTAGCTACTGACATAAATTATTTTGCATATTTCGGTGATTTTCAGTGAAATTCACCGAGGTTTCAGCAGCGGGAGTGGTTATTTTATGATTTTCTGTGAAGGAAATATCGTTCAACTGCCAAAATCACCTAAAATCTATGAAATTATTTGCCAGGGATTTGTTGAAATTTGAGATTTCGGTGAAATTTCACAAAAACCTGCGATTAATTTTAAGTGTGTACATTGTTTAACTGTTCATGAAGTAAAAACACTCTCAAAACTAAGACATTAATGCTGTTTTTGTTGAGCTAGAGCATATAGCACCCCTTCCCCCTTCCCCACTCAACTAAGACATTAATGCTGTTTTTGTTGAGCTAGAGCATATAGCACCCCTTCCCCTATAAATTATAGTAAATGCAAGTGTGTGTTGGAAATAAATTGCGTTTCTATGGGGATAATCACACGAAAAATATGGAACTTTTGTAAGTAAAATTGTTATATTTTCATCGTCCTATGAGTTTTCGATTGTTTTTTCATGGCTTTTGTTTCTTTTCTTCTTCGTTCCAGAGGGCAAGTAATGGCGCTTGAACCTAGGTTTTTATGTACACTGATTGTCATATAAGCCTTCGTCATGTTTTCATAGTAATCTGCATGAATTCATACGAATACATTTGCCCATCAGTGTATAAGCCAGGGCACTAGACTAAAAACTGTGTCCCATCCCAAGACGTAGAGGTCCCAAGTAGTGACTTTAATCATCTTAGCTATGTCACTCCCAACGATTCAACAACCACCAACTAATAATGTAAACGGAACGGTTGGTACGAGATGTCCCCGTTTTATGGCTTACATGTGAAATCAAGTTGAGAATTGATTTTCACAGTTATATTAAACAACGCTGCACAGTAGGCCTGGCCGTTTTTATGTTTGAACTACATTTGTGATGTGCTTCAAACGTAAATAATGACAAGAAAAGTGATGGACGTAGTCGAGTCTATTACTTTCCAGGATTCTTTCACGAACTGGCTGTGTATGTGTAGACTAGACTAGACTAGAAAAGAAATTGTCTGCTAGAGAAGAGCATCATGTCGCGAGCAAATCATCAAATTCCACGAAGAGCTGTTCTCAAATTCGAGCCGAACTCTACTTACATCTATTTCGACTGTTTGGAGGACTTTGAAACAATCTCTAAACATTTCGCGGTCGAAAATGAATAGTGCTCCTCGTTTGGTAACTCGACACAAGGAAGCTCGACTGGAATTTGCGCGCCGGAACATGTCACAGGACTGGAAAAAGGTAGGAAAAGGAACTTCAAGGTGTTATTCAAAAATGAAAATCTTTAGAAGTTTAACTATTTACTTTTAATATTCTTAATCTTCACAGATGATATTCTCGGATGAGAAAATATTCAACCTAGATGGTCCGGATGGGTTCAATGGCTATTGGCGGGACTTAAGGAAGGAACCACGATATTTCTCTAAGCGAAACTTTGGGGGTGGATCTGTGATGGTTTGGGGTGCATTTAGTACGACCGGAAAATTGAAAATTCAGTTTGTTTTGCACAAAATGAAAAGTTCCGATTACATAGATGTCCTCAAAGCCAGTTTGCTACCCGTTATTCGAAGGAGACGCAAGGCAAAATTGATTTTTCAGCAGGATAATGCCAGGATCCATACCAGTGCTGAGACAATAGCGTGGTTAAGATCACAAAAAATAGATGTTTTGGACTTGACTTGAACCCGATTGAAAACCTTTGGGGTATTATGGTGCGGAGGATTTATGCTGAAAATCGGCAATTTTCATCAATCCAGGAGCTCAAAACCGCCATTCTTCAATCATGGGAAGAAATCGAGCTGGGAATACTGCAAAAGCTGGTCCAAAGTATGCCGAGCCGTTTGTTTCAGACAATAAGCCGTTCTGGAGGTGTCACGGATTATAAGATTACTCTTGTTACTGTTTGTTACCAATAATACAGCAAGGAGTGTAGGTGGTCGTATCATTTTGAAAACATATTTTCTTAAAATATGTTATAATTACTAGTTTTAAGAACCAAATAAATGAACTTGTTACCTTGAACAATTATTTTTCATGTATTTCAATATGCCATTTGAAGAAAAAAATCGGAAAATAATCTTTTCTCTTAAAACTCACAATTTATGGGTGGTCTTACATTTTGAAAAGCATTGTAGTTCTTCAAAGGTTCCTAATTTTGAAAAAACCCGCGTTAGATGTCTTTCACCATACACATTTCTGACGGTTAACTCATGCTGGTTATTTGCACACATACGATAGCGCCGGAATGATGGCAGCGTCTGGTTTTGACAGTGGTTGGCAAATGAATGATTTTTTTATAAAATTAATTTACACAGGATTCTGTTTTCACACGATTTTTTCGCTCATAGCTGCTGAGGAAGGTGCGGTAAATGCAAAGTGGATTGATCCGTACATGAAATCACGCATTCATACACCAAAACATTTGAAAAATATTTGAATCTCGTGATTCATTCGTGGTTCAAATCTGCAGAAAATAGAACTGAGCGGTATAACAGTTTTAAGCTTTTGAATCTCGACTGTTAAAAAAAATGAATCTTGAGCCACTGCTGGGAAAGTGCATGATTCAGATTCATATTCAAACTGACAGCCCCGAACGATTTCAATCACTGCTGATTTTACTCTAAGAATGACTCCTTAGAATTGTCGCACACACACTTTCACTAGAACATTGGTTACAAAATGGCGTTAAAACAGGAAGTACTGCGGCGCGCATTGAAAATTTTTCAAAAGAAACAAAAATCATGGGAAAAGTACACGGTCGAACATTTATACCTCATAACAGAACTTCTCAGGCTAGCAAATCTGATGTTACTAACATTGGGCAAACGGCTTCAAAGCCAGACGTGTTGTCGGTAATGCGAGAAAACGGCGCGATTTTTGTTCTAGCTGAAGTTTTTTAGATTTCGAATGGTTTTTCAATTAATCTAAATTAGCTGTTATAATATAACCATTTGCGTATATCATTGCCATGTTTTTGGCAATGCAATGACTTTCTACTTCAATCAATGAATTAAATTAGTCATAGAAAACTTGAACCTCATTTTTCTCGGTTCAGCATTGTTGGTTTTTCGACCCTAATCATATGTTGCTCGAGATTTAATCGTTCACATATTGCGAATACACACATTCATGATATAATACATGAGATACAAACTGCTACAAAAATAATCGGGAGATGCTCCGAATGCGGAAACTCCGAATAATTTTATTAGAGCTTGTCAGTATGTCGATGATATTCAAGTAACTAACACTATTTGCATCGTTCAATTAGCAGGATACAAAACATAACTACAGATATTTATAATATGCTTAGAAGGGAGAAAAAAATGACTATGCACATAATACTCACCGATGCAATGAAAAAATCCTGATGCAGCAAACTAACCGCTCCAAAATTAGTATACTTGAACATTCGATCCATGATCCACATAATGTTCGGCAGCACCCCTTTCTTCACGTTGAACGCCGCCATCAGCAGTGGCACGTCAGAGGTACTCTGATGGTTGGCAATGACCAGCGTTCGTTCGTCCATTGCTGGACTGATATCGTCACCCAGTTCTACCACTAACATAAAAAACAGGATAAATAAATGACCGTCGTTCATATCATTCAGCAGTCGAATACATACAATCATACCCAGCAGACGAGGACCACATGGACACATTCGCCAGCAGCCAGTGAAACAGGATCCCTTCAATTTTGAAGTAGCAGCTCTCATTGATCTTTTTCAACGGCAAAAGCAAAAACATCCATACCAGATACGTTGGGACGCAATAGATGTTGTTCACTATCACAAACACCGTTCGGAACAAGGCCCTTGGATATTTTATCACCTCACTGCCGAAGGACATCCGGTTTCGCAAAAAAAAAGAACAGAACATCGAATTCCATTAGGTTGTGGTCTTATCAAATCGTAAATTCATACTCATTCACAAATCTTACATTAGTCCACTGCAGGAGGGCATCGCTACTGCTACTGAGCTATGGCTGATAACCTTGTTCCAAAAAAGCGTTCTTTCGGTTGCTGATTAAAGTTCACCCCGAAGCCTCGTTCTCGGACTACTACCGCGTAATTCCCGTAAATTAAGTTTTACAATCGTTTTGGAAACCGATTGTAATTCGCGTCGAACGTCGCCGCCGCTGAGTCACGCGTTATCATGCGATCAACAACGCTACTCTTATCGCTCATAACACCCCACACCGTGCCGCTCCCACTCGCTCATCCACTCAGCACATACTGCTTGTGATTCCGGAAATAGCGCCTACTTCGTTCTACGCCTTCTGCTTATTTACAAATACCTGCTACGATGATTGGTTGCAGCACAGTGGCAACTTGGATGGCAATGCTTTGCGGATTGTGCCTGGTTTATCGGTCCCTGTAATACGGTGCCGAGGCGGAACCTCCGTTCCGATTTTGCTATTACCGTTGTTCGGATGCGACTAATGAACGAGTTCGAATTGGCGATGGGACAGAGCGGCATTCTATGTCGCACTCGCCCGCCTCAGGATTAAAAAAAATGTAGGTCCTGCGACGCCGTTTGTCCTTCCGTGTTTCGCGTGTCGCCTCGCCGCGGTAGGCAGATTCAAGTCAAAAGGTTATCACCACCTAATGAAGTGAGATATTCCAGCCGTCGGGATAGAGCAGCAGCGGGAAAAAAACGAGAGAAAGAGAAATAACAAAGTGAGTAATGAAACTTTAAAATTGTAAATATCGATTATTCATCGTTGGATGATCAGAGACAGCCGGTGTGTGTGGTCAGAATAGGTCAGCGCCTGGATGTGGGGTACGCCAATCGAAAATGATTGCGCCGGCTCTTCACGTACGTGATAGCAGCATACATGCATGACAAACACTTGCTTCGCTTGAAAATAGTTCTTCCTGTGAAACATCACAGGCGGGTCGGAGTATGTGGTTTGTACGCTTAAACGAAGGATATTGCATTAGGTCACTATCTTTCCGGAGCGCTTAATCACCCTTCTTCACATGATGGCATGACACACTATCCAACACGTGATGCATTTGAGTGGGTGGATGCGATTGGTAAGCTCTCGTAGGTACGAAAAATGTGTAAACCAATACACTGCCCCTAGTCGCATAAGCGTACCATCCCAGTTGTCTTCAACTTGAGTAAAATGCCGTTAAATTTTTCTAACTCTAAATACAAACAATTCTAATAAATTGATAATACACTTTTTGTACACGGGTGGGTTTTAGTTGATATCGACCTTTAGCGTTGATGAAACTATGAATTAACCCCATGGAAAAATTCACAAAAAATCAAAGAAAATTCAGGTGGTATTTAAAAAGCTGCGAAAAGTCAGGTTAGCCGGGAAATTGAAGAATACCAACCGTGTAAAAAAATATTGGGTGTACCTGCAATCTTTCTAAAAATTCGGCATAACATTTTTATCTGCATAGGTACATTGCTATGGAACTATTAAATGGAGTATAATTGTATTTGTGTTAAAGTGTATCAAAATCTGGAATGTGACTGTTATGCGAATAATGTAATACAAGATGGGACAACACAAGTGGATTTTGATTTTTAAATTTCTAGAACAAAGCCTATTATTTTATCAGTTTTTCTCAAAGATGAGGTCATTTTATGCTTATCTCTGGAAGAAAATCAAAAGCATCAAAAATCAAACATTGGCTTGCTTCAAACGTTGCAAAAGATAAGATATGGATTTTTCAACCATTAGCATTAATAAAAAATAATAAGAACAATGGTTTTGAATGTTTTTGAATACTTTCTTAAACTCATATTAATTCTTCTTTTGCTAATGCAGGTGGGATAGAAAATTTTCAAATAATTTATTTAAAACGCAAAACTCACCAGTTCCCTTAAAGACTTTTCTGGGAAAGGTTGATGTTCTATTTGACAGACCATGCATCATTCAGCCATCATTTTCAAATAACAGTTTTAACTTTAATTAAATAATTAAAAATCGAGCGGAGGGGGACAGAAGAAAAAATATTCCGATTCGACATAAAAAAAAACCTTTAAATAACCTTTAAAAAACCGTTAAATAAAAGTTTATATAGAATTCGACAATTTTTAGAGTATGTCTAATTGACAGGAAATGCTTTGGATTAGGCCCTGTCTTTCTGTTTAAATGTTGTAATAAATTATGTATGTTCACTACATTTATCCAAAAATATTACCAGTTTAATAACAGTAACATTGTTTTGTTCAATCATTTTTTTCGTTCAATAAATTACAATTGTTTATTCTTTTATAGATTTTTCTATTGCTCTTTGTAATGCATGGTATATACACATATTAAACATAAAAGACGAACATTTGCCGGAATATCAATTTACACTAAACAAACCAAAAATTTCGCATGGCTGAATGATGTCACCTCGGTTTATCATTGAAAAAAAAACAAACCACTAGACGCTAGAGGAAGTACCGACCGGGTAACAAATTCCACCTTTGTAGATAAACGTCTTCGCTTTCGCACTCGCACCTGCTCAAATTGACGTTGATGATGGACTGTTGTGTCAGCAATAAATCATACCGGTTCAAAGCTCACGTTTCAATCGTCTACTGCGGACAGATATGGGACTTCCTGAACAAAATTCGGTGCTGATTAGCGCCACGCAATTCGCTTTACTGATATCCACATGTGAATGTGAATATGTACTGAAATTGTGGCGCGACTTTCTCGTGTTATCATACGGAACTAAAGATTAGATTGGCACATCAACATGGGAATCCTTTACTTTTGTAACTTCTTGCTATGTGGTTTCTCTATTCATCGATCCACGATGACAAAGACAAAATAGAAAGATACCAACAAGCCAATTTTTTCCGTCCTCTTCGCCAAGCAAGACGAGTCAATCAGTATATCGACTCGAATCGGAATGTCATTCACCGGCGACTAAATCCATCTACAAACAAGCGCGAAAAAAGAGATAAGATTTTTTCTTACTTGTTTGATACTTTGTTTTTTCCTAGAATTTCATAAATTCGACGCGTCAAATTCCTACTATTGTTTCTCTAACGTTGGTTATTTTATAAACTACAGAATCTAATTTCGAATATACGTCGCTTACAGTTTTAGTGAACAGATTGATGACGCAGTTTTCATATAAATAACTATTTTGTCGCGTGATCGATTTTTTAAATGTTTCAGGCACTGTAACAAACCATCACTAAAACGTGAAACAAAAGTAATTAAGAACACTACTGCTATTGAACTAGGATAAATCGTGATTGCTTTGAGCTTGCTGAACAGATAACAAAACGCTTCCAAAACTACAGTGATGATGGGTAATCGGCTGACTAACTAACGAAGTCAAACAGAATGATTATAGAGTAAACGCCGGCCTCCGATTAGCTCATCAGCATCATCCCGCTGCTCACAGTAGTTAACTTCATTCACATACCTACATAGTCTACACTAAGTTTACACATGCCTACTACATACCTAATAGCTTGAAGCGTGCATGAAGAATAGTAGGCGTACGGCTTACGAACGCGTTCGATTAAAAAAGGTGCGAACACAGCAAGCTGTATGTTGTGCGCGTCAATCAAATCGGGTTCGACCACAGCTGATGGTGTTAATGGTCTGAACACGAGTTCTAGTAAACACACGGAAGAGGCATTATTTAGCAGTTGGGTCACGGTTTTGAGCCGGGAAGAAAATGGCTGTCACAATTGGGTTTTACAGGGGTATCGATGTATTTACTTAATCCTTTTGAAATTATATGATTCTAAGATGCTGAAATATTAATTAGAGAGTAACTGTTTTGCTACTGTAATCGGGGGTGGTCATTCGGATAGTTCAGCGCGAAAAAGAGCTTGTGGACTGTATACGATTATTTAAAAACGCGTGTGTCTTGCGCGATAAATTTATTTAAACTCAAAAACTTCCTTTATTTCCGGTGATACATTGGTTTTGATTTCAAGATAGTCGTTCAGGGGTGGGGTTGAAAAGTTTACACTGATACAAAATGTTTTGCACAAATTTTCGATTAACATTCTCCCCCGGGTGAGGGTACCTCAAGCATCCTTCTGTGTTGTTGGTTACATATTATCATCAATTGGTAGTACTGCAATCTTAGTGGTCGCTCTACGAAAGGTGCCGTTGCTTGTACGTACGGTCACCACTCGTATAATACCAGGGTGTGTGTCGATGATTCTGCCCAACCTCCATGTTTGCGGAGGCATTTGGTTTTCTTGCAGGATTACAAGCAGTCCCTCTCGTAACAGGGAGGGTTCCTTGAGCCATTTGCTTCGCTTCTGAAGACTGGTAATATACTCGTTAGACCATCGATTCCAAAACGATTGTTTTCGTTTCTGAATTAGTTGGTATCTTGACAACGATCCGTCCTTCAGATGATCGTACGTTGGTTCAGCCACAGACGTTAGCTCCCGACCGATCAGAAAGTGACCAGGGCTAAGAGCTTGATAATCGAAGGGATCATCATTCATGGGAATCAAAGGTCTTGAGTTCAGTATTGCTTCGATTTGAATCAACAAAGTGTTCATTTCTTCGTATGTTAGGTGGCTTTCCGACAAAGATTTGTAGAGATGATTCTTCATGCATTTCACGTTCGATTCCCAAAGGCCACCTTGATGTGGCGCCCTCGGAGCAATGAAATGCCAAGTAGTTCCTCGTTCTTGACAAAATTCGCTCACCTTCTGTTCCAGGGACTGTGACTTCAAAAGGTTTCGTAACTCGATTAGTTCCTTAGATGCCCCTACAAAATTTGTACCGTTGTCTGAGTACAGATCCGATACATTACCACGACGCCCAACAAATCTATGGAGAGCGCTCATGAAACCATCTGTCGTCAGCGATGTCACCAGTTCTAAGTGTATAGCCTTCGTACTCATACACACGAATAAACTAATGTACGCCTTGATTGGACTTCGGCCACGACCTTGTTTAAGGAAAAAAGGGCCTGCGTAATCAACTCCACTTCGTGAGAACGGCTGTACAGTAGACTGATTCAAATTTTGACTTTTTCGCTCCCCTGTGCTTAAACGATTACATTTACTATTTTAACAATCATCCTAAATTTTTAGCTAATTTGGTTGTAATTTGAGTGAGCACGCGCAATATAAAGTTTGTATGAAAATCGATATGAAAACAGTAACTTTTGGGCAAAACTCTCCACAACGCTTCCCAATTAGCTTCAAAAACGTAAGATGCATTGGCTACATAGCAAATTTAGCAAGGAATCAGCTCATCTTTGTTGCGAAACGATTTGATGCTTACAAGAAAAGTGATTAAGGAAACACTGAATCGTGCTAAACTCAATTTAACACGTAAAAGAATAACATCAATATCAATAATGAGCATTTTTGTTTTATACATAACGGGCGATTCAAATATGACGTCCACTACTTTTTTAGATTCCACTAGATTTAGATTCTGTGAAATGATTCTTCTCGGGCAATATAATCGGATGTTTCTGATCTTTAGGGAGATCCGAGTGCCGAATTCGACCTCCAACTCGCAGAATACGCTCATCTAACACTGGATTCAAGTTTCGCAATTTTCCCTTAACCGGTTTGGCTTTCATTAGGCACTTAATTTCTTCAGCATACACTTCGTGTTGCACACATTTCACAATCAGTTTCAGCCCATTGTCTAGATCAGCAAGAGTTAATTTTTTATCAGCACTTTTATCACTTTTTGTTTTTGATTTGCAGTTAAAGATGAAACGTGCAACGTAGCCAAATACCATCTTGTATGGGTGATTCTCTTGCACAATCACTGTCATAACTGGATCACTATATTCTTCCTTTTCTTCTGCTACACTAATCACTGTATCTTCTTCATTTTCATAGCCTTCATTAATCCGTAGGAAGGGTGGTCCATTCCACCACAAATCACTAGCCATCAATTCCTTCGGGAACAACCCCCTGGACACTACGTCTGCAGGGTTGAATCTTGACGACACATGTCTCCAATTTGCGTCTGGTTGAAGTTGGTGTATCTTCATCACATGGTTCCGAACAAATACTGACGATTCTGCCTTCAGTCGTTGCAGCCAACAAAGCACGATTTTGGAGTCAGACCATAGCACTACTTGATCTGACTTCATGTCCAACGCATCACATACTGCCTTCATCTGCCGTGCTAACAATAAAGCAGCACATAATTCAAGACGAGGAATAGTCATCTCAGCTGGCTTCGCTTCCGGTTTGACGTTTCGTTGAAGTTCCTTCATCGGTGCAACTCTCGATTTTCCACAGATTAACTTAATATCCGCGGATCCATCTTCCTTCACAGCTTCACATTCCTCATGTAAACGCAGCAACCATATGCTACACCGGATGCGTCAGCAAACCCATGTAATTGCAATTTGACAGCGTCATCGGTAGTTACACGTCGATCAATTTTTTCAGTTCCAATTTGTGGAAGTTCAGATCTGAAACGATTCCAGATATGCTGAAGTTCGTCCGGAATTTGCTCATCCCATTCTTGTTTGTCTTTCCACAGATGCTGCATTAGCAATTTAGGAATCACCACGGTTGGCGCGAGTAACCCAAGTGGATCGAAAATCTTCGCTGTCTCCGAGAGCACTTGCCGCTTCGTTGGTTTCCTCAAGCCAAGCGTTTTGATCACACCGTTGATGGCACTATCTTCAAAGTGCATCTGCTTCTCCTGGGCCTCCGTTGGAATACCTTCTAATAGCCTTGGATGATTGGCACACCATTTATGTAGGTCAAAGCCGCCTCTAAGGAGCAACGCAATCAAATCTTTCTGGAGGGAAACAGCTTCGTCCAACGTATTTGCTCCAGTGAGAATATCATCAATATAGAAAGATTTCTTTACTGCTGCACTAGCTTTTGGAAATGCATCACTCTCATCGCCAGCAAGCTGATTCAATGATCGAGTAGCCAAAAAAGGTGCAGCTGATGTTCCATACGTCACCGTCTTGAATTCAATCTCTTTCAGAGGTTCAGAACCACTTTTTCGGAAAAGGATTCTTTGGATTTTTCCTGTGTTGTACCGGTACATTTTTGGCACACCTGCTGAAAACGTGTATTTGAATGTTCTAAACCGTAACGTTATGTCGAAGAGACTGCTCTGCACTGTGGGCCCAACATTCATAACATCATTCAGAGAAAGTCCAGACTCACTCTTAGCAGAAGCATCAAATACAACTCTAAGTTTTGTCGAAGAGCTGTCCGGCTTCACCACACAATGATGAGGAAGAAAATAGCCGCACTCTACGACCTCTGAACCAGTGCAATCAATTTCCACGCAATGCCCCAACGCCAAATATTCGTCGATAAAATTGTCGTACATTTGTTTCAACTCTGGATTCTTGGCTAACCTTTTTTCCAGTGAATAGAAACGTCTCTCAGCTTGCCTTCGTGATTCTCCCAGGTCGCATACGTTGTCTCGAAATGGCAACATTACAACGTATCTTCCGTCCTCTGTACGCGTATGCGTCTGCATAAAATGTTTTTCACAATCGTCAATTAAGGAAGAAGATTCTGCATCCAATACTTGCTCCTCGATAATCCAAAACCGTTTCAACAGTTCATGCAGGTTCTCTCCCGATTCAAGACTGGATTGGATGTTATTTGACAAACCCGCGTTGACGGGTACCACCTCGGTGACAGGACCGGCCACAAGCCAACCCAAAACACTTTCATGAAGCAGAGGAAGATCACTAGACATTCGTATTTTACCTGCTTGGAGTAACTCAAAAAACACTTCCGCACCTATGAGCATGTCGATACGGCTTGGTTCGTTGAAAAATCGGTCAGCCAACACAAGATTTTTCGGTATCGGCCAACTTGAAACATCGATCCTTTTCGCTGGTAGAGCGCCCGTTATCTTAGGCACTATCAAGTAATCCAAATTGAAACCAATGTCCGTTGCCATGGATCGCACTGCAGCCTGGACTTTGAACTTTGCTCCCGACTTCATTCCATTCACACCGATGACTGGAATATTTACGCTGCTCTTTGGTAGACGGAGCACATCCGCTACCCGCTCCGAGAGAAAATTCGCCATAGCACCAGAATCTAGCAGGGCACGGCACTGATGAATCACACCAGTCACATCTTCAACTCCAACTACAGCAGTCGCCAAAAGAACATGTTTCGTAGTTTCACATGGCTGATTCGGGATCATGCACTTTGCCGCAGTTAGCGGCCCTTCATTGGAACGTCCGTTCATATTGGCTGTAGCTTGTGAAGGGTTTGACGGTACCAGTTTCCTTTCCTCTGGGTGCATCAAACTGTGATGCCTTTTCGAACACGAAACACAGGCTTGATTTATTTTACAATTCGCCGTTCGATGTCCCTTCTTTAAACAAGAGAAGCATAATCCTACTTGCTTTGCTTTGTTATAGCGTTCGTCGACTTTCAATTTCTTGAATGTGTCACACCTTTCAACAGTATGACTTAGTTCACAAACTGGACAACTTTCGTCAGATTTCTGCACCACCACTGAATGCACCTTACTGGACATTACAGTGCTCTTCAGTTTCTCGTTTCCTGTTCTATTCTTCAATGTCCCCGACATCTGCTCACAGCGCTCAAGTGCATAGCTCCGTTTCCGTAGAAAGGCGACCGTATCTTTATAAGTAGGCATTTTACCGTGTTCAATAGTCGACTCCCAGCACTTTCTGGTTTCAGAATCTAGCTTCGTGGTTAGTAATGTAATAACAATTACCTCAGCCATTCCATCCATTTTGAGCTTGTGAAACTCCAACGAGCTGACCCGCTTCTCACAGTCATCAACCAATGTCCTCAACTCGTGCGACGACTCTTTGGTCATTTGCTTAAGATTCAAAAGCTTCAAAAGTCGTATTCTTCAAAGCAGCGGCCGGCGATACAGCAAACAATGACTTTTTTGAACCTGCAGACCGTAACTTTCTTCGTAACACAGTGTGCCACGATCACTTCACTTTGCCGCTCTGGGCAATCTTCTGCGGTCTTAGACCCTCTATCCGGAGCTATATACGCCTTCCGGAATCACTTTCTTCGTAACAGTGCGTCACGATCACATCACTTTGCCGCTGTGGGCAATCTTTTCCGGTGTTCTCAACCACCGAAAATCGCTTATTTTCCCGTTTCGCGCACGAACCGAGATCAAAAAACGCACTTAATCGACACTAATTCAAAATCCGGATCAATATGGAGCAATCAGTTCGATTTCACTTGTCATAAGAGGAGTTTATACAATCCCATTGAATTCCACCACTTAATTGTATCTTGACAGATACGTATTCCGACCTCAACAGTAAGGCCGTCTTCAGTATCTCGTACTTGACTCGACTCGAGTCGGATTCCGCCAATTGTGGTATCTGTTGGCGAATTTTCTGGCTTCAGGAATGAGATTTTCAGTAACCTTCAGGGGATCAAGGTTTCATTTCAGATTGCCAGGAAGGGTGACTGCCGCATTTTGCCGGGATCCTTTGACGATCGCAAACGTCTTCTTCAGTATTTAACTGAGAAGCGCCATAAATTCTTCACATACGACGACAAAACTGAGCGATTGTTCAAAGTTGTCTTGAAATGTCTCCCCAGTGATGATAAATCACTGGATGAGATTAAAATTGAAATATCTCAATTACTTGGATTTTCATCAGTAGAAAAAGAAATTTCGCTCTGGTACTTCCCAGAGGGGTATTTCTCAAGAATTTTATTTAGTTCACTTTAACAAAAATTAACTAAATAATATGAAAAATTTGGAAAAGGCCTGTATTATGTCCCATGTCCGTGTTACATGGGAACATTTCCGCAGGCCTGGGGGAAATTTCCAAAACCCCACTCAGTGCCGTAAGTGCCAAAAGTGGGGACACGGAACTAAACATTGCCACATGGATGCTAAATGCATGATTTGTGATGGAACCTCTCACGCCAAGGATGCCTGTCCTGTGTGAGAAGATTCCGATAAATTTAAATGTGCCAATTGTGGGAGCAATCACAAATCCAATTTCTGGGAATGCCCTTAATGCAAAAAGTTTTGAATTCCCGTGCAAAATTGATGACGGATCCAAGATGCGCCGGGTAAACATATTTCAAACGCTCAAACTTCGCAATAATTTGCCGGTCGAGCAATTCATACCTATTCATACCTACCACAATCCACGAACAAATTTTGCTCCTACCTCTCAACGGGTAACAAACGGCAGGCAAAATTTCATTTCTGAAAATTTACCGACGATGAATGACTTTCATACCCATTCTTCAACGGGAAATAACGTTCGTTTTGACGACTCAGGTAGCATGTCTGCTTCAGACTTTGATTTTCTAAATGAACAATTGCATCACATGATTGATGCAATGTTCAAAGCAACTACCAAAACTGAAGCTGTTCAGGTTGGTATCAAATTTACTCAAAGAATTGTTATTGTACTTCGTTTAATTGGATCCAATGAATTCTTTGAAAATTTTAAATTGGAATGCCCGCTCTATAAAGGGCAAGGAAGATGAATTATTCAACTTCCTATCAGTTCATAATGTGCACATTGCCATTATAACTGAAACATATTTAAAACCTGGTATTTTCATCAAAAGAGATCCAAATTATTTTATTTACCGAAATGATCGTCTTGACAGCGCCTGTGGTGGGGTCGCCATTGTCATTAATAGACGTATCAAACATAAATTATTTTCTTCGTTTGAAACCAAAGTTTTCGAAACCTTGGGAGTTTCTGTTGAAACAAATGTTGGACAATTCTCTTTTATTGCTGCCTACTTGCCTTTCCAGTGCAATGGAATTTGTTGCAAAGGAATTTGTTGAGAGCTTTCAATTCTAACTCGCAACAAATCCAAATTTTTCATAATTGGTGACTTCAACGCCAAACACCGTTCATGGAATAATGCTCAAAGCAATTCCAATGGTAAAATTTTATTTGAAGATTGTTCTGCGGGATATTATACTATTCAATATCCCAATGGACCAACTTGTTTTTCTTCCAGTCGAAATCCTTCTACAATTGATTTAGTTTTAACGGATTCAAGTCAGCTGTGAGGCCAATTGGTAACTCATGCTGACTTTGACTATGATCACCTTCCTGTGACGTTTAAAATCTCACAAGAAGCCATTAACAATCCAATCAGCTCTACTTTTAATTATCATAGAGCTGATTAGGAATTATATAAAAGGTATATCGATAGGAATTTTGATGTTGATATTCCCCTCGATACCAAAAGTGATATTGATAATGCTCTCGTATCTTTGACAAATTTAATTGACGATTTCAGAGGCATTGCAATTCCTAAATGTGAAATTAAATTCAACTCCATTATTATTGACGACGATCTTCAGCTACTGATCCGTCTTAAAAATGTGAGGCGAAGGCAATACTAAAGAACTCGCGATCCCGCGTTGAAAGTTATTTGGCGAGATTTGCAAAATGAAATTAAAAAAACGTTTCGCTGTTCTGAGAAATACCAACTTTGAGAATAATGTCTCGAAATTGGATCCCAGTTCGAAACCCTTTTGGAAATTAACGAAAATTCTTAAAAAACCTCAAAAACCAATTCCAGCGCCTAAAGAGGAAAATAAAATTTTATAAACAAATGGCGAAAAGGCTCAAAACCTTGCTCAGCAGTTCGAGAGTGCCCATAATTTTAGTCTAGGTCTTACTAGTCCAATTGAGGATCAGGTTACACGGAGCTTCGAAGACATTCTCAATCAAGAGAATGTTTTTGACCCTTCGTTGGAAACTAATTTGAATGAAGTGAGATCTATTACTAGAAAATTTAAAAATATGAAAGGCCCGGGTGATCATGGTATTTTCTACATAATTATCAAAAAACTTCCTGAGAGGTCTTTATCCTTTTCGGTTAATTTGTTTAACAAATGTTTTCAATTGGCATACTTTCCAGATAAATGGAAAAACGCCAAAGTTGTTCCAATTTTGAAGCCGGACAAAAATCCAGCTGAGGCATCTAGTTTTCCCCAATCAGTTTGCTTTCTTCAAGAAGCAAACTGTTTGAAAAGATTATTTTAAATAGAATGATGGTTCATATTAATGACAATTCTATTTTTGGTGATGAGCAATTTGGTTTTTTGCCATGGGCATTCTATCACCCATCAGTTATTAAGAGTAACGAATTTAATTCGGCTCAACAAATCTGAAGGATATTCGACTGGAGTTGCTCTTCTTGATATAGAGAAAGCATTTGACAGTGTTTGGCATGAAGGTTTGATTGTAAAATTGATGAATTTTAATTTTCCTCTGTACATCATTAAACTGATCCAAAATTATTTATCAGATCGCTCACTGCAGGTAAACTATCTGAATTCCAAATCTGATAGATTACCTGTAAGGGCTGGCAGCATACTGGGGCCCATATTGTATAAAATTTTTACTTCTGACTTACCTGATTTACCACCAGGGTGTCAAAAATCTTTGTTTGCAGATGACACGGGGCGTGTCATTTTTAGTAGATTGCAAAAAGTTTGGATATTTTCTCCACTTACTTCCAAAAATGAAAAATTTCCCCGAATGCTTCCAAAACTCAGCTTATAATTTTCCCACATAAGCCGAGAGCTTCTTATTTGAAACCTTCTAGCAGACATATTGTCACTATGAATGGGGTTCCAATTAATTGGTCTAGCGAAGTCAACTATTTAGGACTTCTGACATGTTGTATGCTGTGCCAATATGGACAATTGCTGCAATACCAGAAAGAAGGCACTTCAGAGAATTCAAAATAAAATTTTGAAAATGATTCTGAAGTTGCCTCCGTGGTTATAGTACCAATGAACTTCATAGAATTTCTAATATTGAGACATTGCAACAAATGTCCAACAAAACAATTTCCAATTTTAGACAAAAATCGTTGAAATCTTCTATTGCAACGATGAACTCCTTGTACCCTTAGTATAAATTAGGTTAAGTTTAGTTTAAGTTGAAAACATTATAATTCCTACATGGTTCAATTCAACCAGAGGCAAAATCCTAGCTGCCAGAGGTAATTGAAATCTTCTTCTTCTATATAATAAAAATGAGTTGAGATTTCCTTCCTGACGATTTAACTCGCGAACGGGTTGACCGATTTGCAAGATTTTTTCCCTAATCGATTCGTTTTGAGATTCACAAGGTTTGTATATACAAAAAGTTAATGAATTTAAAGGGGAAATATAAAAAAATAGAATTTAATTTTAGGCCAGCTGTTGAGGAAAACAAAACAAACGAACGGATATTGATCTAGAGTGCGGTGCTGCAAATAAGTTCATTGTGACATTTGCAACACCCGGGCAAAGCTGGGTATCTTCCGCTAGTGTATTGATAATAACTAAAAATGTACCGCCGTCGGGGGTGACAATGGGTCTGGGGGGTGACAATGGGTCATCGCTCTCACCGACAGTATGGAGGTCGGATATCAAAATCCTTCAAAAAGGTCTTGTTACAACCCCTCGGCGTTGTGTCGCTCCTAGCTATTATAATGATCGTGCTTGTATCCAAATATATGTATATCATACTTATACCGTAGAAATGATAGACGAGTAGTGGTAGATGGACAACTAATGACCGATATGAATTATAACAATAGCATAAAATACAAAAATACAAAGTGAATTATATTGCAGAAATACAAAGTGAATTATATTGTTATATACTGATTATCCCTATAAAAATATTGATATTATTCGCTTAAACTATTCTAAACTGAGGTAGTATACTTGAACTTACAACTATATCAATATAAAACTATCTATTTTATGTAGATTTCATGCAATACATATCTACCTAATGCTAACCTAAATCGCTGAGTGCATGAAAAATTGACCTTCAGGTAATGAATACAAATTACGAAATATTTACAAACATATACCTATCAAGAACTTATAAACAGGCCTCAAACTACCAGTAAGGGACTTGGACATAGGACGGACATAGAAGACAAAGTTTGACTAAACGTGAATAGATTTTCTCGATGTACCTCAACACAAACAGTAATGCCCTGTTTTACACACCATGCAGGATATTAAAATATCAACAAATATACACTGATATTGTAAATCTCGGAAGACCACTTTTCTTCGCCACCGAAAGTTAACAACTTTTAATATCGTTTACTAGAAGAGGTGGAAGATGTCCAATCCGAACAAAGATTATACCCCAACAACCAGTAGAGGTGCTGAAGGTAAGGTTAAACCAGAAAAGACACGTCCCTCTCAGAAGAATAAGCCCAATAAAGACCCCCCCATCGACACAAAGCCCAAAAGTAAGATCTCTGTCGCCGGCGAACTGCCGGAATCGCGAGAAGTTGATAATAAATCACCGATAGCTTTCCGGATTCGAGTCTCAACAAAGGGAAGAAAATGTGTTATGTGCAGTGCCGTAGGTGATAATCGGATGGTCAAATGTGTTACTTGTAAGTGTTGGTGCCACTCTATCTGTGCAGGACTCAACTGATAACGTAACAGAAGAGAGAAGTGTTGATGATCAGCAGGGACAATTTGCTCCGAGGGAACGTTCGACCCCTGTTCATGGTGCTTCGAAACACCAGAGAGATTCGCGGATGAACACTACTCTTTCGCGAGAACAAATTGCTACGCGTCAAGCAGTACCATGTGACCTCCCAAAGTTCAATGGGAATCCCGAAGATTGGCCGATGTTCATATCAACTGTTACGTAAGTTATGATTTTGCGTTATGTTGACTAATAATAATCTAGTGTGCAAATATGTTCCGTGCACAAAACCCAGTGTAAACCCGATTGAATGTAAACACTCAGAAATGCTAAAGGGCATAAACTTGAAAATAAGAAACCCACATAAATTTTCTGTCACACGAGAGTGACAGCGATCACATCCGCTGCAAGAGTGAACGAAAGCCGACGGACTAAGTGAAAATCGGGCTGACCTGTGGCTCATCGCGTGTGTTACCGTTGCATGCTCTCAAAAAAAAGGTGAACCGGAACGCATTGACCGGCATCATCAAATGTGCACAGAAGAAGCGTGACAGAACACAGAATTAGGGGGCAGCAGGGACAGCATGGACCATGTCCAAGGGCTTGACGACCCCTCCCCAGCTGTCTGCGAGTCAGGGAGAACTGCCTAGGGCGTGGTGGGATTTAGCAGTGGGCTCTGCTAAAATCCCTCCCAAAAAAACCACAAGTGCCCGTAAGCAGACTCTATCAAAGCGACTGTGTGCCGCTTCAAAAGCACAAGCCCAGGGAGTGCCAATTGGCATGGGGAGTGTCCCTACTCCGGTAGGGTAGCGCGTGAGCTGCTTCGGCAGGGAGTGAGTGATCTGGTTGTGCTGAGGCAGGAGTGTCATAGCGCGTCACCGCTATTGTCACCTCGAAGCGCAGCAGAAGTCTAAGTATGGACTGCACATGCTAAGGTAAGAGTGTCGTAGCGTAGTATCGTTGATTGGTCCCTACATACCGCTATCGACACCTCGAGGCATGGCAGTGGAGTGTTAGAGTGAGTTGGGGAGTGTCCCTACTTCGGTAGGGTAGCGCGTGAGCTGCTTCGGCAGGGAGTGAGTGATCTGGTTGTGCTGAGGCAGGAGTGTCATAGCGTGTCGCCGCTATTGTCACCTCGAAGCGCAGCAGAAGTCTGAGTATGGACTGCACATGCTGAGGTAGGAGTCGAGGTACCCATCGACACCTCGAGGCATTGTAGTGGAGTGTTAGAGTGAGCACCCGAAAAAGGGTCACATGGAGTGAATGGTCTTTGGAGAAGCTGCTTCGGCGGCAGGGTAGCAGTGGGTTGTACCCACACACCTACAGTTGTGCACATGTGGTGCATGGGGAGTGTCCCTGCTTCGGCAGGGTAGCGAGTGGTCTGCTTCGGCAGTGGTGTGATTGATCTGCTCGTGCTGAGGCAGGAGTGTCGTAGCGTAATATCTGTAGGCCCAGGCAGTTACCGCTATTGACACCTCGAGGCATGGCAGCGGAGCGCCCGGGAGAGCATCCAAGTAAGACTCAAATGGAGTGAATGGTGTGCGAGCACCCAAGTCAGTCTCGCGTGGGACGAGTGCCTGTGTGAGCGATAATGAGCGAGTACGCTTAGTACTGCCATCCCCCAGAAGTAGTACTGCGAGGTAGTTCCTGGGGGAAACGATGGTGGAGCCCAAGGGAGTTTAGTCGGTATTACCGGTATGGTCGAGTCCGACACTCCAGTACACTTCCGTGTGGTAGTTTGGCAACTACAATGCACGTGTACTGGGTTAGTGTGTAAATGCATTCTCCCTTGTAAAAAAAAAAAAAAAAAAAAGAACACAGAATTAGCGCGGCAAATTGAGTCCTGGAACAACCACACAACGTGTGTTGGTTTGGCGCAAGCACCGAAATTCCGGGGGGCCAGACATCCAGCACCAGGGTCGATTACCACACGATCGAACGACTGGGGGAGCGCACTGAGGGGTAAGAAACTTGCTATTGTGTTCAGAATGGTTTCTAATGGTGGACTTAATGCAGGATCTCGCACGGCGTCGTTCTTTCCGGACACGGTCCACATCCGACCAACAGAAGTGCTTTCCCAGGAAGCTAAAGTGAACACACATTGTTGGCGATCGGAGAAGCAAACTGACGGGTAAGAAAACTTGTCATGATGGTCAGAAAGTGTTTTAATAGTGCATTTAATGCAGGATCCCGCACGCCATCACTCTTTCGGAACGTGGTCCACATTTGAGCAACAGAAGAGCCTTCCCAGGAAGTACGAATGAACGGGTATTTTTAGCCGCACTCATTCTAACCAGAAATTTGCCTCAGGGCTCTTTCTTTTGTGCTTTCTGCAGCTAGACACGCTGATCAAGAGCAACGGCTCCCCGAACGAGAAGCAAAGAGCGACGACGATTGAGGTGAAGGACTACCGAAGGTCAGATCCGAGGGATCCGACTAAGGACCACACTGCGTGAGAGGTAGGAGGCGAAAAGCGTTCGAGTGGCGTAAACCAGCTCATTCGAGAAGCGGTGTGCACGGATCACACTCGGTCAGCTCCTAGCAGCGGGGGCGAGGTAAATCTAATTCTTCTTCGGCCGACATAGCGCCCCATCTGCGAGGTACCCGCGGATCGCCGAGCCCTTGACACAGACAGGGGTCCCCAACTCACCTTCGACGGGCAGGTCTGGCTGATGACAGGTATGCGGAGAGATGCACGAAGCAAAGGTAGCAGCAGACGTGAGTTCTAGGATTAAGAACATGTAAAAAGGAAGAAAAGAAGCATGCATAGTGAGCAGGAGAGTAGGGCCGCAGAAAGAAGCATGAAGGGTATGAAGCACAATAATAAAATGTTTGCACACTAAGTCTTGTTTTGTGGCGTTTGTAGTTGACTAGCCCGGCCGACTAATCCCCTTTTATCACGGAGAGGTCGTTTCACAACACAACATTTCAAAGCACAACCTCGATGTGCGGTTATAGAGATAATGAGAACATGATTCGACTTCGGAATTGTTTGAAAGATGAAGCGTTTGCCGCCGTTTGGAGCTTTCTCATGCATCCGTCAATGGTCTCAAAGGCGATTAGCGTCTTGAAGCTCAGATTCGGTCAGCCACATATGATAATTAGTTCTCTGCGGGAGAAAGTTCTCTCCATGGCACCAGTGAGAGCTGATTCTATCGAAAAGCTAGTAGACTATGCACTGGCGGTGCAGAACTTGTGTTCCATCATCGATGCTTGCGGACGGAAGGAGTATATGTATGCGGGACGTAACGCTAATGCAGGAGCTCGTTTGTAAACTTCCCTCTGCCATCAAACTTGACTGGGCGAGGCATAGCAAAAGTCCTGTAAGGGTGACCTTTATGACATTTTCCGATTGGATCTTCTCTATCGCTGAAGATGCAAGCATTGTAGCAAATCCACGAAAATCTTACAATTTCGACCAAGAGCACCGTGGTAAACGCCAAGGGAAGGCATTCATAAACACGCATGCCGCATCTTCTTCTTCGGAAACTGTTGGCCAACGGTCAACAACTGGAAATCGAGTCCGATACTCCGAGAGTGGAAACACAACGAGTGAATCATCTGTATGCCCTACATGCAAGGGCAACTGCCGCACTGTTGCGAAGTGTAAACGTTTCATTGATCTCTCGTATGAAGCTAGATGGGCAGCAGTTCGCGAATTCAGAATTTGCCGCAGATGTCTTTGACAGCATGGAGGAAACTGCAACAGCAAAACGTGCGGAGTTGACGGGTGCACATTCAAACACAACTCTCTTCTTCATAAGAATCTTGCAGTGCCGAGTGAGCCAATTCCTTGTTCCAGCCAAAGGAAAGCCAACGAAGGGCGGAGCATCAACACTCATCAAGTGGAAGCAAGTGTGGAGTTATTCCGATATTTACCCGTAACGTTGTTCGGACCGAACACGAAGGTTGACTGTTTCGCTTTCCTTGATGATGGATCAGAACTGACGTTACTGGACGAGCAGATTTCCAAAGAACTGGAACTGGTTGGAGACACAACGCCATTGTGTTTAAGGTGGACAGGAGGAACTCATCGCTTTGAAGACACGTCAAGGCAAGTAAATTTTGGATTTCCGGTCTGAACGGGCAAAGATTTGATTTGAATGGAGTTCGAACAGTTGCTTCGCTTGAGTTGGCTTTCCAGAGCTTGGATGTTGAATTGCTGAAGCGGAAATATACGTATCTGGATGGAGTTCCGGTGAAGTCGTACAATCGTGTACGGCCGAGGATCTTGATAAGCGTAAAACATGTCAATATCTCGTTGGTGAGGCGCTGTCGTGAAGGCAAGGATGGTGAACCAATCGCCGTCAAGACTCTACTAGGTTGGACGATCTTCGGATGGCGGTCGAATCAAGAGAAAGTTGACGGGAACTACAGCTATCACATCTGCGAGTGTAGTCTACAAAACGAAAGTCAACTGCATCAGGAAGTCAAGCAGTATTTCTGCCTAGACAGTTTGGGGATAATGAAGCCGGCAAACAGAACTGTTTCTTTAGACGACGAACGAGCATTATCACTTTTAAATTCGCTCACGCGCACCGTCGAAAACAAATACGAGACCGGTCTTCTTTGGCGTTTCGATAGTATTCGTTTACCCGACAGCCGACCGATGGCTTTGAAACGACTGAGATGCCTCCAAAGACGTTTAGCAAAAAACAACGATTTAAGACTTGCGTACAATGCAAGCCGAATATGAACAAAAGGGATATATTAAAAAAGTAGTGCCGGAAGAGCTAGCAGCGAGAAAGGGACAGGTATGGTATCTACCAACGTTTCCGGTCATTAATCCCAATAAGCCAGGGAAGATTCGGATTGTATGGGACGCTGCTGCAACCGTACGTGGAGTTAGTCTGAACTCGGTGCTGTTAACAGGTCGGATTTGCTGAGCTCGTTGGTTGCTGTCTTGCACAAATTTCGTGAATATCGTGTTGGTATTTGCGGAGACATTCGCGAGATGTTTCTCCAGATAGGTATACGGCCTGAGGATCAGTTTTATCAACTGTTTCTTTGGAACGAAGATAGCAGCGAACGCGAGCCAAGCACATTCATAGTCCCCGTAATGATCTTCGGAGCATGCTCGTCACCGACCACTGCTCAGTTCGTTAAGAACAAAAACGCTCAGAGGTTCCGTGAAGAGTTTCCGTTAGCAGTTGAGGCCGTGGAGAACAAACATTATGTCGACGACATACTCGCTAGCACGGAGACGGAAGCTGAAGCTATTGAACTAGCAAAGTCGGTAAAATACATCCACGCGCAAGGGGGTTTGATATTAGAAACTGAAAGCCCTAGGTGAAAAGCCAATGAATGAGATGGCTCTCAATATAGTGGCGGAGTACGCTACTGAAAAGGTTTTAGGGATGTGGTGGAATACATCAACCGATTGCTTTATTTATAAGATCTGCTGGACTCGATTTGACGCGAAGCTGTTTGATGGAAGCAGACCTCCAACAAAACGAGAGCTGCTCCGTATCCTTATGAGTATATTTGACCCGCTAGGACTTATCTCCCATTTCCTGATGGCTCTGAAGGTCACGCTTCAAGATGTATGGCGCATATAACTGAAGTGGGATGATCAGATAGAGGGCAAGCAATTAGACAGCTGGAAAACATGGACAGAACGTTTACCGAAATTAGAGGAACTGCAAATTCCCCGATGTTACCGTCAAATTACGTCCATTGGTGATCGTAATCGGGTTCAATTGCACACATTTGTTGATGCAGGAGAAAACGGAATGGCTGCCGTTGTATATCTACGGTTCGAGGAGGACGGGCATATCGAATGTGCTTTGGTAGCGGCGAAAACACGTGTTGCTCCCCTGAAGTATCTGTCAACACCTCGATCAGAGCTTCAAGCTGCCGTAATCGGTGCCAGGCTGGCCGATAGCACAATCAACTCATTGTCCATTCATGTACTACAACTTTTTTTTTTTCTGGTGTGACTCCCGCAACGTATTGTGTTGGTTACGTTCTGACCACCGGCGGTACAGCCAATACGTGGGCGGAATCCTGGACATTACCGAAGTCAACGATTGGAACTGGATTAAATCGGAGCAGAATGTAGCTGATGACGGCACTAAATGGACGAAACATATACAGCTGAGATGTAGCGATCGCTGGTTCAAAGGGCCTGAATTCCTAAAGCAGCCGGAGCCAAAATGGCCCATCATTCATTCTAACCAAGAAACAACAACCGAAGAACTTCGACCAACCGCACTCGTCAACACCCACATCAAAGCTGAAGAACCGGTTGTCATTGCAACTAAATATTCAAATTGGAAACGATTGCTGAAAGTTACGGCTTATGTGAAGCAATTTGTGGACAACATACGAGCGAAACAACATCAACAATCTTCGCAACATGGACCTTTGGTATCAGCTGAACTACAGTGGGCTCAGATGGATCATTTTCGCCAAGCCCAACAAAATGTATACAACGAGGAGTTGAAGATACTTGCCGATGCCAACGGAGATGGACACCAAAAACGACTATCAACTAACAGCAGAATTTATAAGTTGAGTCCGTTTCTAGGTGAGGATAATGTATTGAGGATGAACAGCAGAGCCGCGAAATGTACATTCCTGTATCCTGAAGAGAAATATCCGGTAATATTACCTGATAGTCACCCGGTAACAAGTCTTCTTCTTGCTGATTTGCACCAAAGATATCACCACCGAAATTACGCGATAGTTATAAACGAGGTTCGCCGACGTTATTGCATCCTTCGACTTCGTAAGAAATAGCTGCCAGTGGTGTCGTAACCGTGATGCAACTCCTGCTCCTCCAGAAATGGCTGAACTTCCATTGGCAAGAATGGCCGCATTCTCCCGACCCTTCTCTCATGCAAGGGTGGACTATTTTGGACCCATCGAAGTCATAGTGGGGCGAAGAGTCGAAAATCGTTGGGGGGTCTTAATGACGTGTCTTACTGTCCGGGCTCTTCATATTGAGGTCGCCAACTCCCTCAGCACTAGCTCGTGCATGATGGCGTTGAACAATTTTATAACTCGCCGAGGGTCTCCAGTTTGCTTCTACATCGATAGAGGGACTAATTTTGTAGGTGCATCTAAAGAACTTCGCGACGCTCTGCGCCCGTTGGATAAGCATGAAATTGCGAAGGAATTTACGACGCCTACTATGTCCTGGCACTTTAACCCACCGACTAGTCCGCACATGGGTGGTTGCTGGGAGCGGCTCATTCAATCGGTCAAGCGAAATTTAACTGAAGTACTCAAAACCAAACGACCATCTGAGAGGAATTGCGCAGTACACTGGTACAGATAGAATCAACGCTTAACAGCCGCCCATTGACTGAAGTACCTGTGGATCAGGAATCGGAGGTGGCCCTTACACCCAATCATTTTTTATTAGGTTCATCGGATGGAACAAAACCTCTAACACTATGTGATGACAGCGTTCACGTGGTGCGAAAAGGATGGCAGACATCGCAGATAATGGCCAACATGTTCTGGAGGCGTTGGCTCAGGAGCTATCTACCTGAAATCACCAGACGAACGAGATGGCTCAAAAGGGTTAAACCCATAGCTGTTTACGACGTCGTCGTTATTGTAGATCCAGAGTTACCCCGAAACTGTTGGCCCAAAGGCCGGGTTATAGGTATAGTGGTAAAAGGAGGGCAGGTACGTAGCGCAACGGTACAGACTAGCAAAGGTGTTTATGAGCGTCCTGTCGTTAAACTAGCTGTTCTTGATATTTGGAGCGAAAGTATGTAAGCCAAGCTTTGGAGTTGGCATACCGGGGGGGAGTGTTACAACCCCTCGACGTTGTGTCGCTCCTAGCTATTATAATGATCGTGCTTGTATCCAAATATATGTATATCATACTTATACCGTAGAAATGATAGACGAGTAGTGGTAGATGGACAACTAATGACCGATATGAATTATAACAATAGCATACGTGGACATGTGTAGTCATCGAGGAAATAAAAAGTGAATTATATTGTTATATACTGATTATCCCTATAAAAATATTGATATTATTCGCTTAAACTATTCTAAACTGAGGTAGTATACTTGAACTTACAACTATATCAATATAAAACTATCTATTTTATGTAGATTTCATGCAATATATATCTACCTAATGCTAACCTAAATCGCTGAGTGCATGAAAAATTGACCTTCAGGTAATGAATACATTGAAATATTTACAAACATATACCTATCAAGAACTTATAAACAGGCCTCAAACCACCAGTAAGGGACTTGGACATAGGACGGACATAGAAGACAAAGTTTGACTAAACGTGAATAGATTTTCTCGATGTACCTCAACACAAACAGTAATGCCCTGTTTTACACACCATGCAGGATATTAAAATATCAACAAATATACACTGATATTGTAAATCTCGGAAGACCACTTTTCTTCGCCACCGAAAGTTAACAGGTCTCTTATAATTTGGTTTTCTTGTCCCCATTCACATTCAATCTATTCTACAAGCATTCTAAGTACTTGACCCCCCGACGACGGTAACATAACAAATCAGGATGATAGTGTTAAGAACGGAACACCTAGTCTAATAAGCTATAACGTTCGCCTCGATGATGATGGACTTTAATTTATTGACGTAGTTTATTTCTGAACCTTTCTTCGTGTAGTCTCCAAAAGTTTGAGCATCGCGCGCGGATTACAGATATGAATGATTTTGAATTTATTTAAAAACTTGCATAATTCGAACTGTTGAATCATGCTCTTGAATTAGTAGTAAGCCTTCCGGTAGATTATTTTGTACTCGCGGTTGTTCCGAAACTTTTGTTATCGACGGTGCGGTTACACAGGTTTTGATGTTTGGTTGTCGATCCTAATAATCCATGTTCAGATACATGTGAGTACGCGATGTTTGGCAGAGCTTCTGAAATCTGTGCGAGAGGTTTCACAAGTTTAGCTTTTGATGAGCTCCATGTATTGTTGATTACGAAAATTCTAAGTGTAGTTCTCTAGTTCATTTTACCAATTTATTTTTGCTGTACAGTATAAAATTTTATTTTGGATTTTATATCTAATCTGTATATACAATCGGATCGTTTGTTTGCAAAACCGATTACATTGATCTTATTTAATTATCTTAAAGATAACTCGTCCAGTTCAAACCTTTGTAGGGGTATGTGGCGGGACCATAATCATCATCATCATCTTCTTCTTCTTCTTCTTCTTCTTATTGGCATTACATCCCCACACTGGGACAGAGCCACCTCGCAGCTTAGTGTTCGCTAAGCACTTTCACAGTTATTAACTGCGAGGTTTCTAAGCGAGGTTACCATTTTTGCATTCGTATATCATGAGGCTAGCACGATGATACTTTTATGCCCAGGGAAGTCGAGACAATTTCCAATCCGAAAATTGCCTAGACCGGCACCGGGAATCGAACCCAGCCACCCTCAGCATGGTCTTGCTTTTTAGCCGCGCGTCTTACCGCACGGCTAAGGAGGGCCCCCAATCATCATCATCTACAAGATACTAAATCGTCCTGCCTACAAGTTCTATACACAAGAACTAACTAATCCCTCTATTAAGTATCATTTCATAAATACGCAAAGACCAACAACTGGCAAGCGTATCCAACAACGAATGTCCGAATACGATAAATGTTGTACGTATCTACGGTATAAGCGAAGCACATGTGAGGAAGTGAAAGTACGTATCAACAAACGATTTCGACCTGACAGCGCGAAACATTGTTTCCAACCATCAGAGTTAACTCAGCGGCGCACTCTTCGTTCACGTTTTGGTGTAGGTACAACTGTGACTCGCATGTCAGCTGACCCATCGTACTTGTGGAACGCAAACAAACCTCAAGTGCGTATAGATACGGTTGGGGTGATTTTCTAGATCACGGTCAACCGAGGATCGTATGATACAAATGTTCATAACTACGGATATTACGGATGATGGGACACCCTTGCGCTTTGGACGCAAAGAGTAGTCATTGCCCTCATAAATTATTCATATTTAGCCGCCGGTGACGCGATTTGCTGTTATCAGTTAAGTCTTTCAGTCGGTGCAGCCGGTAATTTGCTTGATCCGGGCGGATTTAGTTCCATTAATCAAAATGAGCAACATGCTAAACTAGACAAACGGAGATATGCAAGTTGTCTGGAAAAAATGATGTCACGCGTAGAAAACGAGAACCGTGTCTAGGAAAGATGTCACCGACTGTGACAACGACTACTGATTATATAAAGATATGTGGCGTCAAAAGAGACATGTACGTATAGCCAAAGTTAAACGGAGGAACTGCGACATCGTAAATCTTAAGTTGGTTAGTTTTTTTTTTTGTTTTTTAGTTATCAAGTATATTGTGTTCTGAAGAGACGCAAAATATTTAGAAATCAATATTTATATGCATCTAAAATCAGTAGACGAATCTTCTAACATCGATAAGTAAACGAATGGATGAAGAATTCCATTAGCACAGCGGCAGCTCCTCCAGTTCAGCCTGCTTAGTGTTTCCCACCGACCTCCCACAGTTTTCTGGTGTGGATCACTATGGAAGCACATTGATATACAAATTTCGCAAAGCAAGCACTGGCCTACTTTTTTCCCATGGATCGATAATTCGACAAATTGTGGAAAAACCGGCGCGCCAATTGAAACAATTTTCCATATAAAAATCTCCAACCCAGCTATAAAAGCAAGGATGAAAAATAAATTATTGATTTTTTCTCCTCCCATCCAGACGCATACACAACTGCTTTCGCCGCCCTTCGTGGAAAGAAAAGGAGGCCTGGCCGTCGCTGTGAGTAATGGAATAAGCGCACGGGTCTCATCCGTGATAATAATTGCTCTCAAGCTGTCTATTTGGATCGATTCCAAAAACTTCCAAACTCAACAAAACAATAAATCCAATAACAATTTCAGCTTCGATTCTGATGATGAGGAAAGTTCAACAATACAAGAGCTTACCCGGCAAGTTCAGATACACCTCCCACCTGCTCTACCTTTCCTGGCGGCAGTGACCTTGATCCGGCAAATCGTTTTGTTACTTCCTTACCCTTCCGGCGCCGCTGTTCCATCTTTTCTCCTGCTGCTCTGATCATTACTCAAATTTAGGAATACTCACTTCACATCGCTGTCCAACCGATCCGAGAGGTTTACAACGCCATCTGCCTGTTTTCTCACCCACCAAACTGAAGCACACTATTTTTTCCCCGGATTGCTTGGATTCACTGAACGATAGTTTCACTAAAAATTGCACCGTCTGCAGTAACTGCGCTAGCGGTCGATAATTGATTTCCCGATTGTTTGTCCGCAGTATCAGATTACAACTGAAATAATGCTTTGTTCCCGTTTTCTCTCAAAACACAAGAATAATGTTCATTTGCGTCGGTAAAAAAACATTTTACCCAACTTTTACCTTTGGCTCGCACTCGCACGATTTGCACCTGGAACTTCCCCACAAGAAAGATTAAAAAAACGCAATCTGAACGACGGAAAGATCTCGCAGCAACTGAACTGAAGAAAGAAGGAGGAAACGAACGAACGACGAACGAGCTTCCACAGCGAAATGTCAAAATCCGATTTCACACACACACACAAACGCAAGCACATCTGCGCAAAACTGCACGGTAAAGCAAATCGACACAGTTGTTTCTATTCATCCCTACACTATTAACCTGACAATACTCATTTAAGAGTAAAAAAATCTTGGAGGTACACGGACAGATAAATCAACCCAAACTTTGAGTTCAATATACGTACTATTGAGAATATCGCAGAAAAAATTTACCCAAATTTGGGTAGTTTTCCCTTTCTTTCCCATGATTGCTATCAAAACTAGAGCAAGATGCAAACACCTCACCGAGGTTGCTCAGCCCAATAACCCAAATTTGAGTAAATTCAATATTCTCTATTTTGGGTTGATCAAGGTCCGCTTTGGATAAATTAAACTCAGCTTTGGGTAAATTGTTTACATGGGATTAAAGGCAAACTACCTAGTACCAGAAAAGTCATTTTACTCAAATTTGGGTTATTGGCCCAAACCACGGTTTTGAGTGCAAACAACCCACTTTTGGGTAGTTTTGGTTTTCAGTGTAGCAGAAAGTACAACCTGCACGGTTAGATGACTTTACCCATTAATGGGTAAAGTCATCTAACCGTGTGTTTGGTTCAAGCACGCTTAGATCCATTTACCTATTTATGAGTATTTCTTTCACCCACATTTGAGTAATGAACTCTTTACCGATATTATGGGTGAAATGTACCTAGAAAATAGGTGAATTTCATCCATATTATCGGTAAATTGGCTTTACCAATTTATGAGTGAATGAATTTACTCATATTTGGGTGAAAACTTTCGACTTTGTTGTTTACAATTTCCTAAATTTCCACCGAAGGTTGCAAATGGTTTCTTTCATTAGCTCTCAAGCATCCGTATTCTTTTTCAAATAAAGTTTCGAAACATCAAACGGTCCGTATTGTTTACCCTTTCATTTCAACGATTAAGATAATTTGATTCGCTTTATTTAAAAATAAATTCTTATAAAACCTAAGCCTTTCTAAATGTTATAAAGTTCCGCTTAGAAGAATTCGAATATGTCTTCTCATGAAGTCCCCATCGTCATGGTTCCATGTTCGACTCATTCTTGTAACTGGGCGAGCTGCTAAACAACAATATTGGTCAAGTCTACAATCGGAGATTCCTCAACATACTCGAACATTCACTGCGCAGGGACTTGCCACGCTTGAATTTCTAGGTGAAGGGTCTAATTGGTCGTCTTCTCACCGACAAGATGGACTTGCCAATTTCCATCATCGATGAACATGATTGATAGTTCAATACATCATAGGTGCCATGATAAACGTTGATTTCAACATCGGCCTTCTCATCTACACCGTAGGGATTTGCAGCGGCCATCGCTTTGTTGATGATACGTATTACGTTTAATCCGAGGATGGTACCAGCATCCTTGGTATCCTGCAGCTGTGAGTCATTGCAACAAGAAGGCACTATCACAACAGCATTGGACACCGTCTTATCCGAGTAGGTTTAGCTAAGGGCTGGAACTGATTTGTTCTGGGAAGATGCATTAGATTTGTCCCTTGTATGCGGCCTGGATCCTTGGCTTTTTCTTGGCCGAGAACACATCGTTTATTATGATTGGGTTTTTGTCGGTCTTTCCCGTCTTTCCAATCCAATGTTCAGTATTAGCGCGCTCCAAATATAGTTTTTCCGGAAAGAAATTTTTTCCCACTTCTTTAGAAAATCACCACATTTTTTTCATAAAAACAAACAAACAGCTGTTTCCGAGATGCCATAACCAGTGCAGCCAAAATAACATTTTTTTTTGTTTCGGCACATTTCGGCACAGTATACGGCACAGTGGGCACAATTAGTAATTTTGGAAGTGTGCCGAGTGGTTTACCCCTTGCGGATATGACAAAGCAAAACGATGAGATGTAACGATACAAAAGAGATACACAAAAACAAACATGATTTTTTTTCTTGAGCAAGGGTAAACGGAAAGCTGCAGTCAGAAAACCACGCCCGCATAATAAAAAACAACATGTTATATGGTCAGAATCATTATTACGATGTAAGATATAGCTTCACAGTTTAAGTTGCGGTTATCGTATCGATCGATTCAACCATAACTGCTCGACAACATCACTAAATGTCAACATATAACATGCTGTCTCTAAAATGTTCTTTATTTCCTACATTATATGTCAACATTTTATCATACTGTTGAGCGAAAATTTTGCACGCGAAAACAGACGATTTTTTATGGTGACATAACTTAACAACCCATTCAACATATTAATATTTGTCAAATAACCGTACCACAAACTGTTAAAACTTTATATGAGATTGTTCATTTACAGTTGTCAACAGTAAAGGATACTGTTGTCGACCGCACGGGAAAATATCCATGTACAGTTTGTAATTATGCGGGGTTCACGGATAGTGTGGGCACAGACAAACAGACGTCTCACTCAACACATGTTCCATAGTTCACCTTTTTAACGATTGATTTAAATTTTTGTAGCTTGTCAATCGGCCACCGATGGCGCTTCCATCGGTTTTGCTTGTGTTTGACGTTTGATCACTACCGCCATCTGGTTGCCGCTTGACCACACACAGTGATTTTAGCATTGGGCGGCAATATTTCCGCAACAATGATTTTGATTGCATTTTGTTCCAAGTGAGACGTCTGTTTCTCTGTGGTGTGGGGATAGGTGTCATATTGACTCACCCAACCCGCTAAAATCAAATCCTTCCACTGGCACTGGTCCGTATAACCAGCCGACAGTTGAAAAAATATCAGGAAGGACTGTCGAAAATGCTCATACTTATGCTAGCGCACAAGGCATTAAAACACACAGCATCGACTCCCAGGTGGCAACCTCACCTCCCGTCGATCGCAAGCCGTGATATTGACCTAACGGTCTCTCATTTTTGGGAAGAGCACCCCGATAACAGCCACCATGGATGAACCTCAATGGTCCAAATTCCCAATATCTTCATCCCGGCACATCCTCTCAGTAAAGTTGTCTCTGGTCGTATCCATGCCATTCTGCTAAACTTCGAATAGCGATTAAACAAGAAACTTTCGCCAACCAACAGAACAGAAACCGGGACAGGATCACCTATCACTGATATCAGATATTTCATTCCTTTCGCAAACTATTTCGTTCCTGTTCCGGTTACTGTGTCGTTCAGATGGAGACATCGGTGCAATATATTTCATTTGTTTGGTCAAAAATCTGTAGAGGTTATTGTTTAGAATAATATCAAAACAAAATCAAGAATATTATTCTCTTTTTTTGTCATTTGTCATTATTAATTCCTTTTAGTTTGTCATTCTGACAGCATTTGACCAATGCTCCACTCGGAAATCGACACGGTTGTTTCATAAGGGCCAATGTTGCAATGAGCTCGAATGGAGAAAAATGGGTTGGAATGTTCCATGACATATTTTCAATTATATTTCAAAGAGTAGATGTTATTTTAAATGTTAATAGTTTGCATGAAGTTCATCCATATCTAATCATTGAATCCACATATAAATAAAATTTACTTCGGATTTATTTCGATTTGAAAATATGATTAAAGAATTAGTCGTCCTTTTTCAAACAGTGTACAATTGTGCCCTTCAGAAATACGCCATAATGTTTTTGACAACATCCTTTTCTCCCAATTTCCACGCCCAGCTGTCAACCTGTTTGTCAATATCGCCTGATTACATCGCCCGTTGTGTTTTCAAAGTACCGTTTAGCCCTTTTGCTCACATGTGTTTTTATGCAAGAACGAAGTATCATAATGCAAAAATGAAACACAGTTTAGCCGTTTTGCTGCCATGGAGAAAACGGGGCGCAATCGCACCAAGAAAAAAGTTCCAACGGAAATGTAATATCGCCCGTCTGTATTTGTCTGTTTTTACAGCAAAAAAACAACATTTTGTACCATTTTGAATATGCTACATATAGTACATTTCCAGGAGGTTCGATCTATGACATAAACTCGATTTGTTTACATTTGCGACTTCGGCCCTTATGAAACAACTATGTCGAAATATCTTTAAATATCCCTTTCTAAGCATTTCTAATCTCATGAAAGACAGTCTAACTCATGCTAATCTTATCTAAGACACTGAAAGTAATGTCTGGAACAAATATTTCGAAAAGTTCGATAAAAAGTGTGTGCATTTTTTTGATAATTGTCTTGTGTCGTCCCCCTTGGTAGCATATTTATAAATCGAACTACTGTTCCTCAGTATAATCACGGGATCCGTCTGTCGGTCATTCCCCGAATTGACTGTCCTTATGTCATCGGAAAACCTTCACCGGATTACAAAATGCTGTGGGACCCTTTCTTACAAGGAATTCTTGTATCCTTTTCGGATTCCTCCAGGTCGAAATAACTAAAACTTGATAAAAAAAATAGCTGTTGAAGGCACTGACTCAGTCGGAAGAAAATATTTACCTTTGATGTCGTGTAGCTGAATTCCGATATTTTCTAATTAGGTCGGATCAAATATTCCAGCTGATAGACTAATAGTATGAGTGCACGAGTCCCATGGCACACTGGTTCAGGAGCCCCCAAAACGTGCGTTTTTTAGTTTTCGACCTGAAAACTACATTTTAGAGTCATGATGTCTTCAGAAGAGTTGAAGGATGTTTCTTGGGCTTTCTTTTGATAAGAAAATATCAATGATCTATCCACCTTGAAGGGCGGTATGAAATAAAAAATTTACGCAGATGTACAAAAGCAGTGGTTGTTCTCTGCAATGTTGTAAAGAATGTGAATTGGAACATCTTTTCTGAAGACACAATATTTGACAAACGGTTTTGTAAGGAATTAGAGCACGTTTTGTATGAATGACCCCCAAAAATCATATTTTGAGCATAACTTTTTAGAAAATGGTTTTAGCACTATGATTTATTCTAGAAAGTTGTGCATAATGACAAAAAACATGTTTGTCTAGAAGACTACTTTGATCTATCTTGAAACCTGTCAAAGTTATTAAGGAATCTTTAGAAAAATAGTCAATTTTCACATCAAAACACGGTGAAAAGCGGCAGGAAGCGGCAAGCCAAACAGCCACCATCTGAAAGATTCGGTTTTAAGCTACCGAATGCACAATGTTTTGTTTTGTTCCATCGTGTTCCACTATTGTTTTGAATCAAATTAAAATAGTCCTTAATGTACGTTTTTCAGTACAATTGTTACGTAAACAATGAATTATTGGCAGTGGCTGATTTTCTACCCGTCGCTGCCACATCCAGGCGCTATCGTATATGCGCAAATAACCAGCATGAGTTAACCACCAGAAATTTGTATGGCGAAAGGCATCTAAGGCGTGATTTCTCAAAAGTAGGAACTTTTCACGAAAAACTATTTGGTACCAGTTGTGTAGGAAGGTGTTCGCTACGCCTATCAAATATTTTTTCGATGAAGGTGCTTAATTTTGAGATATCGAATCTTAGATACCTTTCGCCATATTGATTTCGGAAAGTTAACTCTTAGTGTGCCGCTGTAAGCACGCTCGAAGCAGGCGATTCAATAAAAAGTGGCTAACATGATTAGTTATTTATTGCATGGTTACAATCTCGACAAATGACAGCCGTTTGTCTTAAATGTGGCTGTTTCATCTTGATGGAGATTGTTACTATGCAATAAATAACCAATCATGTTAGCCACTTTTTAATTGTTTACATAACAGTTGTTCTGAAAAACGTACATTAAGGACTATTTTAAGTTGATTCAAAACAATAGTGGAACACGACGGAACAAAACAAAACATTGTGCATTCGGTAGCTTAAAACCGAATCTTTCAGATGGTGGCTGTTTGGCTTGCCGCCTCTTGCCGCTTTTCATGGTGTGTTGATGTGGAAATTGACTATTTTTTCTAAAGATTCCTTAATAACTTTGACAGGTTTCAAGATAGATCATTATGCACAACTTTCTAGAATAAACCATAGTGCTAAAATCATTTTCTAAAAAGTTATGCTCAAAATATGATTTTTGGGGGTCATTCATACAAAACGTGCTCTAATTCCTTACAAAACCGTTTGTCAAATATTGTGTCTTCAGAAAAGATGTTCCAATTCACATTCTTTATAACATTGCAGAGAACAACCACTGCTTTTGTACATCTGCGTAATTTTTTTATTCCATACCGCCCTTCAAGGTGGATAGATCATTGATATTTTCTTATCAAAAGAAAGCCCAAGAAATATCCTTCAACTCTTCTGAAGACATCATGACTCTAAAATGTAGTTTTCAGGTCGAAAACTAAAAAACGCACGTTTTGGGGGCTTCTGAACCAGTGTGCATGGGCCAGACGCAATGGTGCTGCTGGTGCTGCACAGCAAAAAATATTGTAATGTATAACGACGTAAATTCAACGACGCACCAAAAAACTCGATGTAGTGACAAAAATCAAATGCAAATAAACACTACTTCAGATGTAAAATTACATCGACTTGAAATTACACATGTTCCGAAGTACCTTTTCGCATTACATTGCATCAGTGTAATATCTGAATGTAAATGTGATTAATATTACATCGATTCAGATGCAACCAAGTGGTTCTAAACCTGATGTATAAAATAACATATCTTTGTGTGTAATATTACAATCATCTGCTATATAATATTAAGTCTTGGCAACACTGACCAGACTTTTGCTCATCGCAGTTTTGATCTTGGTTGGCGACGGTGCGCCATATTGAATTTAGTTGTTTCCTTGTAAAACGAAGGTAAGTTTATATTTTATTAATATTATTTATATTATTGAGTTTTTCAATTCAAATTCTTTTCTTTTTCTGCGTAGACTCATCAATTCAACCAGGGGAACCGGAAAACCGTCACGGCTTTATATTACCGTCAGGAATATGGATACCTGCGGCGCAGCTAAACCGGCCTGCAATAAACAAACGTCTTCATAATCAACATCTTGGCAATCGTGGCCGTCAGCTGCTGAATATTCATCGAACAGTTCGGAAGCGGTGAACGAAGGTAACGCCATGAATTGGACCACAGGATGTACACGGAACATACCGTAAGTACAAGTAGAGTTTCTCACATATTCGACATATTCCAAGAGGAATGCTCTTCGCAACAGGTAATCCAATTAAAGTTAACATGAGGATTTTCATTCAATCCCCTAGGGATATACAATCAAGACCCTTATGCCACAAACACAATGTCAGCGGAACGGCAACGGAAACAACAAATTTGACAGAAAATATATTTGCTAACTGTCAAATCTCCGTTGCCGTTCCGCTGACATTGTGTTTGGGGCTTTATGGATTTATTTTCGACTGAAATCCTTCAAGAGTTATAAAATAAATAAGTTTAGGGATTCCATATGAAATTTTTCAAAGATTTCAATTGAATATTTCGATTTAAAATGGCATTCTTCACGAAAACCCATTGTAATCCATTACAGGTTCTCCAACGGATTCACGTCGAAAACAACAAAGAAGTTCAGGTGGATTGAGATAATCCGTCGGAAATCGTTGCGGGATAACCTCGCCACAACGGGAATCCATTGGGGATTCGGCAAGAATTCGAAAAAACGAAGGTAAGTTTATATATTTTAATCACATTATTTGTATCATTGAGTTTTTCAATTCAAATTCTTATCTTTTTGTCCGTAGATTCGTCAATTTAACCAGGGGAACCGGAAAACCGTCAAGGTTTTATGTTAGGAATATGGATACCTGGGGCGCAGCTAAACCGGCCTGCAATAAACGTTTTCATAACCAACATCTTGGCGATCGTGGCCGTCAGCTGCTGAACATTCATCGAACATCTCGGAAGCGGTGAGCGAAGGTAACGCCATGGATTGGACCACAGGATGTACACGGAACATACCGTAAGTACAAGTAGAGTCTCTCACATATTCGACATATTCCAAGATCCCGATTCCGACCACAGTCTTTGTGGATTCCAATCAGTATTTTTCGAAGATTCTAGCGAGAATTTATTGAGGGTTGCGATGAGAATCTTTTGGGGTTTCCGTTGGAAATATTCGGGGATGACAATCCTTTTGAGATTCCGATGGGAATCCTTTGGCGGTTTCGACGAGATTCCATTAGGGATTTGAACAGGAATTTTTAGGGCATTTCTTTAGAAATCTTTGAGGATTCAGACAAGAATCTTCTGGAGATTCCGACGAGAATCTTTTAGGAATGGAAATCCTTTTTACTTTCCAACGAGGATACTTTATGAATTCCAACGGGAATCCTTTGGGTACTACAACGGAAATCTTTTGGAGATTCTGACAGGAATCCTTAAATATTTTCGACGGGAATTCTTTGACGATTCGGACGGCAAGCCTTTGCTGATTCAAACAGAAATTCTTTCAGATTTCGACGGGAAACTTTTGGGGATCCCGACGAGAAGCCTTTAGGGATTTTAGAAGATCTTCTGATGAAAATTCTCTTGGGGTTCCGATGGAAATCTTTTGGCGATTCCGACGGTAATTAATTTGAGATTTCGACGAGAATCTCTTGGGGATGAGAATCCTTTTGGAATTCCTGATGCGAATCTTTTGGAGATGGAATTTCCTTTGTGAATACGATGAGAATTCTTTGGGGATTATGGAAATCTTTCGAGAATTCCAATGAAAGTCATTAGTGTATTCCAACCGGAATCCTTTGGGAATGCCGACCAAAATCCTTTTAGTATTCCGACTGGAATCCTTTGGGGATGAGAATCGTTTTTAGATTTTAATTTGAATCCTTTGGGCTTTTCAACGAAGATACTTTAGGAATTCCAACGGGAATCCTTTGGGTACTCCGACGGAAATCTTTTGGAGATTTTGACAGGAATGCTTTAATAATTCCGACGGCTTTTCTTTGATAATTCACATTAGAATTATTCAGGGATACCAACAGGAATCTTTTGGGTTCCCGACTCGTTCCCTACGGAAAGCCTTCAGAATTCCGGAAGGTTTCCTGTCGAAGATTCTTTAGGGTTCCGACGAAAGATTCGGACGGCAATGTTTTGGTGATTCCAACAGAAATTGTTTGGGGATCTTGACGAGAACCTTTTGGGGATGGGAAGCCTCTGTATTCTATTTTGCTGTGTATTTACGATAGTTTCCCCAGGAATTCTTCCGAAGGTACCTCCATAAATTCCTCCGAAAGTTCCTCCACGCATTCCTTCGGTAGTTCCTCCACAAATTGTTTCGGAAGTTCCTCCACAAATTCCTCCGGAAGCTCCTCCACGAATTCCTCCGGAAGCTCCTCCACGAATTCCTCTGAAAGTACCTCCAGGAATTCCTCCGGAAGTTCCTCCAAGAATTCTTCTGGAAGTTCCTCCAGGAATTCCTCCAGAAGTTCATCCAGGAATTCCTCCGGAAGTGCCTCAAGGAATTCCTCCGGAAGTTCTTTCAGGAATTCTTTCGGAAATTCCTCTAGGAATTCCTCCGGAAGTTCCTCCAGGAATTCCTCCGGATCTTCCTCCAGGAATTCCTCCGGAAGTTCCTCCAGGAATTCCTCCGGAAGTTCCTCCAGGAATTCCTCCGGAAGTTCCTCCAGGAATTCCTCCGGAAGTTCCTCCAGGAATTTCTCCGGAAGTTCCTCCAGGAATTCCTCCGGAAGTTCCTCCAGGAATTCCTCCGGAAGTTCCTCCAGGAATTTCTCCGGAAGTTCCTCCAGGAATTCCTCCGGAAGTTCCTCCAGGAATTTCTCCGGAAGTTCCTCCAGGAATTTCTCCGGAAGTTCCTCCAGGAATTCCTCCGGAAGTTCCTCCAGGAGTTCCTCCGGAAGTTCCTCCAGGAATTCCGCCGGAAGTTCCTCAAGGAATTCCGCCGGAAGTTCCTCCAGGAATTCCGCCGGAAGTTCCTCCAGGAATTCCGCCGGAAGTTCCTCCAGGAATTCCGCCGGAAGTTCCTCCAGGAATTCCGCCGGAAGTTCCTCCAGGAATTCCGCCAGAAGTTCCTCCAGGAATTCCTTCGGAAGTTCCTCCAGGAATTCCTTCGGAAGTTCCTCCAGGAATTCCTTCGGAAGTTCCTCCAGGAATTCCTTCGGAAGTTCCTCCAGGAATTCCTTCGGAAGTTCCTCCAGGAATTCCTCCGGAAGTTCCTCCAGGAATTCCGCCGGAAGTTCCTCCAGGAATTCCGCCGGAAGTTGCTCCAGGAATTCCGCCGGAAGTTCCTCCAGGAATTCCGCCGGAAGTTCCTCCAGGAATTCCTTCGGAAGTTCCTCCAGGAATTCCTTCGGAAGTTCCTCCAGGAATTCCTTCGGAAGTTCCTCCAGGAATTCCTTCGGAAGTTCCTCCAGGAATTCCTTCGGAAGTTCCTCCAGGAATTCCTTCGGAAGTTCCTCCAGGAATTCCTTCGGAAGTTCCTCCAGGAATTCCTTCGGAAGTTCCTCCAGGAATTCCTTCGGAAGTTCCTCCAGGAATTCCTCCGGAAGTTCCTCCAGGAATTCCGCCGGAAGTTGCTCCAGGAATTCCGCCGGAAGTTCCTCCAGGAATTCCGCCGGAAGTTCCTCCAGGAATTCCGCCGGAAGTTTCTCCAGGAATTACTCCGGAAGTTCCTTCAGGAGTTCACCCGGAAGTTCCTTCAGGAGTTCACCCGGAAGTTCCTTCAGGAGTTCACCCGGAAGTTCCTTTAGGAGTTCACCCGGAAGTTCCTTCAGGAGTTCACCCGGAAGTTCCTTCAGGAACTCTTCCGGAAGTTCCCCCAGGAATTCCTCCGGAACTTCCTTCAGGAATTCCTCCGGAAGTTCCTTTAGGAGTTCACCCGGAAGTTCCTTCAGGAGTTCACCCGGATGTTCCTTCAGGAATTCACCCGGAAGTTCCTTCAGGAGTTCACCCGGAAGTTACTTCAGGAATTTCTTCGGAAATTCGTCCAGGAATTCCTCCGGAAGTTCCTCCAGGAATTCTTACGGCAATTTCTCCAGAAATTCCTACGGCAATTTCTCCAGGAATTCCCCTGGAAGCTCCTCCAGCAATCACTCGTTTTTCTAGGAATTCCTCCGGATGTTCCTTCAGGAATTCACCCGGAAGTTCTTTCAGGAGTTCACCCGGAAGCTCCTTCAGGAATTTCTTCGGAAATTCGTTCAGGAATTCCTCCGGAAGTTCCTCCAGGAATTCCTACAGAAATTTCTCCAGGAATTCCCCTGGAAACTCGTCCAGGAATCGCTCTGGAAGTTCCCCTAGGAATTCCTCTGGAAGTTCTCCCAGAATCTCCTCAGGAAGTTTCTTCTAGAATTTCTTCGGAAGTTTTCTCTGGAATAAGAAACATATTGTTTCCACATAGTATAGTCAATATGTACTAGAATAATGTTATAAAACATGTTTAAAACCTTTAAGTGATGGTCAAACTGAAATATGTCTACAAGACTGATCGCACTTCTACGGGGATTCCAAAAGAGCTCATTTTGGGTATTCTAAAAAAAGAATCTTTAGAGGAATTCCTTCGGGATCCCCGAAGAAGTTCCATCATAATTTCGAAGGAGTTCTTTGGGAATCCTTGAAGGATTTTTTGTGGAATCTCCAAAGGTGTTCCTTCAGAATACAAGGAGTGTTTCTTTTTGAAAACCCAGATGATTCCTGTTGGAATCCTCGTAGGAGCGCTTGGAATTCTCGAAGAAGTTCCTTAGGAATCTACGAAAACGATCTTTCGGAATCTTCAAAGGAGTTCCTTCGGTATCCCTGAAGATGTTCCGTCTTAATTCCAAAGGAGTTTTTTTTATGAATCCTCGAAGGATTTCTTATGGATTTCCCAAAGGAATTCCTTCGGAATCCCCATAAGAGTTTTTTGGAATCCCCTAAAAAATGTCTTCGCGATCTCCGAAGGAGTTCCATCGGCAATCCACGGAGGATTCCGGAGGGAATTCTCTGTGGAATTCGGAGTGATTCCGGAATCCAGAGGATTCCTCTGCATTCCCGAAAGACTTCTTCCGGGATCCTCGAAGGATTTCCTTCGGAATCCCCAAGGGATCTCCAGGATTTCCACACGACTCCGGAGGATTCTTCCGAGAATTCCGAAGGCAATTCTCCGGGGATTTCAAAAGGAATCTAAGGGGAATCCTCCGGAGATTCCCAAGGGTAATGTTTATTTGATTCAGAAGAGAATGTTTCTTTGATTTCGAAAGGATGCGTTTTTAATTCAGAAGGGAATGCTTCTTGGAATTGACAAAGGAGTTCCTGCAGAGTTCCCGAATGAATTCCTTCTGAATCCTCTTAGGAGTTTCTTCGGAATTCCGAAGAAATTCTTCCAGTATCCTCTAAGGAGTTCCTTTTGAATTCCGAAGGAGTTTTCTCGAAATCCTCGAAAGAGTTCCTTTGGAATCCTCGAAAGAGTCCCTTCGGAATTCCCGAAAGAGTTCTTTTGGAGTCCCCGGAGGATACATTTTAAAACCCCAGATTATTTTTTTTGGAATCCTCGATAAATATCATTTGGATTCCTCGAAGAAGTAACCTCGGAATCTCCGAAGAAATTCTATCGGAATCCCCGAAGCAGCTCCTTCGGAATATTCAATGGAGTTCCTTCCGTATCTACCAAAAAGTTCCTTCGGAATTCCGAAGGAGTTCTTTAGGAATCGTTGAGAGATTGGAATGGATATGGAATCCACGAAGAAGTTCCTTTGGAATCCCAGAAAGAGTTCCTTCGGAATCCATGGAGGATTCCAAAGGGAATCCTCTGGGAATTTGGGAGAGAATCAGAACCCCCGGAGAACTCAATTCGTAATTTTCAGAGGATTTTTTAATTGAATTCCCAAAGGATTCCCTCCGGAATCTCACAAAAATCGCTTCAGAAACCCCGAAAGATTCCCTCCGAAATTCTCGAAAGATTCCCTCCGAAATCCCCGAAGGATTCTCTTCGATATTCCCAATGGATTCTCTCCGGAATACCCGGAAGAATTTCCTTCGGTTTTCCCTAAGGACTCTCTCCGGGATCCCCCAATAATTTCTTATGACATCCCCGTGGAACCACACGAATCCCCGACTCCACCAAGAATTCCGAAAGACTTTAAAGGGATTCCGAAGAAGAATGTTTCTTTATTCAGAAGGGAATACTTCATTGATCTTAAAGGGAATCGCCTTTGATTCAGAATGGAGTCCAATCGGAATCCCAGAAGTTTACCGATTTCACAAATATCATCTCCCCTCACCAACCCCGCTGAACTTCTTTTTTTTCTCTTTTTCAGCATTCGAAGTTCTCCTAGATCATCGATCTCCGTGTCGCTCAACTTCAAAGGTGCAACATGGTTATTCGTCCGAAACTGGCCTGCGAGTTTCAAATGAGGAGCTACACACCTGTTCACTGAATCAGAGGTTCGTGTTTAGATGCACAGCAAAAAATATTGTAATGTATAACGACGTAAATTCAACGACGCACCAAAAAACTCGATGTAGTGACAAAAATCAAATGCAAATGAACACTACTTCAGATGTAAAATTACATCGACTTGAAATTACAAATGTTCTGAAGTACCTTTTCGCATTACATTGCATCAGTGTAATATTTGAATGGAAATGCGATTAATATTACATCGATTCAGATGCAACCAAGTGGTTCTAAACGTGATGTATAAAATAACATATCTTTGTGTGTAATATTACAATCATCTGCTATACAATATTAAATCTTGGCAACACTGACCAGACTTTTGCTCATCGCAGTTTTGATCTTGGTTGGCGACGGTGCGCCATATTGAATTTAGTTGTATGTTTAGTTATTGTAAAACGAAGGTAAGTTTATATTTTATTAATATTATTTATATTATTGAGTTTTTTTTAATTCTTTTCTTTTTCTGCGTAGACTCATCAATTCAACCAGGGGAACCGGAAAACCGTCACGGCTTTATATTACCGTCAGGAATATGGATACCTGGGGCGCAGCTAAACCGGCCTGCAATAAACAAACGTCTTCATAATCAACATCTTGGCGATCGTGGCCGTCAGCTGCTGAATATTCATCGAACAGTTCGGAAGCGGTGAACGAAGGTTACGGCCTCTAGTAACGCCATGAATTGGACCACAGGATGTACACGGAACATACCGTAAGTACAAGTAGAGTTTCTCACATATTCGACATATTCCAAGAGGAATGCTCTTCGCAACAGGTAATCCAATTAAAGTTAACATGAGGATTTTCATTCAATCCCCTAGGGATATACAATCAAGACCCTTATGCCACAAACACAATGTCAGCGGAACGGCAACGGAAACGGCAAATTTGACAGAAAATATATGGGCTAACTGTTAAATCTCCGTTGCCGTTCCGCTGACATTGTGTTTGGGGCTTTATGGATTTATTTTCGACTGAAATCCTTCAAGAGTTATAAAATAAATAAGTTTAGGGATTCCATATGAAATTTTTCAAAGATTTCAATTGAATATTTCGATTTAAAATGGCATTCTTCACGAAAACCCATTGTAATCCATTACAGGTTCTCCAACGGATTCACGTCGAAAACAACAAAGAAGTTCAGGTGGATTGAGATAATCCGTCGGAAATCGTTACAGGATAACCTCGCCACAACGGAAATCATTTGGGGATTCGGCAAGAATTCGAAAAAACGAAGGTAAGTTTATATATTTTAATCACATTATTTGTATCATTGAGTTTTCAATTCAAATTCTTTTCTTTTGTCGGTAGATTCGTCAATTTAACCAGGGGAACCGAAAACCGTCAAGGTTTTATGTTAGGAATATGGATACCTGGGGCGCAGCTAAACCGGCCTGCAATAAACGTTTTCATAACCAACATCTTGGCGATCGTGGCCGTCAGCTGCTGAACATTCATCGAACATCTCGGAAGCGGTGAGCGAAGGTAACGCCATGGATTGGACCACAGGATGTACACGGAACATACCGTAAGTACAAGTAGAGTCTCTCACATATTCGACATATTCCAAGATCCCGATTCCGACCACAGTCGTCTTTGTGGATTCCAAGCAGTATTTTTCGAAGATTCTAGCGAGAATTTATTGAGGGTTGCGATGAGAATCTTTTGGGGTTTCCGTTGGAAATATTCGGGGATGACAATCCTTTTGAGATTCCGATGGGAATCCTTTGGCGGTTTCGACGAGATTCCATTAGGGATTTGAACAGGAATTTTTAGGGCATTTCTTTAGAAATCTTTGAGGATTCAGACAAGAATCTTCTGGAGATTTCGACTAGAATCTTTTAGGAATGGAAATCCTTTTTACTTTCCAACGAGGATACTTTATGAATTCCAACGGGAATCCTTTGGGTACTACGACGGAAATCTTTTGGAGATTCTGACAGGAATACTTAAATGTTTCCGACGGGAATGCTTTGAGGATTCGGACGGCAAGCCTTTGCTGATTCAAACAGAAATTCTTTCAGATTTCGACGGGAATCTTTTGGGGATTACGACGAGAAGCCTTTAGGGATTTAAGAAAATTTTCTGATGAAAATTCTCTTGGGGTTCCGATGGAAATCTTTTGGCGATTCCGACGGTAATTAATTTGAGATTTCGACGAGAATCTCTTGGGGATGAGAATCCTTTTGGAATTCCTGATGCGAATCTTTTGGAGATGGAATTTCCTTTGTGAATACGATGAGAATTCTTTGGGGATTATGGAAATCTTTCGAGAATTCCAATGAAAGTCATTAGTGTATTCCAACCGGAATCCTTTGGGAATGCCGACCAAAATCCTTTTAGTATTCCGACTGGAATCCTTTGGGGATGAGAATCGTTTTTAGATTTTAATTTGAATCCTTTGGGCTTTTCAACGAAGATACTTTAGGAATTCCAACGGGAATCCTTTGGGTACTCCGACGGAAATCTTTTGGAGATTTTGACAGGAATGCTTTAATAATTCCGACGGCTTTTCTTTGATAATTCACATTAGAATTATTCAGGGATACCAACAGGAATCTTTTGGGTTCCCGACTCGTTCCCTACGGAAAGCCTTCGGGAATTCCGGAAGGTTTCCTGTCGAAGATTCTTTTAGGGTTCCGACGAAAGATTCGGACGGCAATGTTTTGGTGATTCCAACAGAAATTGTTTGGGGATCTTGACGAGAACCTTTTGGGGATGGGAAGCCTCTGTATTCTATTTTGCTGTGTATTTACGATAGTTTCCCCAGGAATTCTTCCGAAGGTACCTCCATAAATTCCTCCGAAAGTTCCTCCACGCATTCCTTCGGTAGTTCCTCCACAAATTGTTTCGGAAGTTCCTCCACAAATTCCTCCGGAAGCTCCTCCACGAATTCCTCCGGAAGCTCCTCCACGAATTCCTCCGGAAGTTCCTCCGAGAATTCTTCCGAAAGTTCCTTCAGAAATTCCTCCGGAAGTTCCTCCGGAAATTCCTTCAGAAGTTCCTCCAGGAATGTGTTCAGAAGTTCCTCCAGGAATTTGCTCAGAAGTTCCTCCAGGAATTTGTTCGGAAGTTCCTCTAGGAATTCGTCCGGAAGTTCCTCCAGGAATTCCTCCGGATCTTCCTCCAGGAATTCCTCCGGAAGTTCCTCCAGGAATTCCTCCGGAAGTTCCTCCAGGAATTCCTCCGGAAGTTCCTCCAGGAATTCCTCCGGAAGTTCCTCCAGGAATTTCTCCGGAAGTTCCTCCAGGAATTCCTCCGGAAGTTCCTCCAGGAATTCCTCCGGAAGTTCCTCCAGGAATTCCTCCGGAAGTTCCTCCAGGAATTTCTCCGGAAGTTCCTCCAGGAATTCCTCCGGAAGTTCCTCCAGGAATTCCTCCGGAAGTAAATCCAGTAATTTCTCCGGAAGTTCCTCCAAGAAATTTCTCCGCAAGTTTCTCCAGGCATTCCTCCGTAAGTTTTTCCAGGAATTCCGCCGGAAGTTCCTCAAGGAATTCCACCGGAAGTTCCTCACGGAAATTCGCCGGAAGTTCCTCCAGGAATTCCGCCGGAAGTTCCTCCAGGAATTCCGCCGGAAGTTCCTCCAGGAATTCCGCCGGAAGTTCCTCCAGGAATTCCGCCAGAAGTTCCTCCAGGAATTCCTTCGGAAGTTCCTCCAGGAATTCCTTCGGAAGTTCCTCCAGGAATTCCTTCGGAAGTTCCTCCAGGAATTCCTTCGGAAGTTCCTCCAGGAATTCCTCCGGAAGTTCCTCCAGGAATTCCGCCGGAAGTTCCTCCAGGAATTCCGCCGGAAGTTCCTCCAGGAATTCCGCCGGAAGTTCCTCCAGGAATTCCGCCGGAAGTTCCTCCAGGAATTCCTTCGGAAGTTCCTCCAGGAATTCCTTCGGAAGTTCCTCCAGGAATTCCTTCGGAAGTTCCTCCAGGAATTCCTTCGGAAGTTCCTCCAGGAATTCCTTCGGAAGTTCCTCCAGGAATTCCTTCGGAAGTTCCTCCAGGAATTCCTTCGGAAGTTCCTCCAGGAATTCCTTCGGAAGTTCCTCCAGGAATTCCTTCGGAAGTTCCTCCAGGAATTCCTCCGGAAGTTCCTCCAGGAATTCCGCCGGAAGGTTCGCCAGGAATTCCTCCGGAAGTTTCTCCAGTAATTCCGCCGGAAGTTCCTCCAGGAATTCCGCCGAAAGTTTTCCCAGGAATTTCACCGGAAGTTCCTTCAGGAGTTCACCCGGAAGTTCCTTCAGGAGTTCACCCGGAAGTTCCTTCAGGAGTTCACCCGGAAGTTCCTTTAGGAGTTCACCCGAAGTTCCTTCAGGAGTTCACCTGAAGTTCCTCCTGGAATTCCTCCGGAAGTTCCCCAGGAATTCCTCCGGAACTTCCTTCAGGAATTCCTCCGAAGTTCCTTTAGGAGTTCACCCGGAAGTTCCTTCAGGAGTTCACCCGGATGTTCCTTCAGGAATTCACCCGGAAGTTCCTTCAGGAGTTCACCCAGAAGTTACTTCAGGAATTTCTTCGGAAATTCGTCCAGGAATTCCTCCGGAAGTTCCTCCAGGAATTCTTACGGCAATTTCTCCAGAAATTCCTACGGCAATTTCTCCAGGAATTCCCCTGGAAGCTCCTCCAGCAATCACTCGTTTTCCAGGAATTCCTCCGGATGTTCCTTAAGGAGTTTACCGGAAGTTCCCTCAGGAGTTCACCGGAAGTTCCTTCAGCAATTTCTTCGGAAATTCGTCCAGGAATTCCTCCGGAAGTTCCTCCAGGAATTCCTACAGAAATTTCTCCAGGAATTCCCCTGGAAACTCGTCCAGGAATCGCTCTGGAAGTTCCTCCAGGAATTCCTCTGGAAGTTCTCCCAGAATCTCCTCAGGAAGTTTCTTCTAGAATTTCTTCGGAAGTTTTCTCTGGAATAAGAAACATATTGTTTCCACATAGTATAGTCAATATGTACTAGAATAATGTTATAAAACATGTTTAAAACCTTTAAGTGATGGTCAAACTGAAATATGTCTACAACACTGATCGCACTTCTACGGGGATTCCAAAAGAGCTCATTTTGGGTATTCTAAAAAAAGAATCTTTAGAGGAATTCCTTCGGGATCCCCGAAGAAGATCCATCATAATTTCGAAGGAGTTCTTTGGGAATCCTTGAAGGATTTTTTGTGGAATCTCCAAAGGTGTTCCTTTTTGAAACCCCAGAGAATTCCTGTTGGAATCCTCGTAGGAGCGCTTGGAATTCTCGAAGAAGTTCCTTAGGATACTACGAAAACGATCTTTCTGAATCTTCAAAGGAGTTCCTTCGGTATCCCCGAAGAAGTTCCGTCTTAATTCCAAAGAGTTTTTTTTATGAATCCTCGAAGGATTTTCTATGGATTTCCCGAAGGAGTTCCTTCGGAATCCCCATAAGAGTTTTTTGGAATCCCCTAAAAAGTTTCTTCGCGATCTCCGAAGGAGTTCCATCGAAATCCACGGAGGATTTCGGAGGGAATTCTCTGTGGAATTCGGAGTGATTCCAGAATCCAGAGGATTCCTTTTGCATTCCCGAAAGGCTTTCCTCCGGAATCCCCAAGGGATCTCCAGGATTTCTACACGACTCCGGAGGATTCTTCCGAGAATTCCGAAAGGCAATTCTCCGGGGATTTCAAAGGGAATCTAAGGTGAATCCTCCGGAGATTCCCAAGGGTAATGTTTATTTGATTCAGAAGAGAATGTTTCTTTGATTTCGAAAGGATGCGTTTTTAATTCAGAAGGGAATGCTTCTTGGAATTCACAACGGAGTTCCTGCGGAGTTCCCGAATGAGTTTCTTCTGAATCCTCTTAGGAGTTTCATCGGAATTCCGAAGAAATTCTTCCAGTATCCCCTAAGGAGTTCCGTTTGAATTCCGAAGGAGTTTTTTCCGAAATCCTCAAAAGAGTTCCTTTGGAATCCTCGAAAGAGTCCCTTCGGAATTCCCGAAAGAGTTCTTTTGGAGTCCCCGAAGGATACATTTTAAAACCCCAGATTATTTTTTTTGGAATCCTCGATAAATATCATTTGGATTCCTCGAAAAAGTAACCTCGGAATCTCCGAAGAAATTCTATCGGAATCCCCGAAGCAGCTCCTTCGGAATCTTCAATGGAGTTCCTTCGGTATCTCCCAAAAAGTTCCTTCGGGATTCTGAATGAGTTCTTTAGGAATCCTTGATAGATTGGAATGGATATGGAATCCACGAAGAAGTTCCTTTGGAATCCCCGAAAGAGTTCCTTCGGAATCCATGGAGGATTCCAAAGGGAATCCTCTGGGAATTTGGGAGTGAATCGGAACCCCCGGAGAACTCAATTCGTATTTTGCAGAGGATTTTATTTGAATTCCCAAAGGATTCCCTCCGGAATCTCCAAAAAATCGCTTCAGAAACCCCGAAAGATTCCCTCCGAAATTCTCGAAAGATTCCCTCCGAAATCCCCGAAGGATTCTCTTCGATATTCCCAATGGATTCTCTCCGGAATACCCGGAAGGATTTCCTTCGGTTTTCCCTAAGGACTCTCTCCGGGATCCCCCAATAATTTCTTATGGCATCCCCGTGGAACCACACGAATCCCCGACTCCACCAAGAATTCCGAAAGACTTTAAAGGGATTCCGAAGAAGAGTGTTTCTTTATTCAGAAGGGAATACTTCATTGATCTTAAAGGGAACCGCCTTTGATTCAGAATGGAGTCCAATCGGAATCCCAGAAGTTTACCGATTTCACAAATATCATCTCCCCTCACCAACCCCGCTGAGTTTTTTTTCTCTTTTTCAGCATTCGAAGTTCTCCTAGATCATCGATCTCCGTGTCGCTCAACTTCAAAGGTGCAACATGGTTATTCGTCCGAAACTGGCCTGCGAGTTTCAAATGAGGAGCTACACACCAGTTCACTAAATCAGAGGTTCGTGTTTAGATGACTTGCTGCCCCTGGCTGATTTTGCTGCGTATGGACAACTAATAAAACGGGCTGATAGCGGCTTCTCATAAGAACCCATCTGTCTAGGCTTCTAGTCGGCGAACAATATCGCCGGTCAAGGAACCTGTCTGAGAATATGTGGAACAGTGAAGTGGAACTTTATCCAGCTGTGCATGATGGTCACTTTTAATAAAGTGATAGATTATAATCCGAGTATGTACCATTATGTGCGTCAATAGCTGTATGGGAAAAACCCTACAGATTGGGATAAATGAATTTCCTTTGTTCGAGTCATGTGAAAAAAAATATGTGGGCAAATTTGAATAATAAAAAACATGTTTAAAAAACTGAAAATAGCATCTTATGAACATTAAATCATCAAAATAACTGAATTCACATTTCCTACCATGCATATCGGGTTGCTTTACGTTGCATTCATCTACATCGCTTTGATTACGTCGTTTTACTCAGTACGTCGGAAGAAATTACATCGCTACTGTTTATTACACAGCAAGCTCTAGAGTACATCGTGTTGTGTAATATTCAATAACCGATGGATTCAGTTGGTTGCAGCGTTTTCGATGTAATATTCAACAACTTTTTTTGCTGTGTACTATAAAATTTTTCTCAGTACATCAATGCGCCAATTGTTTCGATATTAAATTTCATCAATCGATCATTTTCAATACAGAGTGCCCACTACTGCAATCGATGAACTCTTTCTGACAGTTTGATCTAACCTCAAAAGCTGCGGGCTTCTGTCACTGACCTGACACTGTTTCCACAACTCATCGTCATTTTGGTCTGCTGTAGAAGTCGGGATCGTAATCGCAGTAAAAGAAAGTTTTTTGTCTTGGAAAAATCGCTTGGATATTCGTAAATTTTCTTTACGTAGTGTGCTGTAATCGTTAGCAGGAGGAATAATGTCGACCGCGGAGAAAATCGAAGAAACCCCCGTGAAGGCTAAGACCAAGGAGAAGGAGGAGGAAAAAACCGAACTGGTAAGGGGAAGCGACATCGTTTTTAGTTGTTCGAAGATGCTTTGTCATCTGCGGGAGTTTGTTTTTTGTTTTTTAGAGCGATGAGGATAAGCAACTCCAGGACGAATTAAACATGCTGGTGGAGCGTCTGCAGGAGCCCGCTTCGGAATTATACCACCCTGCGTTGGAAGCGATGGCCAAATTGATCAAGGCGTCTACCACATCGATGACGTCGGTTCCGAAGCCGTTGAAGTTTATGAGACAGCACTTTGAAACCATGAAGGAGATCCACAAAACGATGACGGATACCCTAAAGGACAAAGTAACAACCAAGCTGTGCGCGGAGATCATCTCTGTGCTGGCCATGACAATGGGAACGGGAAAGGAGTGTTTGGTGTATCGTTTGCTGTGCGACGACAGCAACGAAAATATCGGGGATTGGGGCCATGAGTATGTCCGGCATTTAAGCGGGGAGATAGCTTCAAACTGGCCGGAAACAACGGAAGATTTCAGAAAGCGGCTGATCTGTTTGATTCATCAGATTATTCCGTACAATATGGCACATAATGCGGAGGCGGAGGCATGCGATTTGCTGATGGAGATCGAACGATTGGATCTGCTTGAAGCCTATGTGGACGAAAGTGCCTACCCTAGAGTATGCCTTTATCTGCAAAGCTGTGTTCCATACGTGCCGGAACCGGAAAATATTAGTCTGCTGAAGTGTGCGCTGAATCTGTCTCGGAAGTTCGCAATGCACACGCAAGCAATGCGACTGGCTCTGATGATCAACGACGTGCAGCTGATCCAGGACATATTTACCTCGTGCAATGATTTGGCGATTCAGAAGCAACTGGCTTTCATGTTAGGAAGACAGCAGATTTTCCTGGAATTGCCGGAAGGATCCAACGATTATGACGATTTGATGGAGATCATGTCTAACTCGCATCTGAATAACCATTTCCTTAATCTGGCCCGTGAGCTGGACATTATGGAACCGAAAACGCCGGAAGATGTTTACAAGTCACATTTGGATAATTCGCGCACGCCTTTCGGCTCGCAAATTGATTCGGCACGCCAGAATTTGGCGGCAAGTTTTGTGAATGGTTTCGTCAACGCCGGCTTCGGCCAGGACAAACTTTTGATGGAAGATGGCAATAAGTGGCTTTACAAAAACAAAGAGCACGGTATGCTGAGTGCGACTGCTTCTCTGGGTCTGATCCTGCTGTGGGATGTCGATGGAGGTCTGACACCGATTGATAAGTATCTCTATTCCAATGAGGATTACATCAAGTCAGGAGCTTTGTTGGCTTGCGGAATTGTGAATTGTGGCGTACGGAATGAAGTTGATCCGGCTCTTGCCCTTCTGTCTGATTATGTTCTCCACCAGAACAGTACTATGAGAATCGGAGCTATCCTTGGTCTAGGGTTGGCTTATGCCGGTTCGAACAGATCAGTCGTCTTGGAATTGATTGGATCGGTCTTCAGTTCGGAACGTCGTACCGGTTCGACAATGGAAGTTATGGGAATCGCTGCTTTGTCTCTTGGTATGATTGCAGTTGGTTCCTGCAACAGTGAAGTAACTGAAGTTCTTCTGCAAACCATCATGGATCGTTCGGAGTCAGAGCTGAAGGAAACCTACGCTCGCTTCCTCCCGCTTGGTCTGGGTTTGGTCTACCTCGGTCGCCAGGAAGCCGCCGAAGCTGTTATCGCAGCTCTAGAAATTATTCAGGAACCGTTCCGTTCGATGGCCACCACTATGGTAGAAATTTGCGCCTACGCCGGAACCGGAAACGTTCTTAAGATCCAGCAACTTCTCCATCTCTGTTCGGAGCACTACGAACCTGCACCCTCGGAAAGTGAGAGCTCCTCATCTAAGAAGGACGCTGCCGCAGCAGCCCAAAAAGAGAAAGAGGACAAGGAAAAAGATCTTTCCGCATGCCAATCAGTGGCTGTCCTTGGAATCGCTCTCATCGCTATGGGTGAGGAAATTGGTTCCGAAATGGCATTCCGATCGTTTGGAAATTTGCTTCGCTACTGCGAGCCGTGCATCCGTCGAGCCGTTCCACTTGCTCTCGGGTTGATATCCGTTTCTAACCCTAAGCTCAACATCTTGGACACTTTGAGTAAATTTTCTCACGACAGCGATGCCGAGGTGGCTCACAATTCCATCTTCGCCATGGGTTTGGTGGGAGCTGGAACGAATAACGCACGATTGGCAGCGATGCTTCGTCAGTTGGCCCAATACCATGCCAAGGATCCCAACAACCTTTTCATGGTTCGTATCGCACAGGGTCTGACACATTTAGGCAAGGGCACACTCACCCTCAGCCCGTACCATAGCGACCGTCAGCTGATGAGTCCTGTCGCAGTCGCAGGTCTGATGGCTACTCTCGTTTCCTTCATGGATGTTAAAAACAGTGAGTAAAATTGTTATTGTCCCTAATATCCTTGTTACAGACGAGCGTGTCGTTTCAGTTATTTTGGGCAAATCGCATTACCTGCTCTACACGATGGCAACGGCCATGCAACCACGAATGTTGATCACTTTCACGGAAGATCTTAGTCCATGCCCGGTCCCAGTACGCGTCGGTATGGTACGTATCAATAACTATACTTTCTATGAACGCATGTACGGATTTTATTCAATTTATTCTTTCAATTTCATAGGCGGTCGATGTCGTGGGCCAGGCCGGAAAACCGAAAACGATTACCGGCTTCCAGACGCACACCACACCAGTGCTGCTTGCGATGGGCGAACGCGCCGAACTGGCCACCGAGGAGTACATCGCACTCACCCCCATCATGGAAGGCTTTTGTATTCTAAGGAAAAATCCCAACTACGTTCCCTAAGGAGAGGACAGTCAAGACTTGTTCCGATTGAATGATTATTTTCTATTCATACTACTTCTACGAAATAATACACATCAGTAGTTTACTCATAAAATAAATATCGTGTATTCTATAGGCGTTTCACAAGTATTTGAAATAAAAAGTCCCTAAAAGAAAAAGCGGCTTTAAGATTTTCCTTTCCTTCTGCCACCACCGCTTCCGGATGAAGTTCCCGATGGTTTCGCTTTCCGGCCCAGGTTCATTTGTTTCAGTTTTTGGTCTAATCGACCGTGCGCTTTCTTCAGATCCTCCTGGGCCTGAACGGTTTTCGCTGGCAGGGGATGCAGAAACGCCTCTCGTTCTTGCCGTCTAACGGCTTCACCGCATCCGTGCACTTCCGGGAGGCCATGCTTGAAGCAGAAACGTTGCTTGCAGAATTCACAATTGCTTCCCATCATGTTGGTTTTTTGCTTGCACCGTTTGTAGTCACACGTCTGGTCCACGGTTTTGACGGCTTCCAAGACATCATCCAGGTTCTTGTCCACCGCTGCGCTGGGAAGGGGTTCTAGAATTTCCGTAGCTTTGGTGACCATTTTGGGGTTGGTGTTTAATTTCAGCACTTCCTTGTCGGTATTTGGTGACGATGCCATTATGAAATAGAATGAATATTATCGAAAAGAAAATTTGTTTCCCAATAAATATTTTATCAACTTGTTTTGATAGGTTTTGATCTGCGGATACATCGTACATGCATGCAACAATTCTGCTGCAGTCTAATGTTGCATGAAGGGAATAAAACGAGCCTGTGACAAGCGCGGTGTCATCATCATCAATAGGCCTTTTCATGTGACACTGTCGGGGCTGCACTTGTTTATTTATTTATTACACCCGCTCAGAGTCTATTATATAGAGTTGCGCAAAGAGGATCTTCTTACACTTATTCTGAATAATCTTCTTGTTATTGTGTTTGCAACTTTCATTTTTGTTCAACCCTTAAAGTGACTTCATGGGAGTGTTCACTGCTAAAGTTTTTTAATTCGATAACCAAGTCACCTACAGAGTGCAAACACGTGAGTTTCTTGTTGCTACTTTATTGGGGGGGTGTATTGAAGTCTTCGAAGCTGTTTCTAAAACAAATCTAATACATTTCAATTAATGCGTTTTAATTCGCCATAATAATCATTAGGCGATAACAATACTTCCGCCTTACCAACAAGCATTTGTTTACTTTGCTCGATAGGTAGACGGTTTGACAGTTCAATAGGTAGATTTGGCTTCACTCTTTGCGTAACTCTATATATAATAGACTCTGCACCCGCTGAGCAAACCGTTCAAATCCGACGCTGTCACTTTCATAGAAAAACTGTCAATTGATGGTAAAATCAGCTGTTTTTAAACGTCTCGTGAAAAGGCCTATTGGCGCATTGATGTTGATAATCGAAAAAATCTCCACGGGAAACCATATAAATTCTCGGGTAAATTATTGCCGATTTCACCAATTTGAAGAGTTATGTGTAGATTGTGATTTGCCCGCTTCTTTTTCTCACACTTCACTCTCATTTCGGGTTGATCGATTTTTGTTACTGAAATTTACCCAATTATAACCCATTACTCGTTAGTCACATGTAAGCGTGTACACTAAATCGATTCCCGCCATGATTTGACGTCTATTTGTTTCCAGATTGGGCACTCACACTCAAATATTATACACGGAAAATCAAACTTTTTTGAGTGTATTGAGCAGCCCCGTGGCAAGAGATGCTTCTCAGCGTAGCGAACATCTTCATGAATATGTCCAGCATACATTTTGAAAAGTACTTCTCCCGAATCGTTCCTTTATAAGCAACTGGATTTTGTCCAAAATATTGTTGGCTACACTTTTTCAATTTGTTCAAAAATAATACCAGCTATTATGGGCATGAAAATAGAATCCTAAAACATCTTTCAGCACACCATTTATTCCATTTCAATTTCACTAATGAATGTTGTTCGATTTGCATCCCCGGACCATTTCAACTGTGATGCAAAACACAGTATAAACAATAATAATATCTTTTGTTTGGGAGCGGGAGAACAAGTTACGAAAAATGATTTCGTGTAGCGCTTGATTTCACCTGTAGATTCCTTCCAATTCGTAAGTTTATTATATTTTATCATCAAATAACATAATTCCCATGGACAAAGATGTAAATCTTGCAAATTATTTTGAAAACAATTTTTAGATTTAACCAAAACAAATAGTAAACAAAACACATGATGTTTATTTTCATACAATAACAACGGACGGTAATGAGCTACCCAGGTAACCATTAGCACTTTATTTCGCCTTTTCGGCTATATAGGGCTATTATAGAGCCAGTATGAAGTTTGTTAGCTCTATGGTAGCCTTATCCAGCTTTCCACGTTCGCCATAATGGCGGCACTATAAATAAATCTGGCAGTAACTGCTTCCGACGCTGAGCTTTTTCCGACGGTGATCGTATCTTAGCAACTGTTTTCGCATTGTTTATTTATTGTTACCTGAGCAGGCATTAATGGAGTATAATTCAATTCTCGTAACAACATTGTAAAATTATTACAACTATTTCTTGATTCGACAAATATATCCAACATTTTTATGTTTTAGGTGGAACGCGAACGATTTGGCCATACAACGCAGTTTTTGGGGTGGGTGGTTCTTGAAGGCGAAGTCCATGTAGTCGTTGCAAATTGGCGCTTCCGGGTTTGGCGCTTAGCGGGTTTGCTGCTTATAACACTGGTGACGCTCGTGACGTTAGACCTCCGGTCCGAAATCTGTACAGCCGACGAAAAAACGAGAATTCGAAATCGGCAGAGATGATGTACCACGAGAGTTACCACCGTTGGCAGTAAACTCGAACTGCAAGGAGACTTCGAAGACTACAACCCGTATGAGGTCGGCACATGGCGAATAGCAAACACTGGATTTCGCAGTGGTCTTGTTGAGCTTAGTAAAATGGTGGAGGTCTGATCCAACAGCATTGGCGACCGCGAGAAATAGACCCGACGGCGTAAATAGACGATGGGGAGACATTGTCCGTTTGACGATGGCGGAGGCCTGGTTCTGTGGAAGCAGCCGGGCAAAGATTTGGTCTGGTGGTACTCTTGCTACCCGATGGCATCACTAATACTTTTCTCTCCCAAAAATTAAAACATGAAATTAAAAATAGTTGGTAGTGTAGTCTGTAGTCTCGATGAATCCCAATCACTTATAGGCAATTGCGCTCTTAAAATAATAGAAAACATCGCTATCACTTGTCTCAACAATACAGTGTTAAGTTTTCAACAATTTCTAGATCGCCCAATTCCCGACGTTCACTCTTTTTTTCCTTCGTACACTCATCTGCCCATCACAAACTCGCGGATTATAGTTCGCGCTATCTACGCGGCAAGTCATAGGTGCTCATCTGAACAATTTACATTCATACATGATTTGAACCACCCTCCGTAGATTAAAAATCACCGTTAATACACACCTAAGTATTATAAACCAATGTCCTATTCGTTCACGCTTAATTAAGCAGCGGTTACATAACATAGCATAGGCTTTTATTTAAAAAAAAAATCGGGACACATAAGAGCTGAGCAGAATGGATACGTTTGCGTGCGTTTTGACAATTTTGCCATGGGAAAACTGTCAAAACGCACGCAAACGTATCCATTCTGTTCCGCACTATACTGTAGAGCCTAAAAAATAGCGTGCATAATTTTCTCAACCTCAAACGCTTTATATTCTGCAGTTATGAACATCGCAGATGATCATTCACATCAACATTTGCAATAATTTCCAGTAATAATCCAACAACAAGACAATAGAAATTTATATGCTGTTAGTCTTTCGATTGTGGATCGTCTGGACTAGAGTTGTTCCTAAGGTCACCGGAACGATATTGGAGAACATTTGTGGAGATATGGTGATAACACTTATACAGTGTTAGCTGCAAGCGTTATTTTCTTTTTATATAAATACTCCATGTATTATTCCAGGCCTTAGGTTTTCTAAAAACTGACCAGCAGTCGTCTTCACTCATCATTTCAACGCCATGAAGAATCGATTGTCAGAAAATTAGCTTCGAAGAAACCAGAACATTCAAAAATGTATGCATATATACACGGGCAGCCAATCGGATCTCCTCGGAAGTACTAAGTTGTATATAATTGCTGGACCAGGGTTAGAAGTGGAGACTGCCTTTGATTTCGAAATTGTCCTGCTTCCACCTAAAACAAATTCATCAATAATTAAAGAAATAGTTTCTAATAATTTGAAAGATTGAATCGAAATGAATTTCCACCAGCTTTATTGTCTTTTTGTATCTGCTTACGCAACAATAAATAAACAAAGTGAAAACAGTTGCTAAGAAACGACCACCGTCGGAAAAATTTAAGCGTCGGAAACAATTCAGCGTCGGAAGCAGTTACTGTCAGATTTATTTATAGCAGCCGCCATTATGGCGAACGTGGAAAGCTGGATACCCCTATCCAGCTTTCCACGCTCGCCATAATGGCGGCTGCTATAAACATTTCTGACAGTAACTGCTTCCGACGCCAACCAGACGCCAACCTGTATTCGACGCTATCGTATCTAGGCAACTATTTTACGTTGTTTATTGATATTTCAGAACAAATCTATTTATACAGACGAAAGCTAAAAACTTTTTTCCATTCTCTGAACATTTGTAATTAATTGTATTTGTATTTGCAGGTTTTGATGTCAACAAGTTATACATTCAAAATGGAGGCCACTATTTGTCACGCAGCGAAATTTTGTATGATTAATCTAAAAGTAAATATTGTTGATTTCAATAATCGCTTTATTGTTGAATCCAAAGAATTTGATTGTTGTTCCTACAATAATCTCTGATTGAAAAAACAATATTATTTAAAATTCAACAATATTGTTCCAAACATCCTTGAATATCAATCAGTGTGTGTTTTTTTATGTGTAAAAAAAGTCAAGAGTCAAGACAACAATTTAAAACCTTGTTTCATAGTAGATTATATTAAATAATTATTTACAAAATAAATGGGAGTTGAAACGAGAAAACAATCCATCAGTGCTGCGGCGTGGAGGCATTTCGTTTAACATCAAAGACATGTATGTATGACTAATAAAAAATCAATTGAAATCGTCTAAAATATATTCTTTCTTCGCAGGACTACAGTACGTTACCCATCATAATGAAGAAAACCGATAGAATTAGCCGGAAAGATCATGTTCTATGCCGGTTAGATCCAGATTTCCACCACAAAAATATGTAATTCTCTTATTTATCATAAATATACATAGTACGCTCCTGGTACAATGAAATAAAAACCGCATGTGCACTTTCATTATTTTGTTTTTATTTATTCACATCAAAAATAAAAAGGAAAATAAAAACACATTCTCAAATTGAATGCATTATTATTTCAATAATATTTTATTGTTGAATTGATCTGTATATACCATTGAAACAATAATGCACGAATGATTATTTCAACAATAATATTGTTGATTCTACAATCATATGGATCAAAACATGAAACGCTTTTATTGTAAAAACAACAATATTATGGATTGAATCAAACGATAATTATTATTAGCCCTGAGTTAACAATATTTATTGTTGAATTTGATCCAGATTATTGTTGTTTCTACAATATATTTTTCTGCGTGTATAGATAAAAATACTACTTGAGACAGATGATTGGATTGGGACAGGTTTCGAAGGCAAACGGAGCAAGTTGCAAAGATATGTCTCTTACAGTGATGTTCTGGCCCGAACCCTGTATCCTCCATGGTATTCCACCATAGCTATAATCGTGTGAGATTGTTAGCTATTTTCATTATTTTTTTCAAATCCTCTCCATGCAGCCGATATAATTTCTGTATATTCTTCATCTTGTTGAAACTGGAAAGAGGGAATAGATAAGTTGGATATTTTTTGCAATCCGGGCGTTAAACCTAACTTTGGTAGTAGGGCACAAATTTAATATTAAAGTATTAAACGTACCACAAGTTAGGTTTATCGTGCGGGTTGCGATAGAAGTCTATCTGCGCAAGTTTCCTATTCCGATTTGATTGAGTATATATGATCTAGCTAGGAGCTATAGGATAATATATACATTGATACTGCATTTGACTATGCACTATGACTATGAAATAACAGATTCTTTGATAATAAAGGCTTATATACTGGGTAAAGAGGTAATAATTATTTAACAGTTGAGCTAAATTCAGAATCAAGTGGGAATATTTCCAAAATATCTGGTTTATTAACTTCAACATATTCACTACACCCCACTCACTTCGCTGTTACAAACTTCAGGAATTCGTAGCGAATATTACGCTGCGATCAATCAATTTCCCAAACACGTTCTGTGGTGCTATGCAAGAACTCAAGTAGCATTGGCTTGTGCTTGCAAATAGAAATGTGAAAGCTCTATCTTTGCTGGAGCGTGTACCTACAGTAAATTACGAAATTATAGTTCTGTATTCAACCGTCTGCCTTCGAGACCTGTTCCCTCATTCAGAATGAGCTCTGTTCACGGATTCCAATCATTTGTCATGTACGCCCAAGTAGTATTTAATCTATGCAATTAGTGCTGCTCGAGACCTTCATCCTTTAGTTTGTAACCTTTTGGCATCAAAACCTACAAATATAAATACAATCAATTATAAATGTTCAGAGAATGTGAAAAAGTTTTCAATTTCGATTGTATAAATAGTTTTGTTCTGAAATATCAATAAACAACGTAAAATAGTTGCCTAGATACGATAGCGTCGAATACAGGTTGGCGTCTGGTTGGCGTCGGAAGCAGTTACTGTCAGAAATGTTTATAGCAGCCGCCATTATGGCGAGCGTGGAAAGCTGGATAGTCGCACGTATGGCTTATTTAAATGCTTATGGTTACCTGGGTACCGTCCGTGGACATGGTGGCTATTGTCAAACCCCTTGTGATAGTATAGGACGCCAGGGGGGTGGTATTGAGTGTGAGAAAAAAAATCTCGCAGAACTCTTATAAAGTGCAAAAAGCGCAATATTCCAAATATATTTATTTATCTGGGTGGTGTGAATACAGTGATCGTTCGCTAATTGGGGCACGACCTCACCCCAACTAGCGAATGCCGTTCGCTAATTGGGGCGCTTTGACAAGCGTCAATGTTGTTTACTTTTTGCATTGAACAAAGGAAAATTTTACGCGCCAGAAAATATCGATCCCGCCTCGTAAAATGGTACAATTATGGTTCATGATTATGCGGGTATATATCCAAATAAACTTTATGTGTGGTCTCGAATTAGCAATTATTTAATTTATGTGTGGTTCTATATCGATTATATTAAGGTGGAGCTATTGCAAAAATTTATAACGGCGACACATATATCTTATATAGATATTTTTGGCAGTGTACTGCTTTCCGTTTTTAATTAAATCGCTTCTAGAATTTTTGAGAAGAGTTTTAAAAAAATTTCCGTATGCTTCCCCGTGCAATATTATTCTAATATCATCCTTCGACTTCTTCTTCTTCATACAACCTTTAATCGCCAATTCACACCACCCAGATAAATAAATAGGGTAAAATGCCCAATAGTGGACCCCCTAGTAACGGAATTTTGCTCTTCCTGTCAAAAGGAGTAGATATTTTCAACATATTTATTCACTGCCAAAAATAACTATATAAGATATATGTGTCGCCGTTATAATTTTTTGCAATAGCTCCACCCTAATATAATTGATATAGAACCACACATAAATTAAATAATTGCCAATTCGAGACCACGCATAAAGTTTATTTGGATATATATTTTATTAGTAGTTCGCGTGGAAAATGGTTATGTGTGCGCTGATATACATCATAAGTTAAATCTATGGATTTTTGCCAATCAATATGTGTGGATTTTTAGTAGTGTTCTGTTTGATATCTAATGCCAAGCTCTGCATCTCCTCTTTACGATACATTCATAAAACACTTAAATACTCGACGTTATTCGTTAAAATTAACATTTTAAAGTCTGACTGGATTCGCCCTATAGTAGACCCCCTTGGGGTCCATAATAGGAAATTGCTTCTCTATAGTCGACACTTCATTTGATTTTTATGTTCCGTTTCGGGACGTTCTTCTTCCCTATTATGGACCCCCCGAAATATTCCTGTAATGGACACTCTAGTGTTTATTTTTTATAGAATTGTAAAAAATCATCTAATTTTACTTTCCATAGCATTTCCAATGCATGTAATCAAATCATAGAACTGTAAGGTAGGTTCTCCCGATGGAATTTTATAGCAAAATGTTTACACTGTGCTGTAATAATGCAAAAATAGCTGGAGGGTCCACTATTGGTTGGGGGTCCACTATTGGGCACTTTACCCTACACGGTTAGAAAAAAGTACCTAATATTAGGAACTTTTCACTCAAATCGGTGGTTCAGTGTGGGAAACCAAAATTAAGTAATTTTTTCTTGAAATTAAATGAAATTCACCTAATATCAAGTAAAATATACTTAATTTTAAATAGAAACTAACCAAAAGTTAGGTAAATTTCACTCAACTTTTGTAAACATGAGATTACTCAACGTTGGGTTCCCACACTTTAATGCCCTTGTTGAGTGGTTTTGCTCTTCATTTTATGACAACAAAGGGAAGAGGGAGGGAGATGCAAGAGAAAAAAGTACCTAAAATTAGGTACTTTTTTCTAACCGTGTATATTTGGAATAATTTACCCGAGAATTTACCTACACATCAAATATCGTGCATGCAACATCTTTGAGAATGCTGCGTGTCGCATTAGGGTCTCGCCGACATTTCTCACCAACACGAACGCAGGTTCGTGGTTGCAAACAATCCCATTTGATTTTGCCGTGACAGCTGCTCGTGGTTGCAAACAAACCGAGTAAAAGTGTGAGTGAAACGTGCGTGTACATACGATCGCTGAAAGCCTAATGAGTATGTTCTCACTAACACATGTGAGCATTGTTGTTATGTTGCTGACACTACCCGCAACTTCAAAAAATTGACAGCTCATCTTCTTTTTCACATCAGAAAAAAATCATTATCAATTTTCCAGAACATCAGCAAAATATACGTGTAAGTTTTCCCGCAAGGAATAATAATTGTTGCTCCTTGCAAATAGAAGGGTTAAGCATAAATACCATAGGTTCTCGAGAGTCTCACTCAGAGGAACAGAAAATACGCTGGATTTGGGAGGCGCTGTATCCTCTATTTTACGAAGGTAAATAACAGTGAAGAGTACCGTAAGGTGGGGGTGTGTGGACAAAGGCCAAAGCCAATCTAGAGAAGATTGATAACGATGGTCAGCCCGGATAATGTGGAGCAGTCGCTCCGAAACCTCTCATTGGCTGTGTCGGATGGCCAGCAGCAGGGTGGTGGTTCGGACACCGACTGCGATAGCAGGAGCCTCAAGTGGCATCTTCCGCTTAAGGAACTCTACAAGATGGCTTGCGCTTTCTATAAGGGTAATTATATTTGAAGTTGTTATCAGTTTGTTGGAAGATATGCAAATACTAATTGATGTATCTACTTTCAGAAAAGTCCGGCAAAGCGATTCACTTGAGTTACGAAGATAATTTAAAGGTAACTGTTTTTTAGATCCTTATATGTTTGCTATCTTCGGTGTGAATTCAAATAATGTTGAGGGAAACACAAGGGCCCAATTAAAGTTATTGGAATATATTAATGTTTGATAATTTTTGATATATTTGATTTGGTTCAGTTTCAAAATAGCCCCATTAATGCAGGTTTTATGCACCTTACTTGCAGTTGGTTGCATTCACGCAACAGGCAGCTCATGGTCCTTTAGATCCCGGCAAGGCACCCCAGTTGGGTATGTTCGATGTGATTGGGAAGGATCGGCGCATTGCTTGGCAGCACTTGGGTACCATTACGAAGCTCCAGGCGATGGAGGGTTTTATAGACCTATTGGACCGACTGTGCCCTCAGTTCAAGCCGTACGTCGAGGCGATCAAGAAGGATCGCGAGGAGAAAGCCCAACAAGCGCAAGCTGAGGAAGCGAAAAGAAAGGAACAAGTTGCGAAGGAGGAAGAGAAGTTGGCTGAGCTGAAAAGGATCGAGGACGAGAAGAATAGGGAGGAAATCCAGAGGCGTCAACTGCAGGATGCTTTAAATCAACAAACTTACCACCAGTTCAAGGATTACGCCGAGAAACAGTTTCCTGGAAACCCTGAACAACAGGCGGTTTTGATCCGTCAGCTACAGAACGAGCACTATCATCAGTATATGCAACAACTGCAGGCACAAGTGGCCAGCAATTATTCTCATTTGCGCGCAACAAGCGTAGACAGTGAATCCGCTGAGGTGGACAGTGGAATAGCCGAACAGCATTCCGGAAATCAAATTGATCAGGCAACCAACGCCAAAGAGAATAGCCAGCAAGAGTACAAGGAACAGTGCGATAGTGATGATGATTCTGGTGGTAAGATACTTTCTGTATCACAAATTTACCAGAAATTGTGTTTATGATGAAAATTAAATCTTCGCAGAATACGCGGTCATCAGTCCGGCCAATATGTGGACTAAACCAGACGTTAAACTATTCAAGCAGGAAGTAACTTCAGGAAAAGGAGATGGTGTGATTCGAGTGGGTCATGGTGATACAATTACGGTAAGTGGCATTTTCAAAATTGATTTTAAAAATAAATATAAATCCGTATTAAAAATGTCCTGACTATTGTAGGCTAGATAATGTGGACATAAAACTCATAGCTTTTATAGTTAAATTTGATAATTTTGAACATTTTCTCCCCTGAAGGTTCGCGTTCCAACCCACGAGGGCGGTTCCAGTCTGTTTTGGGAATTTGCCACCGACAATTATGACATCGGATTCGGCGTTTACTTCGAGTGGGGAAAACCCATGACGACAGATGTTTCGGTGCATGTTAGCGAGAGCGATGAAGACGACGACACGCTGGAGGACGATGATGGTAATTTCTTACTTGCGTTTTTGTTAATTAATTCCTGTATGAAAACTATTTCGATCTGCAGTGGTTTGTGCCGACGATCTCGAGTGTGGTGGCCAGCAGCAGCACAAACAGCAGTACAACGGTGGCAGTGGCAGCAGTAGTTTGGCCAATCGGAACCCAATCTCCATCATCGTTCCCATCTACAGGCGCGAGTGTCAAACGGAAGTCTACGCCGGATCGCACAGCTACCCCGGCGAGGGAACCTACCTGCTCAAGTTTGACAACAGCTACAGTTTGTGGCGCTCCAAGACGCTGTACTATAAGGTGTTTTATACGCGATAATTGGTTCTAAGTAGCGTTAGGAAGCAACAGATGCGCATATTTTTTACGAAGATTATTGTTTGTAAGGTCGTACTGTATTAGCCAAATGCTCTATTCTCTGTTGCTATTAATCTATGTGAACGAGTTTCCTTTTATTGTCTGTTGTCGATGGGATGTACCTTTTGGAAGAGAAAACTTCGCACATACAACAAAGACCACAACTGGTAGTAGTGGACGTAAAATCTAGTTAATTTATTGCCGGAAGCGCAGTTGTTTGTTAGTTGAATAGATTTTAAAATAGTACTCTAGCATGTATTCCTGTCACATATGTACTAAGATATGTAAAACAATGTCAGTTGAGTCGAATTGGATGGATTTTTATTGAAATTTAAACGAGCTAGCAAACTATTGAAAACGGAAACCGCCAACAAAAGCAAGCAGAGAACGATTGATGTTCAAGATGTGGCAATATTTCAAATAGATGAATTTCTGAAGAATCAGCTCTGTTTCAAAGATAGAAGTTTTATTTCTTCGCAGAAAAGAAGCTCTGAGGGTAATTTAACTCAAAATAATAGAATAAACATAATGTTATTTTCTGTCATACTAAACTACTCAGTGTTTAACTTTGGTGAGAAATTTTATTGGCGCTATCAGACCGTATGTTAAAAATACCATCCTTCAATATGCGCGCTGGATAGATATTCGATCCGCCACTGGTAGTACCGCAACCGCTGCAATAAGCACGGTGCCCCCGGATCAGATAAACGACTGATATGACGGCGAATGTGAGCAGTTAGTGGAATAAAAGAATGTAGCATGGGCGAGATCGCTGCAACACCGCAAAGCGAACGAGGTTGGATACAATCAGGCGCGGAACAAACATAACTCGATTTTTTGGAGGAAAAAGCGTCAGCATGGAGATCAAGAACGTGAAGAGACGCGCTAAGAACGCTCGAAAGTTCTATGAGAAGGTAAACCGTTTACGTTAGGGCCACATGCCACAGTCCGATATATGTAAGGACAATAACGGGAACCTTCTTATAAACGAGCGTGAATTGATCCAAAGGTGAGGCCAGCATTACAAAGAGCACCTGAATGGCGATGTGGCAGACAACGGTGGCGGTATGGTAATGAACCTAGGAGCACGCGCGCAGGACATACGTCTGCCGGCTCAGGATCTCCAGGAATTCCAGGAGGAGCAATTACCAAGTTTTGGGAGGATGAAGTTCTGCCACGAATCTATGACAAAAGGTCGAAAGTACAAAGAATTGAAAGGACAAAAGGTCGAAAAGACAAAACGTAGAAAGGGGCAGAAGGTCGAAAGAACAAAAAATCGAAGGAGGCAAAAGGTCGCAAGGGACTAATGCTACGTTTAGACAAGGCAAGTGAATTGAGCAAGTCGCTTGAATCGGACGCGAATGGAACGTGTAAACACCTTAATTCATTTCACTTGAATGAAAAGAAAGTTGAACATGTTCAACTTTAGGCAAGTCAATTGAATTCAACTGAGTTGTCCAATTCACTTGCCCTGTCAAAACGTAGCATAAAGGTCGAAAGGGACGAAAGGTCAAAAGGGACAAGAATGTCGAAAAAGACGAAAGTTCGATCAAAAACAACTTGATTACAAGTAGGGTGTATTGCAAAGGCATTTATGAAATTTGACTTCAAGCTGAAATACAGTGAACTCTCCCTAACCCGATGTTCTGTAGCTCGATATTTTCCCTTACTCGATGAAATTCAAAGTCCCTTGAATCTAGCATACTGCGGTCCCTCCGTAAGTCGATATCTCCCTTACTCGATATTCTCTAAGTCGAAGTAATTTTTGTAATGCATTTTCATTTCGCTAACTCGATGTTGTCAGAGACAGTACATGCACGATATGGTTAGAAGTGGAAAGTGAAAAGCGAGAGGTGAGAAATAATAATCTATAAGTGATAGGTGAGAAATCCCAAGTAAGAAGGGGAAAGTGAGAAGTGAGAAATGAGAAGTGAAAAGGGGAAAGTGAGAAGTGAGAAATGCGGAGTAAAGAGTAAGAAATGGGTAGTGGGACGTGAGAAATGAAAAGTGAGAAGTGAGAAATTCGAAGTACGGAGTGAGTATTGAGAAGTGAAAAGTATGAAGAGAGAAGTGAGAAGTGAAAAGTTGGAAGTGCAATGTGGTTATAGTGAGAAATGAGAAATCAGAAGGAAAATTTAGGAAGTTATAAGCGAGCAGTGGTGCAATTTATCAACAATGCCTGCTGAGTGTGATTCTTTTGTTTTGTATTTTTCTCTGCTCCTCTTTGCCTATGACGGTGCCTTTCAATCAGAACGACAAAGCAGGAGTAGCTTAGCAAACTCGGTTTGCCAACAGCGGGCTGAAGCTGATGATCATTCGGCACAAATTTCCTGTCATTGTCTTTCAAGTGATAGTATTCACCCATGCATTTATATAGGGCCGTCGCATTCACACAGCAGCGAGTGAACTGAATAGACTGTCAGTGCGGGCTGCGCGTGCAATGAGAAGAGAGGTCTTTTGTTTACTTTATCTTTGATTGTTGCTGCTAACCATTTTCAGTTTTCACTGCTAGGAAGTGAGTGTGAAGAGGGAATGGTATCAATATCCAACAAATTTCAGTCACTGAGATTGAGAATTCGCACCACTGTAAGCGAGGTTATAAGTGAAAAGTGAGAAGTGAAAAATGGTTGTTTTTACTTTCGAAAATGCTACGAAACTACTTTATCGACACTACAAGACATCAACAAAAGAGAAAAATGTGACAGAAGCAGAATCGAACTAGATACACGGGGAGTGAGAGTCATCCAGCTTAACCCGTTTCGGTCTGACCTAGAAATCAAAATTGAAATAACCCGTGTAGGCTCATTTTTCGTCCGATTGCCATGAAATTTTCAGGGAAGAAGCGTCATCATGTCTATTTTTTGGTACATGACTTGATTTGATCATGGTTCCAATCCGGCCGGATTTATTAAGGGGGGGTCCTGGGTCAGATGCAGTCAAAAACGGGTCATTTTTTTAAAACCATTGATAAATGAACGAAAGTGACCAGAATGCTGATGCAAACGTGATCAATCATCATTGACCAGCATCAGAAGTTAGTTTTGATACATTTGAATCACCAGGACATGGTTCCGGATGTTCCGGGAACCTGGTTCCCTGGGGTATCCCTGGGGCGGTGGACAATTTTCAAGTGGACACAACCCAGTCTTGCGACATATCAAACTTCATGGTTTTGGAAGAGAATCCTTATAGATGAGTTTTTGGGAGGTTTTGGACACATTGGCCACATCCGGAAGTGTTCCCGGGATCCTGGTTCCCTCAAGAAGTGGACAAATCTCGATTAGCACCGAAACCCATCTTGCGACACATCAAACTCCATGATTTTGAAATACAAGCTCAATAGATGAGTTTTTGAGAGGTTTTGGACACATTGGCCACGTTCGGAAGTGTTCCCGGGAGTCTGGTTCCCTCAGGGAAGTGGACAAATTTTGATTAGCACCGAAACCCATCTTGCGACATATCAAACTCCATGATTTTGAAAGACACGCACAACACATGATTTTTTGAGAGGTTTTGGACACATTGGCCACGTCCGTAAGTGTTCCCGAGAGCCTGGTTCCCTCAGGGAAGCAGACAAATTTCGATGAGCACCGAAACCCATCTTGCGACATATCAAACTCCATGATTTTGGAAGACAAGCTCAATAGATGAGTTCTTGAGAAGTTTTGGACACATTGGCGACACCCGGAAGTGTTCCCGGGAACTTGGTTCCCTCAAGGAAGTGGACAAATTTCGATTAGCACCGAAACCCATCTTGCGACATATCAAACTCCATGATTTTGAAAGACAAGCTCAATAGATGAGTTTTTGAGAGGTTTTGGATCCATTGGCCACGTTCGGAAGTGTTCCCGGGAGCCTGGTTCCCTCAAGAAAGTGAACAGATCTCGATTAGCACCGAAACCCATATTGCGACATATCAAACTCCATGATTTTGAAAGACAAGCTCAATAGATGAGTTTTTGAGAGGTTTTGGACACAGTGGCCACGTTCGGAAGTGTTCCCGGGAGCCTGGTTCCCTCAGGGAAGTGAACAAATTTTGATTAACACCGAAACCCATCTTGCGACATGATTCCATGATTTTGAAAGACAAAATGAACACATGATTTTTTTTTTAGATTTTGGGCACATTAGCCACGTCCGGAAGTGTTCTTGGGCGCCTGATTCCCTCAGGAAAGTGGACAAATTTTGATTAGCACCGAAACTCATCTTGTGACGTAACAAACTCCATGATTTTGATAGTCAAGCAAAATAATGAAGCTTGATATGTCGTAAGATGGATTTTGGAGCCAATCGAAATTTGACCGCTTCAGAGAACCAGACTCCCGGGAACACTCCTGGACGTGGCCAGTGTGTCCAAAATTTCTCAAAAATTCATGTATTGTGCTTGCTTTTCAAAATCATGGAGTCAATCACGCAAGATGGGTTTTAGTGCTAGGCAAGATTTGTCCACTTTCTTGGGGGAACCAAATTCCTAGGAACACTTCCGGATGTGGTCAATCTGTCCAAAACCTCTCAGAAACTCATCAATTGAGCTTGTCTTTCAAAATCATGGAGTTTTTTATGTCGCAAGATGGGTTTCGGTGCTAATCAAAATTTGTCCACTTCCTTGAGGGAATCAGGTTCTCGGGAACACTTCCGGATGTGGCCAATGTGTAAAAAACCTCTCAAGAACTCATCTATTGAGCTTGTCTTCCAAAATCATGGAGTTTGATATGTCGCAAGATGGGTTTCGGTGCTAATCGAAATTTGTCCGCTTCCCTGAGGAAACCAGGCTCTCGGGAACACAACGTGGCCACTGTGTCCAAAACTACTCAAAAACTCATCTATTGAGCTTGTCTTTCAAAATCATGGAGTTTGATATGTCGCAAGATGGGTTTCGGTGCTAATCGAGATTTGTCCACTTCTTGAGGGAACCAGGATCCCGGGAACACTTCCGGATGTGGCCAATGTGTCCAAAACCTCCCAAAAACTCATCTTTTAGGATTCTCTCCCAAAACCATGAAGTTTGATATGTCGCAAGACTGGGTTGTGTCCACTTGAAAAGTGTCCACCGCCCCAGGGATACCCCAGGGAACCAGGTTCCCGGAACATCCGGAACCATGTCCTGGTGATTCAAATGTATCAAAACTAACTTCTGATGCTGGTCAATGATGATTGACAACGTTTGCATCAGCATTCTGGTCACTTTCGTTCATTTATCAATAGTTTTAAAAAAATGACCCGTTTTTGACTGCATCTGACCCAGGACCCCCCCTTAATAAATCCGGCCGGATTGGCACCATGGTCAAATCAAGTCATGTACCAAAAAATAGACATGATGACGCTTCTTCCCTGAAAATTTAATGGCAATCTGGCGAAAAATGAGCCTACACGGGTTCATTCATTTATTTAGTTAACATCTAAACAGATAACACTGAATCAACAATTTGACGCCACAATGCACGGTTCGAGGCCGCATCTCTCCATCCTCGGATACGCCCCACGCTCGCCAAGTCGTTCTGCACCTGGTCTGCCCATCTCGCTCGCTGCGCTCCACGCCGTCTCGTACCTGCCGGATCGGAAGCGAACACCATCTTTGCAGGGTTGCTGTCCGGCATTCTTGCAACATGTCCTGCCCATCGTACCCTTCCGGCTTTAGCCACCTTCTGGATACTGGGTTCGCCGTAGAGTTGGGCGAGCTCATGGTTCATTCTTCGCCGCCACACACCGTCTTCTTGCACACCGCCAAAGATGGTCCTAAGCACCCGTCTCTCGAATACTCCGAGTGCTTGCAAGTCCTCCTCGAGCATTGTCCATGTTTCATGTCCGTAGAGGACTACCGGTCTTATTAACGTCTTGTACATGACACATTTGGTGCGGTGGCGAATCTTTTTCGACCGCAGTTTCTTCTGGAGCCCGTAGTAGGCCCGACTTCCACAGATGATGCGCCTTCGTATTTCACGACTAACGTTGTTGTCAGCCGTTAGCAAGGATCCGAGGTAGACGAATTCCTCGACCACCTCGAAGGTATCCCCGTCTATCGTAACACTGCTTCCCAGGCGGGCCCTGTCGCGCTCGGTTCCGCCCACAAGCATGTACTTTGTCTTTGACGCATTCACCACCAGTCCAACTTTTGTTGCTTCACGTTTCAGGCGGGTGTACAGTTCTGCCACCTTTGCAAATGTTCGGCCGACAATGTCCATGTCATCCGCGAAGCAAATAAATTGACTGGATCTGTTGAAAATCGTACCCCGGCTGTTACACCCGGCTCTCCGCATGACACCTTCTAGCGCAATGTTGAACAACAGGCACGAAAGTCCATCACCTTGTCTTAGTCCCCGGCGCGATTCGAACGAACTGGAGTGTTCGCCCGAAATCTTCACACAGTTTTGCACACCATCCACCGTTGCTTTGATCAGTCTGGTAAGCTTCCCAGGGAAGCTGTTCTCGTCCATAATTTTCCATAGCTCTACGCGGTCTATACTGTCGTATGCCGCCTTGAAATCAACGAACAGATGGTGCGTTGGGACCTGGTATTCACGGCATTCTTGAAGGATTTGCCGTACAGTAAAGATCTGGTCCGTTGTCGAGCGGCCGTCAACGAAGCCGGCTTGATAACTTCCCACGAACTCGTTCACTAATGGTGACAGACGACGGAAGATGATCTGGGATATCACTTTGTAGGCGGCATTAAGGATGGTGATCGCTCGAAAGTTCTCACACTCCAGTTTGTCGCCTTTCTTGTAGATGGGGCATATAACCCTTCCTTCCACTCCTCCGGTAGCTGTTCGGTTTCCCAGATTCTGACTATCAGTTTGTGCAGGCAAGTGGCCAGCTTTTCCGGGCCCATCTTGATGAGCTCAGCTCCGATACCATCCTTACCAGCTGATTTATTGGTCTTTAGCTGTTGAATGGCATCCTTAACTTCCCTCAAGGTGGGGGCTGGTTGGCTTCCATCGTCCGCTGAACTGACGTAGTCATCTCCTCCGCTGCCTTGACTTTCACTGCCTGTACTCTCAGCGCCATTCAGATGTTCCTCGTAGTGCTGCTTCCACCTTTCGATCACCACACGTTCGTCCGTCAAGATGCTCCCATCCTTATCCCGGCACATTTCGGCTCGCGGCACGAAGCCTTTGCGGGATGCGTTGAGCTTCTGATAGAACTTGCGTGTATCTTGAGAACGGCACAGCTGTTCCATCTCCTCGCACTCCGCTTCTTCCAGGCGGCGTTTCTTCTCCTGAAAAAGGCGGGTCTGCTGTCTCCGCTTCCGTCTATAACGTTCCACGTTCTGCCGGGTACCTTGCTGCAGCGCAACCGCCCGCGCTGCGTCCTTCTCCTCCAGAATCTGTCTGCACTCTTCGTCGAACCAATCGTTCCGTCGACTTCGACCCATATACCCGACGTTGTTCTCCGCTGCGTCGTTAATGGCTGCTTTAACTGTACTCCAGCAGTCCTCAAGAGGGGCCCCATCGAGCTCACCCTCTTCCGGCAACGCTGCCTCGAGATGCTGCGCGTATGCAGTGGCGACATCAGGTTGCTTCAGTCGCTCTAGGTCGTACCGCGGCGGTCGTCGGTACCGAACATTGTTGATGACGGATAGTTTTGGGCGCAGTTTAACCATCACCAGATAGTGGTCAGAGTCGATGTTAGCGCCACGATATGTCCTGACGTCGATAATGTCGGAGAAGTGCCGTCCATCAATCAGAACGTGGTCGATTTGTGATTCTGTCTGCAGTGGTGATCTCCAGGTGTACCGATACGGGAGGCTGTGTTGGAAGTAGGTGCTACGAATGGCCATATTCTTGGAGGCGGCGAAATCAATTAGTCGTAGGCCGTTTTCGTTCGTCAGCCGGTGAGCGCTGAACTTTCCAATAGTCGGTCTAAACTCCTCCTCTTGGCCAACCTGAGCGTTCAAATCTCCTATGATGATTTTGACGTCGTGTCTTGGGCAGCTGTCGTACTCACGTTCCAGCTGCGCGTAGAATGCGTCCTTATCATCATCAGTGCTTCCGGAGTGTGGGCTATGGACGTTGATTATGCTGAAGTTGAAGAACCGGCCTTTGATCCTCAACCTGCACATTCTTTCATTGATCGGCCACCACCCGATCACGCGCCTTTGCATATCGCCCATCACTATGAAAGCTGTTCCCAGCTCGTGTGTGTTGGCGCAGCTCTGGTAGATGGTATGATTACCTCTAAACGTTCGCACCATTGATCCCTTCCAACAAACCTCCTGCAGCGCTACGATGCCGAATCCACGGTCCTTGAGCACATCGGCGAGTATGCGTGTGCTCCCGATGAAGTTGAGAGATTTGCAGTTCCACGAACCGAGTTTCCAATCGCTAGTCCCTTTTCGTCGCAGTGGTCTTCGCCGATGGTTCCGGTCCGTACTCTCTTGTTGATTGTTCGTTGCTTATGATTTTTAAAGGCTGGCTTGCAGGGCCTGACACCAAACCCCTAAATTTCCGGAGGACCATTCCTCCTTATTTCCGGTGGACCATGGTGCACAGTTTCACTTAGAGTCCCTCGCTGGCACTCGGACGATGATCAGCCGCCCCTAACATGGAGAACAGACGCTGTTGTGAGCCGATCCTGACATGGAGAACAGACGCTCAATAAGATTTGCACCTCCGGAGAGGAGCAAACCCCCTTCCCTGTCAGCATACGACCATAGTTCCCACCGGGGTTGGTTACCCGATCTTCCCTAAGGTTGCTCGTATCCCGGCCAGCACCGCGGGAGGTAGGGATAGGAGTTGCTGGGTAAGAGGCTAAGGACCGCGAGATGGGGTCTATTTTATTCCTTCAGGTACGCGAAGTACCAATGGTACGCTTTACCCAGCATTTGCCGGCCTACACGGGTTATTTCAATTTTGATTTCTAGGTCAGACCGAAACGGGTTAAATACTGAAGAGATTCTATCACAAACGCCCGAATGACACTCGCCCGAATTCCATTCACCCGAATGACAAACGCCCGAATGTGACAGTCGCCCGAATTCCATTCGCCCGAAAAGACCAAACGCTCGAAAAGACCATTCGCCCGAATGGACCACTCGCGCGAATGGACCATTCGTCCGAATAGGTCATATATTTATGTATACATTCAGATTCTATAACAACATGTTATTTTTCCTAATCATATTGGAAGTTCGAGGAATACTGTTTAGGGTAAAAATGAGAAGTAAAAAGAAGTGAGGAGCACGAAGTGAGAAATGAGATGTGAGAAGTGAGATGTGAGACGTGAGAAATGAGAAGTGAGAAGTGAGATGCGAGACGTGAGAAATGAGAAGTGAGATGTGAGAAATGAGAAGTAAGAAGTGAGAAGTGAGAAGCGAGAAATGAAGAAATGAGAGGTGAGAAGTGAGAGGTGAGAAGTGAGAAGTGAAAAGTGAAAAGTGAGCAGTGAGGAGTGAAGAGTGAGAAGTGAGAAGTGAGAGAATGACAAAGAAAAAGAAAGAAGGAAGAAAGAAGGAAGAAAAAGAAAGAAAGAAGGAATAAAGAAAAGAAAGAAAGAAGGAATAAAGAAAAGAAAGAAAGAAGGTAGAAAGAAACGAGGAAGAAAGAAAGAAGGGAGAAAGAAGAAAGAAAGAGAACGAAGGGAGAAAAAGGAAGAAAGAAAGAAGAAATGGGGGAGAAAGAAGGAAAGAAGAAAAAAGTATAAAAAGGAAGAAACAAGGAAGAAAAAAAGAAGGAATAAGGAAGAAAGAAGGGAAAAAAAGAAAGAAGGAAGAAAGAAAAAAAAGAAGGAAGAAAGAAAAAAGAAGAGGGAAGAAAAAGGAAGAAATAAGGAAGAAAAAAGAAAGAAAGAAGGGAGAAAGAAGCATGAAAGAAGAAAGAAAGAAGGAAAAAGAAGTAAGAAAGAAGGAAGAAAGAAGAAAGAAAGAAAGAAGAGAGAAGGAAGAAATGAGGAAAAAAGTAAAAAGCCTGACACCGGTATTTTCATAGACCAACCATAGTGAAGGGGAGAAAAGTAGGTCTCTAGTGGTCTTTTTGTGCGTTGATTGGCGACCATTCACATGAGTCCACTACGTTAGGCATAATGGATGTTACACATTACGGAAGTTAGGGATAATGTACGTAAGACATAATGGTCGTTTGGCATAATTCTGCCTTCTTTATGTCATGGGCTGTTCTTTGGGTCATTTATGTATAACGTCCATTTGCATAACGGGTACACCCCATTCACATAATACTTGCTTATATAAAAAAAATACGTTTGGGCAAGATTTTCGAACCTCCTTGAATGCCTTTGTTATATCTTAACATGAAAAATATGCAGGAAACAAACTTTTTATAGGCAGGTTGAAGTCTGTAATCCTTCCCGTATGCCGATTGTAATTCTAATCGCTGATGTTTTTTTAAAAACAAAACTTTGGTTGAGGAGAAAGAAACATCCTTGCAACATGAAATTGGGATGACACGTTCTTCAGCATTAATCTCAACCATCCTAAAATCCAATAGTATATACTCTGGATCTAACGTATACTGATAAATTTCTGACTGGGGTTTAATCACCGTGGAAACTTATTTGTTATGGAAACTTATGTGTTGAAGGAAATAGAAAGATCTTCCCATAATTACCATGGATAGTCGATCGCAAGAAAGGTTCTGCGTCCAATGTTGTCATATAGCATCTGTCGATATGCGCATATATATCGTCACATTCTGATGGTTATAATAGTTCATCACGTTGTCACCGGCGTTACATTATACGACGTGGCTCGTTTTTGCTTATCTTTAAAACGAATTTTGCTTGAACCTTAATACTTAGGGAAGAAATCATGTCTTCAATACATTTAGAAAGAACAATGTATGAAGAAAAGAAGGGTGAATTCCTAATTCCGCCTCTTATTTTTGACGATTGGTTTAAATGAATACCCTTGCAACGTCATTTTTCGCTACAGCTCTAATTATTCCGTCAGGTTTTAATTCATTTCAGGATGTATAAGTGACCAGCATACGTAAAACTTATTTTAATATCTGATTCTCTGTGCTAAGATTGAAACTGACTTTTTTTTCTATGGGGCTCTACACCCCGGGAAAGTTTTCCACCGGATTTTGGTCACTGTGCCCAGGGGAAAAAATCTGCGGACCAAATTCCCGAGGTGTGAAGCTTATGCATACGTATATAAATATATAAATATGGGAAATCAAATATACTATTTCTTTTTATTAGTCACAAAAAATCTTTTCATCAAGTAAAGTGAAGAGTTCATTCGGGCATATAGTCTATTCGGGCGAATGGTCTTTTCGGGCGTTTGGTCTTTTCGGGCGATTGGTCTATTCGGGCGAATGGAATTCGGGCGTTTGTCATTCGGGCGAATGGAATTCGGGCGAGTGTCATTCGGGCGTTTGTGATAGAACCACTGAAGAAGACGTTTGCGATCGTCAAAGTCACCCTTCCTGGCAATCTAAACTGAAACCTTGATCCCCTGAAGATTACTCAAAATCTCATTCCTAAAGCCAGAAAATTCGGCAACAGATACCACAAATGGGCGGAATCCTTTGCTTTTTCGCATGAATTGAATCACCTGGGCTAAAGGTAGATTCGATTTGCTCAATTTCATCATGAATCGAATCGAACTGATTGCTCATTTCGATAGGAGAAGAATTATTTCCTATATTAGAGTTAGAAGGAATATCTGAAGTCTCCAGCTTCCTTCTATTTTTTTCCGCGAGAGATTTTTTTCCCAGAACGGTGTCCCTGCATGACTACCACCGCTTGTCGGAATTTTACTTCCGCAAACGGGTCCAACGTAAAACGAAGGCACGGGTCTTTGCAAAGATCGTATCGGGATCAGTGGGTACAAATAGCGCTGAGAAGCACTGTTGAAATTAAATTAGCTTCGAGTAGTATTAAAAACTTCCTTCAGCAAAGAGAGAAAATAGAACCGCACAGTACGAAAGCACGATGCGGTCTGGAGTAGCGTAGGTTGATTTCTTCATTTTGTAGCAAGTCGCGAACAAAGTGGTATTTTGTCTCGATGTGCTTCGAACGGCGACTTATGGTAGGAGAAATGGTTTGTTTGATGCCTCCTTGGTTGTCTTCGAACATATCTACTGGACAATACAGTTTCATATAAAAATCGCCCAGAATGCGATAAACCCAACGAAATTCTTGGAGGCACTCAGCAAAGCGCCTCGTACTCTGCTTCAATGCTACTCAGTGTGACACTAATTTGTGTTTTGGAACTCCAACTGATCGGAACAGAAAGTCAGACGTTGATTTCCGGTCATTGGACAACATGTAAGCCCGTGAGCCGAAATGAGCATCGAGTCTAGCAATTGCGTTCGAGTATGGGAATTCTCGTTCGTTCGTCATATCTCATTGTGTGGTGGTACCATCAAGTATCTCGAGTAACAATGAGCTTGCTTTGATGCGAAGGAGGTCGAATCTGGTTGACTCGTCAACAGCTTGAATGAGATTCAAGGAAGCGTTCAGTACATTCTTCCAGTGGTCGAAATCTCGCTTGCTTAGCTCCGATTCACCTGTTGCAGGCACGCATTCAGGGATATTGAGACTGCCCAATGACATATCGTTCATTGTCATAAGTAGCGTCTCTTAGCAGAATGTTCCTCACGAATTGTGCTCGATCTGGCTTGTGCAAACTGGTTATCGTCTTGGTCTTTAGTTGCCAGGATCCGGCTTAACTCGTCCTTTTCCATTCGGGTTTTTTTTTCTAGTTCTGCCTTTACTTTTGAAAGTTCCTCCGCAATTTTTGTAGCTGCTTTCCGTTTTATTATCTTGATGAACTTTTCTGGTAATTCGGCACTCCTACCAGCTGCACCATTGTCGTAGTCGGATGTCAACATGTTGCTGATGCCGCTGTGCTCGTTTCCTCTCAGTGGCCATGACAGAGGGCTTCTTGTTTTATTTTTTTGTTGCTGCCAACAGACAGCATGTAAAGCCGTTTCCTCGGTGGCCCTGATAAGGGCCGTTGTTTCGATGCTTTTCCCCCAGCAGTAACGCCGCCGCCGAAGCTTGACAGAAGGCCGAATGCGACACAATGACAATCACCCCCAATATCGCTGCCGTCTCGGGCTCGGCTCCGCTTTTTGCTCCCACGCTACTGCCAGTCCTCTAATGCCAACACACGAACAGGGGTCGAATGTGTACGTTCTTCCTTTCTTCGGGCGTTTCGCTCCCTGCGATGCGTCGTCGTTCGCTGTAGACTGATGAATGAACTTGATAACGGAACGGCTCGCTTTATTTAGTTGCGGGCTGACACGATTAACCAATCAGCATCAACGCAGGGGTTGGCCAAACTTTGGAGAACACAGAACGCCGTCGGGACCAAGTTCTGCTGTACTCTGGTTTACGAGGTGAACAAGCTCCCCGGCATCACGGAGCTGTCTTCCTACTAAGCGCTCAGGCACACTCTGCCCTTATGAAATGGGAACCTATAAGTGAAAGGATAATCGATGCCAGATTTAGAACACGGGTCCGAAACCTTACTATAAGTAATCCAATGTTATGCGCCAACCGATGCTGCCGATCAGCAAGACAAAGAGAACTTCTACAGTCAACTCAATGCCGTCGTAGATGGAATTCCGAAGGGTGATATCAAGATCTGTTTGGGCGACTTCAATGCGAAGATCGGATCCGACAACTCGAACCATGAGGGCATTATGGGATGCCATGGTCTCAGAGAAATGAGCGAAAACGGAGAGCTGTTCGCAGAATTTTGTGGTAATAACGACATGGTGATCGGGGGATCGCTCATTCCTCATCGACCGGTTCAAAAGGTCATGTGGGTCTCCCGTGACAGCTTTACAGAAAATCAAATCGATCACATCAGCATCAGCCGAGAATGGAAACGGAGCCTTCTTGATGTATAGAATAAACTTCGTTCCGATATCGCGTCTGATCATCACCTCCTCATCGGCAAAATATGTCTGCGCATTGCGCGGATACGTCGGCAGGAGGAGAGAGTTGGACGACGGTTCAACACACGCCGACTGGAAGATGCCAGGGTGAAACAGCCATTCGTTGAAGAACTGGAGACGCGTGCTGCAGATATTCAGGAAGGTGGCAGCGCGGAAGACCAATGGACCGCCATCAAAAATGCTTTCATCGTCACCAGCGAGAATAATATGGGCGAACTGTGCCCCCAGTTTTCAATGGATCACTGATAAGAGCTGGAGAAAGATAGAGGAACGAAGAGAAGCCAAAGACGCGATAGAGCGATCAAAAACCAGAGGAGCCAAAGTCTTAGCCCGTCAATGATACTCGGCTCTTGAGAAGGAAGTAAAGCACTAATGTCGACGGGACAAGCGAGCGTGGGCAGACTCTCTGGCTGGAGAGAGCCGCAGCAACCCGGAACATTCGCCCCTCTATTAATGCAACGATGCCTGTGAAAGACGCGAATGATCAGTTATTGACCTACCCAGCTGAAACGCTGGTTCGAGCACTTCGAACAACTTTTTCAAGTGCCAGCCAGGCCACCACCACCTCGGCATGATCTGCCTAGGATCCGACGTATAACATAATATCTGGGACACTGCAACTTTCCCGGTCGACTAAATGCAATGTATCTTAGTGTATCAGGGTGACCTGACTGTATGCGATAGCTGGCGAGACATAATGTTGCTGTGTAAAGTTCTCAAAGTTTTATGCAAAGTTATCCTAGCCCGGATTCAGGAGAAGATCGATGCGACTCTCCGGCGGCAGCAGGCCGGATTCCGTGCCGGAAGATCCTGTGTGGACCATATTGTCACGCTCCGTATCATTCTGGAGCAGGTCAACGAATTCCAATTCATTGACTACGAAAAAGCTTTCGACCGTCTCAATCACGAGAATATGTGGGGCGCCTTGAGACTCAAGGGGGTTCCTGAGAAAATCATCGGCGTCATGTAGGCACATTACGAGGCCTTCTCGTGTAGAGTGCTGCACAACGGGGTCTTGTCCGACGTCTTTAATAACCCCATGGTTATCTTTGCATGCCTTGCAGGGAGGCCATGCAAGCGTTGACACTTACGGCAGATCAGTGCAAGTCATGAACGGACATCTAAGCCTACTCCCACCTAGCAGGCAAAGCTTGGTGGCAGGATTGGACAGCGTGCTACATGTCCCGTCATGGTTTTAGGGGACGGAAGACAGCCTAGCCCGACGGAAGTGGGGGATCTCCCCTATGTATTTCGACCACAACATCAAGGCCGTCTTCAGTGTCCTGTACTTGACGTTGAGTCAAGTACGAGGCACTCGAGCCGGCCTTACTGTTGAACTTGAAATCCGTTCAGGTGTTTGTAGAATAATAATCAAGTGGTTGAATGGCATAGTATTAATTAACCCTTCTTATAACAAGTTTGGGTTTCTTTTATTATTGGCTGCGCTGCCGGCTACACTTTTAGATCTGGACTGTTCAGAATTTACGGAGGCCGATTTACTTTCAAAATGTGGAAACTGTTATCTACCAAAGCATGATGTTGAAACTTAACACGACACTGTGTTAGCGTACCTACACGAAGTTCAACTAAGCTATCTTCGTTGAGGAAGGGCTGTAAATTTAAACTTCAAAGTAGATCACACCTCACGACGAAGTAGGTGACTTGCGGACTTACTGGAACATGCACACGAGGCGCCCGCTTCGGATAAGTATGTTTGCCCTGGCATTTAAAATTAAAATCACACTTTTCGCTGCTCTAACTGACGAATAAATACCTCAGCGTTTTCTCCTTCGTCACTCTGTGGTTGCTCATATGCATCTAATGTAATGCACCCATTTATCATGGCGTATCATTTTGTTACAAAATTTGCATTCCACGAGGCAAGGCGGACTTACCTTCCAACCTGTTGCGTCTAAGTGCAGTGGATGAGTGGTGGATCTTCTACCGAAGAATGTAAGGGAAAGTGATTACCAATGAGACAACGGACACGGGAGTACAAGGCACGCAGAGCGGGATCCACGGACGGCACACAAATGACAAGATGCAATTTGGCTACACATCAATTTGTTATCGGCTTCAAATTTGTAATTTTGTAATTTTATTCATTCAGTTTTACGTGATCCTGTAGGTACAGACCTTATTTTCAGGGCAAGGAAATTTACATAAAAAAAAAAATGTTATACAATTTGTGTTGTTTGTGTTATGACACTACTTGATAGTTTGTACATGGTTACAGATTTCTATGGACAATTGAAATAAACCTATGTAGAATACCACTACCACATAGTATGACAAAGTGATATGCGATCTTCCAAATAAAAGTTGGACGTATAAGGCTTTTTGTACTGTCTCACGGGTGTGAAACTAATGGATCACTTTCTTCTAAGTTTTTGTTGAAGGTATTTTCTAGAAATGTTTATTGTTCTATTGTATTACAGTCGCCTCTCCACATCTCGATATTGAAGGGACCATTATATTACATTTAATTGACAATATTTTCAATATATTAAACTGAATATAGGTAGAAGCGTATTTCCAAAAATAATGTAGAAAGAATAATCGTTAAGCCTGAATTGTCTCACTGTTGACAACCTTCCCCGGCAAGCAAACACGTTGGAGGTGTTTATCATTCGCTTTCATAATTGAATCCAGTGAAGCGTGAGGATGTTATCACATCGCAGCAGAGAATAGAGCAAATCTACCGGTGACTTGCCGGTACCGGCCGGCATTGGTTGTGGGATAGCCCAGGTTTGCGGAGAGCTGGCATGATAATTATAAATGTCAACATTTTTTGATAAGAAATACAGAGCTCTGAGATGAACCTCTGCTCCCTGACGGAGGGGACATTTGAGAAAATGTGCGCATTCACAGGGGATGTGTTATATACGAAAAAAGTTAGTATATGCGGTATTTCTGCAGTGGCTGTTGATAACTGGAATAGTTGGAAGAAGAAGGAAAAGTCTTTTTGGGTATTATGTAATCCAGGTCTGCCCAAGCTTTTCAAGCCACGGCCATGTTCAGATTAACCACTTGCTGGCGGGCCAGAAAATATTCGGCACATATTTTTTTTATACATTTTCAAAATAATCAATGTAAAATACTTTTTTTCAGAATGGCTGAATTTTTTTTAGAAAAACCAAGCACGATTTTATTACGTTTGAACAATCTTTTTTGTGTGCTTTTTTTATACGTAGCCGATCTTTTGATAGAGAATTGAGAAACATGGAATTGTTGGCATCTTTCCAATACTCAACGAATATTGATTTCACAATCGGTGACCAAATTTCGTACGAAGATAATGAAGATCCACAATAACTTTTCACTACTTTCATTCTTGATAAGAGCTGTTCACACAGATATGTATTTCTGAAGAGAGAAAATATCTTACGAGATGTGTCTTTCTGAAATTTAGATTTGAGCTCGTTGTTGTATTGGAGGTCAATTATCTCCTACAAAAAAAGAAAGAAAAGAAAGATTTCCTACAGTTGTTGTTTTGCACTCGTCGCGCGCGGATGTGTAGCAGTCAGATTATTTTCGATTTGGCACTGTAGGCACCTATCAGGCTACATTGTGTCTCGGTTTGGCTTCATTCGCTCTCGTTCGTACGGTTCTTTTAACTGCGGTTGTTCAGAACGTGCGAAATGATAATCAACACCGTCCAATTTCGTTTTCCACTCCACCGCTCCCCGACCATCATGGGTAGAGGTTGCGGGTTTGTGCGACAATTGGATACCGATGTGTCTCTCATGGAAACGGTATACAAAACAGCAATGGATCGGTCGCTGTTCGTAAAATTCGTTTCGATGGATGCAATGCAGGAGTCTTTGAGGAAGAATAAGGAACCGCGAAAATTTCACTATTCTAGCGGGATTGCAGTGGAAGTAAATATGATGGCTGCCGGTAGCAATATGCAATACATACGTGTATTTGACTTGCCACCAGAACTACCGGATAACGAGCTAGAACAGCGTCTTGCGGAGTACGGAGAAGTAGATCGCGTGGTCCGGGAAAAATTCCCGCCAAACTTAGGACTCGACCATATGTACACCGGAGTGAGAGGTGTTTACATAGACGTGAAGACGGAAATTCCTTCATCGCTGGAAGTGTCAAATTGGAGAGGAAATGTGTTCTACAAGGATCTACGAAAAAAATGCTTCGTGTGTCGGGCAGAAGGGCATCGAAAGGATGCGTGTCCCCAAAGGAAAAATGGGAATCAGCAGAAGGAGCAAGCAGCCGGTGCGAACACGCAAAACGGACAGCGGAAATCATACTCTGGAGTCGTTATTGGCTTCGAAGCAGCATCGGGACAAACATCGGCAGAAGCAATGGAGAATGACGTCATTGAAGTGCCAGAGGAAGATGTAGTGGAATTGGACAGCGGCTCAACGGAACGAATGGAAGCATGCGAAATACCCAACTCGATGGTAGAACGCGAGAAGTTAGCGGAAAAAATGGTCTTCAAGAACAAAACAGATCGGATCTGGTTTGTGAAGAAGGCAATATTGGGCTACACGGACTACCACAGAAAGATGAAAGAGGAAGAGGAAAAAAAGAAACTAGCGCAATCGACGAGTCAGCGACGGGAACATTCTGTTACGGTTGGATCGATAGACCGTTCCCCGCCAAAGAAGACATCTCGCAGAGAAACTGATAGTTCTTCGGATTAATTTGTCATTAATTCTGATGTTTTCGGCTCCGTAGAGTTTTTTATTAAACATTTGAGCCTAATAAATAAACTAACTGGTAAAAAAAAAAAAAAAAAAGATTTCCTACATTTCAGGTAAATTATTTACATCAGTAAGTGCTGTTGAGAAGTTGTGCTCTCGAAAATCAGCGTGTATGCTTGAATATTTCTTTTGAAAGGCTTCGAGCTTACCAGCACATTTAACAGATTTGCGTGAACTGATTTCTACCAGTTAGAAAAAAATTATCAGTTTTCGGCAATCAATTGTGCCAAATGATTAATTTTGTTTCAATAGTTTGCATATTGGATAATAAATGTTCGACATGTTGATCCCTGCCTGGTGACATCTACTATACAGGCCAAGCCACTCAGTCATTCAGGATTCTGCAGCTCGGACATTGGTTTTCCTTTATAAAGAAAATAGTGTGATTTCCTTTCGAAGAGAATAAAATCTCTCAAGCAAGGTTCCACGTGTTAACCAACGAACTTCTTTCAATAACACAGCTAATCACCGTATTGTGCTTCCATTTCCATCAACATAATTTGGAATTGGTGGTAGTTGAATTCTTTCGCGTATAGGGGTGAAGTTGATTGTCTTAATAACGTTGATAAATAATAACATCATGAATATTGATTATGCAATGTGCAATGTGCATAAAAATATCACAAATTAAGATTTGTTACTGATTAACAATTGATTAACAAATAAACAATTAAGAGACGAGCCAGCTTAGGACAGAAAGTCTCTCAAATGAAGACAAAAAAAAAACAAATAGCTTTACTTTTTCTGAAAGTTTCACATTGCCCGTGTTCTTTTCTTCTTTGCCGAAGCTCCATCAGTTGTTGTGCCTTGAGTTTTTAAGGAATCCAAGATCCCTCACTTAGATCGTAACAACTTTCCTTAGGTCTATTCCGGTTGTCGATCCCTTCATTAAGATCAAAGCTGATGATTCCTCTGTGATTTGAAGATGATCACCACTTCCACTTATAAAGACACGTACATGTGCCTTTTTTTCATCCAGTATTTTCATCAATTGCGAGCTGATAGAATCATAATCAAATGGCTTTTTTACGTGATGTAGTTTTCAAATTTTTAGCGTGAACTTGCACCGTGCTTTACGACAAACTAATGTTACTGAAAAAGGCTTTAGCCTAAGGCACATGATATAACCAACAGCCGACAACCATCTCCTAACAAGTTCTCCGTCCTAGAAAGGTTTATTCGTTTAGCCAAAATCTCATTAACAGCAAAACTGGCCGTACTACATTATCCGACTTCGTGCTTGCCAAGATTTATTTTTTAATCAGAAGTAACCTACAGAATTTATCAATAAACTTCGCCTCGCCCAACATAAACATTTATTTTGTATTCACAAATGTAGGTTGCTCTGCATTTCGATTTCATTTGGCAGAGCAGCGTAAAAACGCCTTTTTTTACATGTCGGATTGAGTTTATTTGCTTCTCGAGTTCTCGTGCTATGCAGAATTTTTTGTTCTATTAGTATAATAGCCCCTCCTCCTTCTAGAGCAGCGGCTCTCAACCTTTTTCTTGAGAGGTAACCCTCCAAACTTTGGCATTAATTGAGGTATCCCCTCTTGAAATTAGGCTTTCAAGTCATTTGAAAGAATAATTCCGAGCCTGTTGTAAGAAGCTTCTGAATCTCTTGAAAGTAGGCTTCCGCACCTCTTGACAAGAGGCTTTCGAGCCTCTTAAATGGCGAGTTTCGAGGCGAGGTGAAAGAACGCTTCTGAGCCTCTTGAAACACTAATTTCGAGCTTCTTGAAGGAAGGCTTCTGAGCCTCTCGAAAGAAGGCTTCCGTTTCACTTGAAAGTAGATTTTCGAGCCTCTTAAAAGGGGCCTTCCGAGCATTTTGCAAGTAGGCTTCATTTTACAAGGTGGTTGAGCCTCCTGAAAGGAGCTTCTGGATCTCTTGAGGTAGGCTTCCGCACCTCTTGTTAAGATGCTTCTGAGCGTCTTGTAGAGAGGCTTTCGAGCCTCTCGAATGGCGGCTTTCGAGTCACTTAAAAGGAGGCTTCTTTGCATCTTGAAATGATGCTTCTGAGCCTCTAGAAAGTATGCTTCTAAGCCTCTTGAACAAAGTATTCCGAGGATCTTGAAGGGGGGCTTCCGTGGCTCTTGAAAGTAAGCTTTCGAGCCTCAAGCAGCCTTCCGGGCATTTTTAAAGAAGGATTCTTGCCCCCTTAAAAGGAAGCTTCCGAGCATCTTGAAACGAGCTTTCCGAGCCTCTTGAAAGAAGGCTGTTTGGTAGTCGACCCTTACCTTCCTTCGATCAGTGGAGTAAATTTGGCTGCCGACTCCAACACTGATGGGACCGGCTGGTTGCTGTTGTTTGCGGGGTTGGTGACGGGCGGGTAGAGCACGTATGGAATCTTCAATTTTTGTCCCTCCTAAGTTGCTTGATTCCTTCCTGGGATTGGGACTTGGGGAGGGCTTGATTCCTGGAGATTTCTTTTCCAGACACAACACGCTGTTTTACAGAAGCACAATTTCCACGAGAAACTACATTTATTTTCTAAAACACGAATCTTCAAACTACAACTACATTTATTCGACACTACATTTACAACTAGTATACGAAATAACGGAGGGTGGATCGGTGTTGTACCGTCGGCGATTCGGTTGGAACTACCAGCTGCTCTTCAGTCATCGGTTGACCTGCGGTCAGCTCAGCGCAGACGTGTAGAGTTTCTCTACTGGACTACCTGGGCTCAGCGATGCGATGGCTTCGGCTAATCTATCTCACGCTCCAATTTCTCTCGGTCCTCGTACACTGCTCGGCATAGTCGCGGTATACAGTGGATAGAAAACCAGACAGTATCCAGCCATATACGCTGGACTCGACGACGACTGTGATGGACAATAGCCGCAATTTGTTTTGGTCTCTTCCTTCTCCGTACGGTCCGATTGTACTCGCTGCAGCAAATCCTGGTTTTAACCCTTTGGGGGCATGACGGTCCAGTATCGTACAAAGGCTGCCGAGCTTTTTGTAAGAAGGTTTCCGACTTTCTTGGAAGGAGCTTTCCGAGTTTTTTAAAATAAGGCATCCGACCCTCTTCAAACGAGGCTTCCCGGTTTCTTGGAAGGAGACTTCCAAGACTCTTGGAAGGAAGCTTCCGAGCCTGTGGAAAGGAGTTTTCCGAGCATCTTGAAAGGAGGCTTCCGAGCCTCTTGAAAGTTGGCTTCCGAGCATCTTGAAAGGAGCTTTCCGAGCCTCTTGAAAGAAGGCTTCCGAGCTTTTTGAAAGAAGACTTCCGACCCTCTTAAAACGAGGCTTCCGGGTCTCTTGGAAGGAGACTTCCAATCCTCTTGGAAGAGACTTCGAGCCTCTGGAAATGAGGCTTCCGAGCATCTTGAAAGGAGGCTTTCGAGCCTCTTGAAAGTAGGATTCCGAGCCTCTTGAAAGGAGCATTCCGAGCCTTTTGAAAAGATCCTTCCGAGCCTTCTGAAAGGAGGCTTCCGAGCCTCTTGAAAGGAGCTTTCCGAGCCTTTTGAAAAGATCCTTCCGAGCCTCTTGAAAGGAGGCTTCCGAGATTCTCATAAATAGGCTTCGGAGCCTCTTGAAAGAAGCTTTCCTAGCCTTTTGAAAAGAGCCTTCAGAGCCTTTTGAAAGAAGGCTTCCGAGCCTTTTGTAAGAAGGCTTCCAACTTTCTTTAAAGGAGCCTTCCGAGCTTCTTGAAAGGAGGCTTCCAACCCTCTTAAAACGAGGCTTCCGGGTCTCTCGGAAGCAGACTTCGAGCCTTTCGAAAAGATCCTTCCGAGCCTTTCAAAAATAGGCTTCGGAGCCTCTTGAAAGAAGCTTTCCGAACCTTTTGAAAAGAACCTTCCGAGCCTTTTGAAAGGAGGCTTCCGAGCTTTTTGGAAGAAGGCTTCCGACTTTCTTGAAAGGATCCTTCCGAGCTTTTTAAAATAAGGCTTCCGACCCTCTTAAAACGAGGCTTCCGGTTCTCTTGGAAGGATACTTCCAAGCCTCTTGAAAGGAGGCTTCCGAGCCTCTGGAAAGGAGGTTTCCTAGCATCTTGAAACTGCTTCCGAGCCTCTTGAAAGTAGGCTTCCGACCATCTTAAAAGAAGCTTTCCGAGCCGTTTGAAAAGATGACTCCGAGCCTCTTGAAAGGATCCTTCCGAACTTTTTACAATAAGGCTTCCGACCCTCTTAAAACGAGGCTTCCGGGTCTCTTGGAAGGAGACTTCCAAGCCTCTTGGTTTCCTAGCATCTTGAAACTGCTTCCGAGCCTCTTGAAAGTAGACTTTCGAGCCTCTTGAAAGGAGCTTTCCGAGCAGTTTGGAAAGAGCCTTCCGAGCCTCTTAAAAGGAGGCTTCCGACCTTTTTGTAAGAAGGCTTCCGACTTTCTTGAAAGGAGCCTTTCGAGCTTTTTAAAATAAGGCTTCTGACCCTCTTAAAACGAGGCTTCCGGGTTTCTTAGAAGGAGACGTCCAAGCCTCTTGGAAGGAGGCTTCCGAGCCTCTAGAAAAGAGTCTTCTGAGCCTCTGGAAAAGAGTCTTCCGAGCATCTTGAAAGTTGGCCTCCGAGCATCTTGAAAAAAGCTTTCCGAGCCTCTTGAAAGAAGGCTTACGAGCTTTTTGTAAGAAGGCTTCCGACTTTCTTGGAAGGAACCTTCCGAGCTTTTTGAAAGACGACTTCCGACCCTCTTAAAACGAGGCTTCCGGGTCTCTTTCAAGGAGACTTCCAAGCCTCTTGGAAGAAGCCTTCCGAGCCTCTGGAAAAGAGACTTCGAGCATCTTGAAAGAAGGTTCCGAGCCTTTTGGAAGAAGGCTTCCGAGCCTCTTGCAAGGAGCCTTCCGAGCTTTTTAAAATAAGCTTCCGACCCTCTCACAACGAGGCTTCCGGGCCTCATGGAAGGGACTTGCAAGCATCTTGGGAGGAGGCTTCCGAACCTTTTGAAAGAAGGCATCTGAAGATCTTGAAAGGCGGCCTTCGAGCTGCTTGGAAGACGGCTTAGAGAAGCGTAGAAGGATACTTTCCTTTTACATCGAAGCAACCAAGCTTCTCTAAAAAAAAGCCTTCATGACTCTCAAACGGAGGCTTCCGAACCTTTAGAATCCAGATTTCAGTTCAAAAGCATATTCCTAACATACTATTCAACATTTTGTTTAGATCAGGTAGATTACATAGAAGATTTTTCAAATTTGAGGAGGGCAGAATTCAATTGGCTTTGATTTGCTGATCGCCATGCATATTATGTACAAGACCAAGTTTTGAAATAAAAAATACACAATTATCAAAACTTTGTCAATAAGTATCGATTGAAATTTAATGCGTCCGCCATTATGCATTTTTGTCCGAGGTACCCCCAGGGGTACATGTACCCCAGCTTCTCGAGCCAGATAGAAAAGTATGCGGGCCACAAAAAAATATGCCAAGTGCCGCATCCGGCCCGCGGGCCGTACGTTGGGGCTAATCACTCGAATGATTAAAAATTAATATAATATCATTCTTGCGCCACTTATTATTAAGATTTGCTATTTGGTTAAACCTAAAGAAATTAAAATAAAAGAATAGTGGTGATACTGACATTTCTAGGTGTGAAAGGAAATCTGCAATCATACCTACATCTAAAAAGGTAACCCGAATTGTGCGATATTGGGCTGCTAAAAATCCGTAAATAAAACCCCTTTGCACAAGTTGATTATTATAAACTGGTTTCAGCTTCCGAACCGCATATTCCTATATTTTATATGTTTGCTTTTATGCTTTTACAAACTCAATTCGAATGAAGATTGTTTTTTGCTCTAGTTCTGAATTCTAAACATATAAAAATGACAGAAAAAATGATGTTCTTTTATGATTCCCGCTGTCACCTTATAAACATATATCAAGCGTAAAAGAGCTATATTATCTGAATCACTATCGGAGAAAAATTGGAGCAAAAGGTCAACCTATAAACCCGTTCACATATGACTGACCGCTGTGACACATTCTCCCAACAAGTTCAACCCAGGGCCTCTCAGGACCTTTCGATTTCGCTATGTCATGTTGTCGGTTCGACACAGCAGAACGAGTCTTCGCCACCACGCGGCTGACGCGCGCTTAGTAAAGTCATTATGCATAATTACGGTGACATGAGGGCAACTGTATGTATAGCGCCCTACTTGGGCAGTCCACTGACTGGAGTTGACTCTGAAGAAGGTATCAATTTCCGAATTGCATTACAATTAAATTGATATGCGCCTAGTTTATGATATTCAGCCCTTTTAATCATTTTCTGATTAAAGAGAACTGATCCATGTATAGCTCAAGATCTCGCAGGTACTAGCGACCTTAGGTCGGCGGTACTCGTCAATGATGCTGTATATAATCTACATACTATATGAAGGCATTGGTGATAAATTACGCGAATCGCGAAATGGCATGTGCCTCAAGTTCTTATGTTCGTTCAATGCTGCCTGATTTGCAAATATGTAATACTTTGACCTGGTCTCATTGCTTTCAGTCATAAATCGTAGGGAATGTGGGGGCAATATGTTTTAACTAATGTCGAATTCGTTTTTAAACCTGGGTCAGTGCCAACCCGAACCCTGAATAAAAAAACATTTTCAGTTCCATCTGTCATTGGATATATTGGTGTGCGTAGCATCGTGTTTGTTTTGATTCGAAACATATGATCCAGGACATCCAGTGCACTGGCAGTGCGTTGGCCTTGACTAATCAGATCATGATAAATAAATATGTTTAAGTGCGTGAACTGATGTTCGCGGATAACGGAATTTACTTTTGAGTGGATATAAATAGGGGAACTGCTCCTGGAATTCATCTCATGGCTTCGATATTCATCCAATCAAAAACAAAGCAATGAAAAGGAATTTGGATTGTTTATTATTTTTGTGATTTTTTTCAGCAGTGAGCACGCATGTTGACAAAAAGAGGCGACGAAATTGGTGCTGTATTTCTTTGTTTCCCGATGAGATGAATATATGTTCAGTGAGATGGAGATCGGAATAGTGCACATTTTTATACCAAGAATTCTGTATAGAATTCACGTAAAAGAGATTTTCTATTGTGTGTGTGTGTGTGTGTCATCCTCTACCCCTCACCCAGCTGGGGGAGTTGATCAAGTAGTACTACGAATAATTTGATAATATCTCATGCTCCGTAATGGTGTTATGTTATGAAGACTAGTACTAGTACTAGACTAGACTAGTACTACAAAAAGGATTCACTTCTGAAGAAAGAAAATTTCTTCAGAATGTGTAGGGAATGGGATGTACTAGTTGTTCATAACAGGTACAGCAAAACTTCACAAGGACGCCCTTATTCGTACTAACTACTCAGCGAGTAGAAGGTCAAGAAGAGCCACCGCTGCTAACTAAAGCGTGAACCGGATACCTGGGACTCCCACAATATCCGCGGCAATAGCAACAAACGATGCCCTGTACGTATTTAGTGTTTATTATCAAATTTTCAAATTTATATAGCAAGAAAAGAGAGAAAGGAAATAATTGGAAATTGCTCACTAGTTTTAGTTTTGGACACGACTCAACTACGCATAGTTGTTAATAGAATTAATTATAAAATATCAATAATGAGAAAACTATAATAAAATTAGCTATTAAAAAACCCGAATGAAAATTTAAAAACAGATTTTAACAGAGAATTTAAAATAATATTGGGTTGATCTCACCAAATGCATATCATGCTCCGATGTTTTCATACATCCTTCGGGAAAAATTACTGATCAACTAAATCCATAGCACCAGAAACCCTGCTGGAAACCGGGTTAATATTGCTGAAGAAGATGCGCCATCGTTTGGTTCAAAGGCAGCAGTTTTGATGACTACGATTCAATTTTGCACTTCATTTGATCCCAGCTGAATTGGGATGGCAGCAGCTTTCTCAATGTCCGGTTTCGATAGTAGAGATCCGACAGTAGGCAGACGGCAAACATATACGTACACGCTTTTGGATGCGGTAACCTTGAGGGCCACATCTTCGCGATTTATTGAATTGTGACGTTGTATTCTGCAGTTTTATTTCTCAAACCCCAATAAATATTTAAATTTTAATTTAGGTAGGGTAAATCACTACTTGGGCCTATGGACCCGATTCCCGGCTCACTGCACAGAAAACTAAAGATTTATCCTTTTTGGAAGCCATAGGCTTATGATTGATAATTTTAAAAAAGTCTCCCATTTATTTCGCACAATACTCAATATTGTTTAACCATTTATTTCACTCCTAATTGGTCCAATTATAGAAAACAAAAATGTAGATTTTGAAGCAGCTTCCACACTGATATTCTTCCCTCCCCCTTCATATGGGAGCTTGGCAGAAGGAAGGTCGTGTGATATGTGCCATCACAAATATTGCCCTCCGCTCGCTTTCAAATCGACTTCTATAAAAACATTCTTCATGCCTGCCGTATCCTAACGGAACTATCAATTCTATACTTTCGCCTCTAATGCTATCATGAACATGTACGTCCAAGTTTGGAAGATGATATTAGCATTTCCATATCATTGTAAATCGTTTAACTTCACGTAGAAGTAACACACACGAAATCATTAATTTAGTTAACATTTTCCTGTTATGACAACATTAAAAACATCTTATAAGCTCGAAAAAAGGAAGAAAATATTTTTGTCCGCCAGTTTGTATGGGGACTAGTGGGAAATTCTCAAAATAATTTTCTTATAGGGAAATTCTTGCAAATTTCTCTTTCTAAATTTCGATTGAAAATCTATTGAATTTCCATGGAAAATTCTTTCAATGCAGCGTATTAGCCACCTCACCATCGTGCTTAAGTAGCTCTCCTGCTATTGACACATTCGCCATGATTACAAGAACAAAAAATCCTGCTCCACTGAGGTATTGACAAAGATCCTCAATGAGCATCAGATTTACTAGAGTCGTGTAGTCTACAACTTCCACATCGCCTGTTGAATATGGATGGTTGAGTATGTCAAAAGATGTTTGTATTCAATAATTTCGTTCATTCCGTCTGAAGGATACCAATATAAAATACGCGACATGATTTATGATTAATGACAGCTCTATTCTTCGCAGTATAAAAGGTCACCATGGACGATGAAAACCCTGAAAGCGCAAAAAATAAGCCTGTTACAATTATTTTTCATCGACATCAATGCATTTTTGTCTTTCTTGTTCAACCAAGTCGTGCTGAAGGGTTATTATTTCAATGAAAAACTATTTTATGATATTAGCACCTATGAGAAATTTTCGTATGCCTATTCATAAAATGCGTTTGTAATTTGTACAGTTCATTCACTTCAGGTCGAGTCAGCACCACAACTAAAAAAAAAATATTCCACACAAACAACCTGTTCTTAATTTACTTATTTTGCGAATAAACGTATAGGACTGGAACCCACTGCCTTCTACTCTTAAACATTACCTCCTTTTCCCAAATTACTATATGGACTTGGTCAGCAAAATCGGAGGAGAATCATGGTACAATTTTCACCATATGTGATCATTATCATTTACCAGTAGTTTTCTGCAAATAATTTAAAATATATTTAAAACTAGTCGACCCGGCAGACGTTGTCCTGCATAGTAGGCGAAAATGCGCGTTGTGAACTGCCCGTGCGAATTTTTCACTATTTACTCGACTTTAGTAATGATTGTCGTATAAGAAAATATCACATAAACCCGTCGGAAACTATAAAGAATGTTACTGCAGAAGGAATGAAGAAAATCCATTCAGCCGTTTTCGAGTTATGCGGATACGAACACAGACCATTTCATTTTTATATATAAGAAGATAGACAGATAGATAGATATATTAAATAAGTAGGTTACAGCAAAATATGTCGCTTGGCGTAACACGAGAAAGGCCATACCATCGCTAGGTATATACATCAGGGTTTTTAATTAACAGTAAATCGGCTCTACTTCAGGCTTACACTTAACAGCAACGCCCACATCCCCACATGCTTCTCTTCGGCGTAAAAATAAGTTCCACTGTGTGCGGCACATGCTCAAACGCATATGCATTTCCATTTCCAGCATTCAGACAGGAGGAGAACCAGAACATGTGCGAAAAGTAGGCTGGCCGTCCGTCATCGTTGTTGTGTTGCCACGGCAGCAGCTGGTAAAGGGGACGAGAGCGGCAAAATTGTGACGATCGATTGGTCCTGATAGTTAAATATCGATGAATGTTGGCACACTGCATAAAAGTAGGTAGCCTATGTCTATGGCATAATAACGATTATATTTATGATGAATTTATAGAAAGATAAGATCAAGTTAGACTCTTTTCACGCCTACTTCAACGAAACTACTGTGGCGATTAGCGGGAACGTCACATTGAGTCGAGGGTTGGGCGCTGTTACCAGGTATGATATCAATTACATCATCCATTAACCACAATGGTGAACTATTTGCAAATCATGTCTTATATATACATTAGAAAATTACAACTATTGTACGCAGCCGTCAGATTGGCGCCATTTTACCAACATGGTGTAATGCTGGATTGATTTGTATTGTGCGCAAGTGCGGAAAACCTCCATCCTTATAATTAATTGCATATTATTCGGCAACTCGGCCGTACGAAAACCATTTTTTGTTAAATATCTTGGCTGTGCATATGCACAGCACATGTTTCGAAATGGACAAATTGATATGAAATTTGCGAAAAAGAACCCAAGTGTCTTGGAGGGACTCGAACCCTCAACCTCCTACTCTCTAGATAGGCGTGATAACCCCTACACAACAAGACCACTTAAAGGTCACGTTTGCAGAAAAGCCATCAGAATCCGAGTACCAACCTCCACCGCAGTTAGCTCTTTTTTTTGCAAATTGAATATCTTTCGGATACTTGATTTGTCCAATCTCCACATGTGCTTTACTGTTGTATATCCACAGTCAAGCGAGTGCACATTGTTTATTAAACGAGAGGATCTCACTCCATGCCCCCCAACAACGGGCTGGGCGGACTGGTATAGAATGCGAATCAATCGCACTCTGCTGTGCCAAAGGCTTGCTTGGCAAAAGCATTTGATGAGTTTGATTGCCTTACGTAAGCGGTCGCGTGTACTCAGACGACTAATGATCCTTCCGTCCTTATGTTTACACAATTATTTTACTACCGGAAAATTGAGCAGTACCTACACAATGCACTTCTGATAACAGTCCCGAACGTTTAACATAGTTATTATCATTTTTTAGAAACGACGAACTACCAGTGGACTCGTTTTTAGGAAAGACGAATTAGACGGCTACTGATTTGGTGATGATCCCGACACGAGGAGGCAGATTGGCAAATGTCAAGGCGTGTAATACCAAATGCGGCTTTCCACATATTGGGTTGAGCGAGCTTAAGTGAGTACGAGGGGCAATAAGGGATAAGCGAGCGAGTTTGGGTTTCCGTTGGTTTGGCAAGTGGTTTGGAAGATTTAGCCAGCAACCGCTCGAGGATTTCCCCTGAGGTATTGTCTCAAGAAAGTCGGGCAAAACAACAGACTGGTGGTCTCTCACACGTGAGAGTGGCGCTACAAGCCACCAAGGTTAATTAAATACCTCATACGATTTTGCGAACGGTTACAACCGGGAACCAAACATCATGTACATACAGGATATCTTAAAAAAATATGGAAATACTTAACCCTCTTCTTTCCAACGCCTTTTTGCCTTTCTCGTACAACAAAGTTGTACCGAAAAGCTATCATTTCACTCCCAAAGCGAACTTTTTATTGCAGGCTCGAAGACCCATAGTGTTATATAGCAATCGACTCAGCTCGACGAAATGAGCAAATGTCTGTCCGTCCGTGCGTGTGTGTGTATGTGTGTGCGTGTGTGCACAAAAGATGAAAAAAATGTAACCAACTTCTCATATATGCAGTAATCCTTCACCGATTTTCTCGCAACAAGTTGCATTCGAAATTCTGGTAAAAATGGTTCTCGACAACGATCCGACGGGCACAAGAAGGCGAGGTGCGCAGCAAGCAAGGTGGATCGATCAGGTGGAGAACGATTTGCGGACCCTCCGTAGACAATCGACGTAGACGACGTGTAGCCATGGACCGAGCTGAATGGAGAAGACTTTTCTGGGGTCGTCCAGAAATATAAGCCACATGGGAGCCGGACAGCATGCACTATGTCCAAGGGCTTGACGATCCCTCCCAAGGCCATCTACGAGTTGTGGTGCCTGCCTAGGATCTGGTGGGGTTTGACAGTGGGCCCGGGGAAGGGGGAGTTTCTTTAAAAAGCTGCATGTATACGCAAGTAGGCTCCGCCAAAGCGACCGTGTGCCGTTCAAAATGCATAAGCCCAAGCCCTGGTGTTCGGTGGAACGCAAAATAGCCCTGATACGACGGCCCTCCGACGAGACAGGAGGTTTGCGCAGGCCCAATAAGCCGCCTTCAAAAACGGCCATTACGAACGACATAGAAGATAATACGACTCGATACAATCGGCAACGACCTAGGTGACGAATAAAGGATCACGATTGGAAGCTTGGAATATGGAACTGCAAGTCGCTAGGCTTCGCAGGTTGCGACAGGATAATATACGATGAATTACATCCCCGCAACTTCGACGTCGTAGCGCTGCAGGAGATCTGCTGGACAGGACTGAAAGTATGGAAAGCGGGCATCGAGCGGCTACCTTCTACCAAAGCTGTGGCACCACCAACGAGTTGGGAACCGGCTTCATAGTGCTGGGAAAGATGCGCCAACGCGTGATTGGGTGGCAGCCAATCAACGCAAGGATATGTGCAAGCTGAGGATAAAAGGCCGATTCTTCAACTATAGCATCATCAACGTGCACAGCCCACACGAAGGGAGACCCGACGACGAGAAAGAAGCGTTCTATGCGCAGCTGGAGCAGACATACGATGGATGCCCACTGCGGGACGTCAAAATCGTCATCGGTGACATGAACGCTCAGGTAGGAAGGGAGGAAATGTATAGACCGGTCATCGGACCGGATAGTCTGCATACCGTATCGAACGACAACGGCCAACGAAGCACTTTCTTCCCCCGCAAGAATATCCACAAGGCCACATGGAAATCGACCACGTTCTAATCGACGATAAATTCTTCTCCGACATCACGGACGTACGCACTTACCGCAGTGCGAATATTGAATCCGACCTCTACCTCGTTGCAGTATGTCTGCGCTCAAAACTCTCGACGGTGATCAACACGCGTCGGAGTCGTCCGCCGCGACTAAACATTGGGCGGCTACAAGACGGTAGACTAGCCCAAGACTACACGCAGCAGCAGGAAGTGGCACTCCCAACGGAAGAGCAGCTAGGCGCAGCATCTCTTGAAGATGGCTGGAGAGATATTCGATCCGCCATTGGAAGCACAGCACCGTTGTTGTTATTTATTTGTTAGAATGTTGTTGAGGTGGAACTCGTCAGAATTCAATTTCAAATCTATCTCAAGTGATGGTGCCTCTAAGACGGTGTGGTGACAAGCATTGGATAATGAATTGGCTGGTTGATTAGTTTGAATAAGGCTGTATCTAGTAGATTTAATCTACTAAGTAGAATAATACAAAAAATGTTGAAATGGTCTTCGGAATTCGTCTAAGCCAAAGCCTCATTCAGTCGGGCACCTAAATCTATAGGCAGTGTTGTCCTACACTCTGTGCAAAAAATTCTGCTCTTTGATTTTACTCCATCCAAACGATTTTACAATCTTAACTAAGTAAGTGCAACTAATAGAAGGCTATTTGAATTTACTAAATGTCCATCGTTGAGATGGAGTAAAATCAAAGAGCAGAATTTCTTGCACAGAGTGTAAGACAACACTGCCTGTAGGTGACTCACAAATTATGTTTGTTGTGGCACATAAGCTTTTGTGAAGGCTTGAATACATCCCCAAAGCGCCAAAACCACTTGGTATATTTCCTAGTAAATTCCTCCAGATATTCCTCCGAAAAATTTCAATAAAAAACCTTGGAAAATTACTTTATGTATTCTTCCGGAAATGTCTTACAAAATTTCTCCGAAAATTCTTTCAGAAATTCCATTACGGATTTCTTCAGAAAATCCTTCACGAATTTTTTCAGGAAATTCCTTATGGAAAGCATACAAAAAAATTGTTTCAGTAATTTCTACGAAAATGTTGTTAAGAATTTCTTAGGAGAATCGTTAAGGAATTCCTTCGGAAGTTTCTTTAGCGATTCCACGGGTATTTCTTAATAAATTTCTCAAGAAATTCCATTTGGAGTTTCTTCAAAAAATGTTTAGCAACTCTTCATTTTTTTAAAAGAATACTTCCTCATGAATTTCTTCGGCAATTATTCTATGAATTCTTCAAATAAATTCTTCCAGAGATTGCATAAGGGATTTCTTCCAAATTTTCCTAAGAAATTTCTTCAGAACTTCTTCCAGCAATTCCTTTAAAACATTCTCCGACAATTCTTCCAGAACTTCCTGCAGGAATTCCATCGAAAATGCCTTCATGGGTTCTTTACGAAATTCTTTCAGTAATACCTTCGGATTTTTTCAGTGTTAGTTGTTTAATTTATTTGTTTTATTTTTTCAAAAACTCAATTAGCAACTCCACCGAAAACTATTTCATTATCTAATTAATTTTCAATAGATTTCGTGGAAGAAATCTAAGAAGGAATCCCGGAGGCTTTTCGAAGAAACTTTTAAAGAAATCCCTGGAGAAATATCCAAAGGAATTCTTGGTAGAGTTTTTTTTTTAGATTATTCAAGGAAATTTTTTTGAGGAGCTTCTCTCAGGAATTAGTTCGGAAAAAGTTCCTTCAGAAATTTGTTTAAAAAAACCTTTGGAAAATCGTTAATAATTTTTGGAGAAGTTTTTGAAGAAATTCCTGGAGTATTTTGTGCAGGAATTTCTAAATGTATTTCCGAAGGCATTTTTAAAAGAGAGCCTGAATGGATTTTTAGAAAATAATTTCCGTTTAAACTACTTTAAGAGATTTTGAAAGTATTTCTAAACAACTTCCCAAAAAACCACGTAGGCCGAATTTTCACATTTTCAAAGCCACCCCCCCCCTTTCCCCCTAGTAGACTTTTCCAAAACCCCTCCCCCACCCCTTTGAAGCCTACGTAGACTTTTTCAAATTTAACAAAATGTCATATGTGATTGGGAAAAAATTGAAAATCAACCACGTTTTCAGCAATTCAGATATACAAATCCATTTTCAAATCCATTGTAAACACTACAGTAAAATTCAAATTTCAAACCTAACAAAATCAAACTGAACAAAATCCAACTCAATATCAATTAATAATTCAAAACGAGATCAAACTCAATTCTCTGTCCATAGCTCCTGAAACCAAATGTCAAAGCCAATTAATTTAATTTCTGTTGGATTTGATTCCTCCTAAAGGTGTGCGCCACCGCCACCGCCACTTGCATAGGCGCGCCACTGCTTAAAATCTGTCACGCATCTGAATTATAATTCTTCGTGCCGGTTCAAATTTGTAGAAAACCCAAGAATTTTCAGAATTTCGAAAAATTTCGAGTTGAAATTCCGAGAGCGTCAAGTCTACATTCCAAAAAGTTTGTCGTAGAAATTCCGTAGAATTTCCCAATTGATAACCTTCAAAGTTTTCAGGTAATACGCCAAAGAACTCTCCGTGATAATTCCGATATTTTTCTTGAAAATCCCATTCCGTTGAAATCTCAAGAATTCCAAAAGTTTTCCCGTTAAAATGTCGAGTAATTTTCCGTGAAAATTTTGAATTATTTCCCTTTGAAACCATGCTAAAGGTTACCTACGATATTTTGACATTTCTCTTGCAAAGTATTAGCGATTTCCTGAAGAAATTTAAAAAAATTCTATGGACATTCCAAAGAGTTTTCCAGATAATTTTCGGTGGAAATTATGGAGGATTTCAGTTGAATTTGTGGTGAATTTATCGTAAAAAATAGAAATAGAATAGAAGATTTGGAATATATTTTTTTGAAAACTCAAAGAGTTTTTGGTGGGAAATTCAAATAATTTTTCCTGAAAGTTTTCAACAATTTCTTTTTACATCGATAATTCCAAACATTTTTCATTAGAACTGTCGAAGAATTTGCCGAAGAATTTTTTGAACCCCCTCCCCCTTAAGAGTCTACGTGGTTTATGGACAACCCCTAAAGGAATTTCTGAAGGAATATTTGAAGGAATTTCCGGAGGAATTCTCAAAGGAATTTATGAAGAAATTTCTAATAGAATTTCAGAGGAGTAATTCCTGAACTAATTCCTAGATTTCTCCAGGATTTTTTTTTGTAATTCTCCAAAACATCCTATAGAGATTCGTTCAGGAATTCCCTCGGATATTACCTCAAGAAGTTCTACAAAAACTCATCCGGAAATGAATTCCAGAAAGTCTTTCGAAAATTCTCTCAGCTATATTCTGAAACTTCTCTCAGGAATTAGTTCGGAAAAAGTTCCTTCAGCATTTTTTTTAAAAAACCTTTGGAAAATCGTTAAGGTGTTTTCCCGAAAATTCCTCAAGAAATTCTTTGGAACTCTTTTCAAGAACTCTTTTGGAATTCCTTGAAAAGTTCTAGGACGAAACTTCCTTAAGAATTCCTGAACAAGTTCCTGAAGGAATATCCGTAGAAGTCCCTGCAGGTTTTTTTCAAAGTAACTCCTGAAGAAACTTCTGACAGTCTTAGATATAAATTCCTTTAGCCATTCCGTCAAGACTTCATTCAGAAATTCGGATATAACTTCTGAAAATCCTTCTTTTTGAAATATCTACAGAGAATGTTTTAGGAGTTCCTTAGGAAATTGTTTCAAAATTCAAAAAAAAAACTCTAAAAACTCCTTCAGAAATTTATTAACGGATTACTTCGGAAACTTCTGTCAGCTTCGGAGTTTTGCTTTGGAATTTCTTTGAAAATCAATTTGATATTCCTTCGGAATTTTTTTTAGTAATTCCTCTAGGAGTTCCTTAGCAAGTTCCTTGACAATAATTGTTCCTGAAATTCCCATAGAAATTCTTCCAAAACTACTTTAAGCAATTTAAAAGAGAATTTCTCAGGGTAATCCTTTGAAAATTCCTCCAGAAAATTATTTTGTAACTTCATGAAGCTACCTACAGACACTGACAAAACTAGCTCTGATTCGTCGATTCGTCCAGTCGTCCTGTACGGCCATGAATCATGGACGTTAAAATATGCAGATTATCAAATTCTCAGTGTTTAAGTTGAAAACCCTAGTAACATTTTGGTTTTTCTGCTGATTCCATAACACTCTTGAAGTGTAAATTATGGTCTCCAAGAGCGTTATAAAACTTAAAATGTTACTCGGGAATACTGTGCTCAATATTTGGCAGCGTGGTGGAAATTGGTAAATGGAGCAGACGAATGGATGAACCACGAGTTAAACTAAGTATACAAAAATGTAGACATAGGCAGGTTGATAAAATAAGGCAGATTACAGTGGGTTGGACATGTAGTACGTATGCAGGAAGAGAGACCAACAAAAGAACTTGCAGAGAACCTGGAACAGGACGGTGGCTCTGGGGTGTGCAATCGAGGAAGATGCGGAAGCAGCCGCTGATGCATTTTGGAAATACTGTTAGGAATTCCTTCGAAATGTCCGTGAGGATTTGCTCAAAATTTTGTTAAAAGGTTCCTACTACACTTTCCAACACTACTTTAGGAATTTTCTCGGAAAGTCCTTTAGAAAATTTTCTTAGGAATTCCATCAGAAAATAGTTCATTCTTTAATAAATGTCCGAATGGATTCCTGTAGGAATATTTTATGTTTTACTAAAGGAATTTCCCAAAGAGAATCTAAATGGATTATTCTTTCTAAATTAGAAAAATTCTGCAGACATTGTCATAGGATTTTACGAAGGAATTCCTAATAAAATTTACTGAGAAATGCCTGTAGGAATTGAAAAAAATCATAGTTTCCTCCAGAAATTCTTTCAGAAACACCACCAAGAGCTTTGTTGGCATATTTAGGCAAATTTCAGGAAAATATTAGATTTTTTCTGAAACTTAGTTATTTTGAGATCAAAACGACTGAAGTGTATCTAAATCCTAAATTGGAAATAACTTTTGAAAAAAGTTATTACCAATTTGTTCTATGACTCCGAAATCTAATTCTTAACACTTAGGGGTCACGAAAAAGTGAAGCAGGATTTATTGTCAAAATTTGATAAATCAAAATCAAAGAGTAACAAAATAGTGGTAATTCAAATAACCTTTTGAAATCAGGTATTGATTAGTATCGCCGGCAATTGACTATTTTGAATGTGCTGTTTGATGATCGGCAAACGCAGAATATTGAAATTTTAATCCACTGAAGTCGGTTTTTATACGGGCGATTCCTACCGTGTGAATCAAACCGCGTTAATCCAAAAATCCACGGTAAAATTGATTTTTTCATCCACGCCAGTGCACGCCGCCGCCGCCGGGGCAAAAGTGACCACCACGCCGCCGCCGCCGATGATATGACCGGCGCACAGGTCTAGTTGAAGACACAAATATCGAGGTTTATTTCTGAAAACCGTTTATTCTCGGAGTACCAAGCGGGCTTTCGCGAAGAACATAGCATCAAAACTGCTACGCTACGTGTTTACGATGATTTGGCGTCCGCGGTCGATAAGAAAGGGTGCGGCATACTACTGTTGCTCGATTTCTCCAAAGCATTTGACACCATCTCCCATCGCAAGCTTTGTTCGAAGCTAGTAAGACAATTCAACTTATCCACGGATACAGTAAAGCTCATACAATCGTACTAAGCTGGAAGATGTATGCGGACGACGTACAATTGTATATTCGACGGTATGGTCCATGCGTCCGCGATCTAGCAATAATGGTGAATGAAGATCTTGCTAGAGTAGCTGAATGGTCTGATCGGGATGTGCTCTTCTTGAACCTATCGAAATGCAACGCAATATTTGTTAAAGGACGTTGCCGAAGAAATATATGTATCGACTCATTACCTGTCCTCTCGATGGGGGGCCAATCCATAGAATGGACTGACAAAGCTGTAAATCCCGGATTCGTCTTTCAAGCAGACTTGGAATGGGATAATTTGATCAGTCAGCAATGCGGAAAAATCTACGCCGGTCTGCGTACACTTTACACTGCGACTTCTACTACACTCAGAAATGTTAGACTGAAAATGTTCAAAGCTCTTTTTTTGCCGTATTTCCTGTTTGGTGAGTTACTGCATGTAAATCCCAGCGCGTACTTCATGGACCGATTGAGAGTTGCACTGAACAATTGCGTACGCTTTGTCTACGGGCTTGACCGTTATGCCAGATTAAGTCACCTTCAATCAAACTTGATAGGATGTCCACGACAAAATTTATATGCCTACCGGGAGGAGGGGGGGGGGCGTTGGAAGGAAGGGGGGGGGGTTTGGAAGGGAGGGGAGGGTTTCAGAACATTGTTTTAATTTGAGAGGGTATGAAAAAAAATTCTTCTAAAATGTTGTCTATGGGGGGGGAGGTGGGTTATGTCCAAAACCACCCCCGTGGCTATGCCACTGTCTCAACAACATTTGCTTACGAAAATTAAACCTATCTAGATAGACATAAAACTAATTTTCGACTAAACTTTTTCAGACTTAGCACTTTATTTCTGAAATTTTCACCTAAAATTAAATCCGCGGCAAATCCGCGAAGCCCTCAAATCGTTATGTAAATACGCGCCAAATCCGCGTAGTCAACCCTGTTACTGTTGAGGTCGAAATACGTATCTGTCAAAGGTACAATCAAGGGGTGGAGTTCAATGGAATTGTACGAACCCGTTTTATGACAAGTGAAACGTTCCACTGAAAGCCCGAAATAATTTTCTCATCACTTTGTGATGATTTTAAATATTCTGTACCAAAAGCAATAAAGATATAGCTTCTGAAGGATTTTATGATTTTACTCGTAGCGCTTAGAAGGGGGAGGGGGTTGCTCAAAATGAGACAATCCATACAAAAATGTCAGATGATTCATACAAAAAGTGTGACATAGTGGGAGGGATGGTTGAAAATTACCAATTTTTGCGTTACGCAATTAATAGATGTACCCTAATTACACATGAAAACTCGAAAAAACGGTTTGTGCTTGTTTTGATGCAATTCTAGGTCGGATTATTATTTAGTTCCTATTCTTTCATATGCTTTTGTATAGTGGCTGATCAATTTCACCCTTACTCATTTTTATGTTTTCGACTCAAAACAATTAATGCCTTTTAACTATGCTGTTGTTTCATTCTACCGCAAAATATGGTGTATATTGAAATGTCGGCATAATAGTCATTGGGTTTAATTTGTTAACGAGTTATTCACAAGATAAGCCATCCGCAATGACCACAGTACAGCGATCCTTCATTGTGAGCATAGTGGGTAGTGAACAGCTACATGTTGATCGTGTAGAGTACCCCGGCTCCCGTTCTTACCCCTATCAAAAACAGACAGTCTGACAAAACGGACTTGATGTCTATTGCGTGGTGCGTGAAGTAAAGTCACACCGATTGACACAGACGGCCCTGGGGCACAGGTGGACACCGCAACCCCATCGTACCAACAGCAGCATTTATCTCCATACAGTGTCGAGAGCTCCGGTTTCCAATAAAATCATTAGCGAAGGTTGACGGGATTGTAATTGGAAATAGGGTTTCTCCCTTCTAGGCGCACGCACTCTTCTCACGAGCTTCGGCACGTTCGGCACGGGCTTAGATCGAGATATGGTCGACCCCACTGATGACAAGTGAGTACCTGTCTGTTGGTCACACGACTGCGGTACCGAGACACTTCATTCATCGATTCATTAAGAACTGGCCCTCCGCGCTGACCTATTTTTGTTTGTATACAACGGTGATACGCACAATCAAGTTGTATTTATTGAATCCACTCGACACTGACCCGTGCAATACGTCCGTCCTGGTCCGTAATCAGTTGAGGCGTCATGTTTGTAACCAGAGGAGCAGTGAAAGGAGGGCACATGTCCTTGAAATGATAGAATATTTTTTGGTTTTGGGTTAGCATCATGCTTATTCTTCAGGCAAGCCCACACTGCGGCACGAGTTTGATTTTTTGTTCTAGAATTTTGAAAAATGTATGGGTTCTTGAAGTCTCAATCATAAATTTATTGTAATTTATTTTCATTCAAGTGTTCGAAACTTTAAGGACACACACGTAAAAAAGTTATTATTTTTATTATTAATTCTGTCTTTATTTTAGCGACAGCCTAGGGCGCAAATCTCTATAGGATTTTCTTGCGGCGCTATATGTGCATTAGTTCTAGAAAACGCATATAATAGTAAACTATGGAAGCGATTAAAATTCAGTAAAACCAAAAAATAAAAATATCAAAAAGGTAGACAACTTTGATTTTGTAAAAATAAAAAATCTGTTGGAATTGTTCGAATGTTCAAATGTTCAAAATTCTCAACTGATCAAGAACGTAATTTGTTGGATTAAAAATCGCTAAGCCGTTTTAAGACAAACTTTTCAGGACAAATCCTTAATAAGAAGTAGACAATTGTACATTTTTCTTTCTTTAGATTGCTTCTGAGAATGCGAGTCACATTGAGGTGGCTATATGAGCTTGTATCTTAGATAGTATCACCTTAAACAGTAGGAAACACAAATATTTTGTCTCACTATGTTTGAATATGGTTGACCCTCAGTCACCGAACCTAGTTACACGTATGATCGAGACACGCTCGTCGATTTTTTTTTCAGCCTGCCAATCTGATCCTGAGCCTTGTTGTCTGATGCTTACCGGTGGGTGATGCGTGGCTGATGTAATATCAGGTTCTTATTGTTGTGTGTTACTTTTAAATTAAGCCTGCCCAGTTTTGACGATGGATGGTAACTAGTTATAACAAAACCACCATTGATCGGTAGGACTGGCCGTAGGCCCTGTTTACTGCTTCCCTTTTACGAGGGTGACCTTTTTGGCGAAAAGTTAATAACAACACACTGTGTTGACTGGTTTGTGGAACTACGGACGGTGCACTACGAAATGAGATCACCAGCACAACAACGGCTGGGTCTTACGGGGTTCGATCTTATCGTCTATGAAAGAAGACTGAAGTTTGCTCCAAGGACTATCCAGTCGGTGTTGGCGGTGATGAAGCTGGTTGTGAATATCCTTCGACATTATAATATACACACAGGGGAGAGAGGTGGGGAGCTGTTTGTTTTAGATAGTTTCTTGTCGAGAAGATCAAAAGGCAAACGACGTGAGACACAGCTGAGATGGCGATTTGTGCTGATTCAATCTTTTTATATAAATTATTAAGTACATCTCAAATGGAACAAGCCGATTTGCAAATGAAGGCAATTGGAATTTTGGAAAGATTCAGGTACTTATTTCTTGAAAATTTGAAAGGTCTAAATTGACATATAGGTAGTTGGAAAGCAGTTGCGCTCGATTTTTATTTTTGAAATTTTAATTAGAATAAATTTTGTGGTTTAGCACCTAGAAATGCCCACATCAAACTTTCAGCTACAGCAAGTAAGCATCCAGTTGAACCTCAACGGCTACAGGTGCATTCTGCACCTCTCCAAATATTTTCTCTGAAATTAAGTTATAAAAATACGCCAAAACTGTTTTAAAAAACTTTTCTTTAAACTAATTTTATTTGATACTAGTCGACCCGGCAGACGTTGTACTGCATAGTAGGCAAAAATGCGCTTTGTGAACTGCCCATGCAAATTTTCCATACGAATCTTCATTTTAGTTTTTCACGATTTATTCAACTTAATTCCTGATTTTTGCCCGAAAAAAAATTATATAAACCCGTCGGAAACGATAACGAAGATATCTGCTGAAGGAATGGTGAAAATCCATCCAGCCGTTTCCGAGTTATGCGGATACGAACACAGACCATTTCATTTTTATCATATAGATTTATCTAATACATACATGCATTCATCTATTAGACTAGGTGTTCCGTTCTTAACACCATCGTCCTGATTTGTTATGTTACATTTTTAGTTATTATTAATACATTTCAATTGCCTCTGGCAGTAAGAATTTTTCCTCTGGTTGAATTGAACCATGTAGGAATTACAATGTTTTCAACTTAAATTATACTTAACTTAATGTATACTAAGGGTACAAGGAGCTTATCGTTGCGATAGAAGATTGCATCGATTTTTGTCTAAAATTGGAAATTATTTTGTTGCTATTGTTATGTAGTTTTCTTTCGCCGAGTTTGATAACAATGGCTAGAATGAAAGATATGCCTGATCAAAACTAAATCATTTTTTTTATTGTTTGATTTAACCGTAAACCAAAGGAAGGGACAAGATTCGGAAAGTACATACTGAAATTTACAGTTGTGTCATTGTAACGAACGATGGGAATGACATTTCCTTTTTCTTTTTGTATAGTCGCACTTCAGTTTAACGAACATCCAAGAAAGATATCCTTAAAATATATGACTGGGTAAAAATAAAACAGGAGGTCGTCGAAAAGATTGGGAAAGGGAACATTTTGTCAAAATTCATTACATTGCCACTAAGATAACTTATTGAAGTGGTAAAATGTTTGAAAAGAAGCTCAAAATGGATAAAACATACTAAGGGGCTACAGCCCCCCTAGGCATTGGGGCTAGTGACGCCTATGTCTACTAGATATTTCTTTCGTGAATTCCTGTGAGAATTCATTCGGAATTACCTTTAGCAATTCCTTCCGAAATTCGTTTGCAAAATCTATCAAAAAATCTTTCAGGTTTTCCCTTGAAAAATTGTTTGAGAATTCCTTTGAAAAATCTTTAGAAATTCTTTCCCCTCTAGGAATGATTTACAAAATAACGCCATTAACATTAACGCCTTTTGACATTCCACTAGGGATTCCTTCGAAAAATCCTCTGAAAAGGCCTTTGTAAATTTATCCGGAAATTCCTTCCGAACTTTGTGCTATTCCGAACTTTTGCTATTAGTGAAACGTGGTAAAACCATACAAAATTCCTTTTGAAATTCCTGCCTAAATATTTCCGAAAATGTATAAAGAAATGAAATAAAAAATCCTATGAGATTTTACGAAAGGGTTTCTAACGGAAATGTCTAAAGAATTTCCAGATGAAATTTCCGAAGGAACTTTTGCAGGAATTTCTGAATGATTCCAAAATGAATTTCTAATTTCCGAAAGGATTTCTTAAGGAGTATCCGAAGGTCTTAAGGAATTTCGAATTAAATTTCTGGAGTAATGTCCTGGATGAAATTTTTCGAAGAAATCCTTTAGAGGTATTCCAAGAATTTCTGCCTAGAGTTTCTTAAGGGATTACTGGAAGGCATTGTTTGAGAAAAATTTGAAATAAACGCTGATGCAATTCATTTAAAAAAAAAACTTTAGGAGTTCGTAAAGAAATTCCAAAAAATAATTCTCTAAGAAGGTTTTTTAAGTGATTTCTTAAAGAATTGGTATATCACAATAGATCCATCAAATAATCGCAGTGATTGAAATACCCAAAAAGGAAAAAAAAAAGAATTGGTAAAGGAACACTCGAGTCGAGGCAAGCACAGTCTTCCATAGTTTGCAGTAGTCATCGGACAAGTACAGTGCGTGTTTTATTCGCCACGAAAACGAAAAGATAGGGGAAGAGGTTCGTTTGTGGGCACCCTTTTGTGTTTGGTCCATAACTGTGGACCCAGTTGATATCATGCAGACATTTGTATTTCCGAAAATAATTTGAACTTTCCAAAAAAATCCTAGAGAAATTCCCGAAAGGTTTCTCCTGAAACAATTTCCGATTGTATTCCTGAAAAAAATTCCACAGGTATTGCAGAAGGTATTCTGAAGAATTCCATAGGAATTTCTAAAAAAAATCGTGAAGGAATTTTTTAACTGAATTTTCGAACGAAAAATTCTTAAACATCAGCAAGAATTGCTTTGGACATTCCTTCGAGAATTCTTTCAGATTTCATTAGATTTCTTCTGAAAATCCTCCTGAAATTGCTTCGGACATCAATCCAGGAATTCCTTTGGAAATTCCTCATAATATTCCATCGAAAATTCAAAGAAGAAATTTAAAGAAAATTTCTAAAATTCTTTTTTTGGGGAATTTTTAGGTACCCACATCACCTACGGAAATTGTTTTAGGAATACCTTTGGAAATTCCTTAAGGAATTTTCGAAATAAATTTTACGAGTACTGCCTGAATTTTCTGAAAGATATCATTTTGGAAATTCTAGAAAAAAATTCTTTGAATTCCTTTAAAATTTCCCTCAGGATTTTCTTCAGAACTTTCTCCAGGAATTCTTTCGAAAATTCTTTTGGTTATTCCTTCGGTCATTCCTCCGGCTCCGGCCGTTTTTCAGACCTGCCGAGATTCCTTTTTAAATTCCTTCCGGAATTTATTTCGGGAATGACTTCAGAAAATCCGTTAGAAGTTCTTTTATGTATCTTTCATAAATTTCATTTGGAAATTATGTTGGGAATTCCTTCGAGAGTTCTTCAGAAATGCCTCACAAATCCTTTCAGGAAATCTTTTGATATTTCCGTTAGAAACATATCCAAAAATTCCTTTAGGATTTCCTATTTCATTCTTCCATAATTTTCCAGAAGAATTATTTCAATGAAATTTCCGAAATAACTCCTGTGGAAATTTTGAAAGGAACTTTACATTTATTTACTGGAGGAATTTCTGGAGAAACGTACAAAGGTCTTTCGTGAGGTTTTACGAAACAAACCCTGCAGGAATACAAATGGACTACAGGAGGAATTTTATAAATTATTCCTGAAGAAGTTCACGAAATCATGTGTGGTAACGAGCCTGGAAAAACAAAGAGACGCAATACTCCTACCTTTAACAACCTTGTGCTCGATTGGAACAACTGATTTGACAGCAAATGCGCTGTTCCAATTTTGACACTTCGTCTCTTTGTTATGAGTGCAGCCTCTTTAATGTGTGGATGATTTGCTGGAGATGCAATTTACGAAGAACAATCTGAATGTATTTTGGACAAGAATTTATTGGATTACCAGGTAGGGTGCGACGCCTCAGTGTCGATGAAGATGTGCATGAAGCTGGCGCCGGTTAGTTGTAGTTGCTCTTGAATGAAATGTTTGTTATATATGATTGTATATTAGAGTGGGGCGCAGTTGTATGGAAAAACGCAAACTTCGTCCGATCAAGTGAGATCAAGGTTTTTCTGAATCGTTTTGGGACCCCAATCAACTGTGCAAAATATGGGCTCGATTGGTTGCAACCTCGCATGCCGCATCGCGTTTCAAATTTACATGGAAATTAGTATGGGAAAACGTACTTTTTTACATTTTTGCTCTTAGCGGCTTCAATTTATCATCAATCACGTGACTCAATACGTTAGCATCTAGTCTGCAAGATGCCGAAAGACTTTGCCGAAGAAGGTACATAGCTGGAAGGTCTACAAAAAAAGTTATTACGTTTCGAAAATTGATTGTGTAAACCATATGCAAGAAATCAATGTTTCTGCCAGCACTACCGGACAACCTATGGTTCTCGAAGGGCAAAACCCATCTTCCTTCTCGTCGGATTTTTTTCTTTGTGAAATGATTCCGGATAGCTCCCATTAGCTCTAAAGCCCAATAAGATCAATTATTTTGAAATAACACTCAGTTAAATTATTGGTCTACGTAGTATGGCAGTGCTGGCAGAATAAACGATTTTTTGCATATGGTTTGAACACTCAATGTTCGAAGCGTTATAACTTTTTTCGTGGACGTTCCAGCAACGTGCCTTCTTCAGCAAAGTTTTTCGGCATCCTTTGGGCTATACTTTAACACAATGTGCCACTTGGTTTACGATGAACTGAAACCTCTAGTAGTAGAAATGCAAAAATATACGTTCTCTCATACTAATTTCCATACAAACTTCAAACGCGATGCGGAAAGCGAGGAAGCAACCAATCGGTCCCAAATTCTGCACAGTTGTTCAGGACCCAGAATGGCTTCGAAAAACCATTGATTTGAAAAAATGACCATGACGCCCCACTCTATTGTATATACTCGTTGTGTTTGAATAAAAGACTGCTGGCAGAGTATCAGTCAGTAGCCTGCCGTGGAGTGAAAGGGAGCTCTAGTATTTGTTTTGTTCTTCGTGAGGGGGTTCTGGCCAACAGGTTATGGCCCTAGGAACGATTCCCGTTCTCCATCTTAGTGGGATGTTGTGGCCGTCGACGTTATCGCAGTGGGATCATGGATCGGCCGCATAAGTCGCGTGACGCAGTGGGATCATGGATCAGCTACGTAAGTCTTGAGTAGCGTCGGATGGAATTCATCAGGATGTTGGAACGTTCGGTAGGATGCTGGCTGGTCAGGAGGAGCTTTGGGTCGGAACATTCAGGAGCTGGCAGAGCATCGAAAGGCGCTGTGCAACTTGTCGTGAATTTCCTCTCTTTCTTGAAAAATCCTTCTTTCAAAAATTCCTTCTTAATTTGTATAAGAATACTTTTAGATACCCCTCCGGAATTTCCTTCAGGAATTCCTATAGCAAAACTTTGGGAAATTCTTCCAGGTGTTCCATCGGAAATTCCATACCCTCCCGCAGTTCTCCCGAAATTTCTGAACGAATTCCTAAAAAATTTCCGAATTTTTTGAATTTCTCTGTGTATTCCTCCAAGAAATTACTATGGAGATAGATTAAGAAATTCTTCTGGTAAAGCAACAAGATACAGTCGACTCTCTACATCTCGATGTTCTGTATCTCGATACATCTTCCTATCATAAGTACATTAGGCATAATGACGTTAGGCATAAGTACGTTTGGCATAATGGACGTTAGGCATAATGTACGTTAGGCATAAAGGACATTAGGCATAAAATGACCCAAAGAACAGCCCATGACATAATGAAGGCAGAATTATGCCAAACGTCCATTATGCCTAACGTACATAATGCATAACATCCGTTAAGCCTATCGTCCATTATGCCTAACGTACTTCCCGAGCAGCACACATGTTACACAAAGGTTTCTGTGACCCATATGCAATCGAATTCAGTCACATGAAAGTGGCTACAACCAAATCGGACTGCATTGTGCTGCTAGGGTTATGTCTAACGTCCTTATGCCTAACGTCGTGGACCCCTTCCTATCTCGATGGTTCCCTCTGGCCCTCAAATCTACATAAATATTTACTGGCTGTTCGGCCACATTGAGAGTTGACGTAAAGTCAATGTCAACTTCTCTCCACGAACAGCCTAGATAGCCGTGTGGTGTCGGCAGCTGGTTATCTGGCTAAGAATAACATTACGGATTGCCTGTTCCAGTGGTAAAAGTCCACCATACAGGTGACCCCTAATTTTCGGTGTGATGCGGCTTTATGCTTACCGTGCCTACGAATGAATGGTTAGGGGGGTCTAATAAGAACCTAACTGCAAACGGAGCCTGTGAAGCACCAGGGCCCCCTTCACAGTATTTTAGCCCTCGCTGCGCTAACCGGAGCTATGGCGTAGTTGACTTTTTACTTCTCCGAGATAATCGGCTACTCTTATTCAACCTCATCGTGAGGTTAAATAAGAGTAGGGTTATGAATATGTGTTTCAATTAGTTTTCAACAAATTGTCACCTATATGGTTTCGCATTATGCGTTTTTTTTACAATGTGCTTTGTCTATGTTATCTATATGGATTCGCATTATGCGTTTTTTCACAGTGTACTCTGTGTCTCGTCCTTGACGTTTGGCTTCGGCTACTCTTGTTCAATCTCAACGTGAGGTTAAATAAGAGTGGGGTTATGAATATGTGTTTTACTTAGTTTTTCAACAAACTTCCACCTATATGGATTCGCATTATGCATTTTTTTTTTACAATGTACATTGTGTTTGTCACCTATAAGGATTCGCATTATGCGCTTTTCACAGTGTACTCTGTGTTTCGTCTTTGACGTTCGGCTTCAGCTACTCTTGTTCAATCTCAACTTGAGGTTGAATAAGGGTGGGATTATGAATATATTTTTTTTTACTTAGTTTTTCAACAAATTTTCACCTGTATGGAGTAGCATTATGCGTTTTTTTTTACAATGTACTTTGTGTTTGTCACCTATATGGATTCGTATTATGCGTTTTTCAAAGTGTAATCTGTGTTTCGTCTTTGATGTTTGGCTTCAGCTACTCTTGTTTAATCTCAACTTGAGATCAAATAAGGGTGGTGTTATGAAAATGTATTTTTTTTTTCAACAAATTGTCACCTATATGGATTCGCATTATGCGTTTTTTTTACAATGTACTTTGTGTATGTTACCTTTATGGATTCGCATTATGCGTTTTTCACAGTGTACTCTGTGTCTCGTCCTTGACGTTCGGCTTCGGCTACTTTTGTTCAATCTCAACGTGAGGTTAAATAAGAGTGGGGTTATGAATATGTATTTTACTTAATTTTCAACAAATTGTCACCTATATGGATTCGCATTATGCGTTTTTTTGCAATGTACTTTGTGTATGTTACCTTTATGGATTCGCATTATGCGTTTTTCACAGTGTACTTTGTGTCTAGTCCTTGACGTTCGGCTTCGGCTATTCTTGTTCAATCTCAACGTGAGGTTAAATAAGAGTGGGGTTATGGATATGTGTTTTCAACAAATTGTCACCTACATGGATTCGCATTATGCGTTTTTTTTACAATGCACTTTGTGTATGTTACCTATATGGATTCGCATTATGCGTTTTTCACAGTGTACTCTGTGGTTCGTTCTTGACGTTCGGGTTCGGCTACTCTTGTTCAATCTCAACGTGAGGTTCAATAAGAATGGGGTTATGAATATGTGTTTTACTTAGTTTTCAACAAATTGCAACCTATATGGATTCGCATTATGCGTTTTTCACAGTGCACTCTGTGTTTCGTCTTTGACGTTCGTCCATTGTTACGTCCTCTGTGTTTTTGTGACACCTCTCTGTAGTCCCTAGCTGAGTGCGTGTGAGTCTACATAATTGGTTTTCCTATAAATGGTTCCATTCTCCTTTCCAACTTCACTTCCTCTTCCTTTCCCCTTTTCACTTCCTTTTCCGTCAGGTAAATGATGAGAAAGGCCAGTGAAGGCGATGGCACAAATCTCCCAAATTGAGGGGAACGTGCCTCCTGAGCCGACGTTCTGATACCTGATACCTGATACACATGTTACACAAAGGTTTCTGTGACCCATATGCAATCGAATTCAGTCACATGAAAGTGGCTACAACCAAATCGGACTGCATTGTGCTGCTAGGGTTATGTCTAACGTCCTTATGCCTAACGTCGTGGACCCCTTCCTATCTCGATGGTTCCCTCTGTCCCTTAAATCTACATACATTTGGGCATTCTACATCTCGATAGCCTCCCTATCTCGATATCTCTCTATCTCGATGTGTTCTGATCATATTTTGTTTTAGGTTTACTCTCCTTATGTCGATATGTTACCATTTTTAGGCTACTAGACCATAATATTTGGACAATAACAAACATATCAACAACAAAAAATGACATTTGTTTTGTTGTCGTTTATCATAGCAACAAGCTTTTTTGGATCTAGTACCCATTTCATTTTTTCTTCCTTTTTTCGATCTCTCCCTATCTCGATGGTTCTTTCAATATCGAGATGTGGAGAAGCGACTGTATTTTTTTTTAAATTCCTACAGGAAAACCTTAAAAAAAGAAATTGTGAAGGAATTCCTATAGAAATTCTTTGGAATTACCTAGGGAAATTGTTCCAGGAAAACATTCCGAAATTTCTTTAGGGTGCTCCAGGAACTTCTGCGGAAATTGGTTTAGGACTTTCTTCCAACTTTTATTAAGAGCTTGCTTGTTATATCTCAAAAATCATTTCTGAAATTCATTCAGAAATTATTTTAGGAAATAAAACGGGCTCGGGGGTCATATGGCTACCACTTCTGCCTTATACGCAGGGGGTCATGGGTTCAATCCCAGACCCCGTTCCATTCCTTCTACTTTGTATCTTTCCATATATTTCTCATATACTTGCAATCGCTAGAACTGGAAATGGGCTTTTTACCATTTCCATCTTCTATCCTATACCTACAAACTTTACTAGTTTTAACAGATAACTGTTAGAATTTATTATTATTATAGTCGACCCGGCAGACGTTGTCCTGCATAGTAGGCGTAAATTCCCATGCGAAATTTCCATACGAATCTTAATTTTAGTATTTCACGATTTACTCTACCTTATTCATAATTTTCGCATGAGGAAATATTATATAAACCCGTCGGAAACGATAATGAACATATCTGCTGAAGTAATGAAGAAAATCCATCCAGCCGTTTTCGAGTTATGCGGATACGAACACAGACCATTTCATTTATATATATATTAGAGTGGGGCGCCATGGTTATTTTTTCAAATCAATGGTTTTTCGAAGCCATTCTGGGTCCTGAACAACTGTGCAGAATTTGGGACCGATTGGTTACTTCCTCGCTTTCCGCATCGCGTTTGAAGTTTGTATGGAAATTAGTATGAGAGAACGTATATTTTTGCATTTCTACTACTAGAGGTTTCAGTTCATCGTAAACCAAGTGACACATTACGTTAAAGTATAACCCAAAAGATGCCGAAAAACTTTGCTGAAGGAGACACGTTGCTGGAACGTCCACGAAAAAAGTTATAACGCTTCGAAGATTGAGTGTTCAAACCATATGCAAAAAATCATTTATTCTGCCAGCACTGCCGAACTACGTGGAGTAATAATTTAACTGAGTGTTATTTCAAAATTATTGATTTTATAGGACTTTGGAGCTAATGGGAGATATTCGAAATGATTTCACAAAGTAAAAATTCCGACTAGAACGAAAATGGGTTTTGCCCTCTGACAATTAAAGGTTGTCCGGTAGTGCTGGCAGAAACATTGATTTCTTGCATATGGTTTAAACAATCAATTTTCGAAACGTAATAACATTTTTTGTAGACCTTCCAGCTGCGTACCTTCTTCGGCAAAGTCTTTCGGCATCTTCCAGGCTATATGCTAACGTATTGAGTCACGTGATTGATGATAAACTGAAGCCGCTAATAGCAAAAATGTAAAAAAGTACGTTTTCCCATACTACTCTCCATGTAAATTTAAAACGCGATGCGGCATGCGAGGTCGCAACCAATCGAGCCCATATTTTGCACAGTGGATTGGGGTCCCAAAACGATTCAGAAAAACCTTGATCTCACTTGATCGGACGAAGTTTGAGTTTTTCCATACAACTGCGCCCCACTCTAATATATATAGATTATCGTCTTTATTTAAGAGGTTTTCAGCCCTCGGCTGGCTCACCTCTGGACTGTTAGAATTTGAAACGAACGTAAAAAAACTTCGTTTCGCCAACAAATTAAAATACAGCACCGTTTCTGTTCGGCTCCAAATGGTTGGAGCGAAATTCGATTATAGCAGCTCTCCATCGGTGCGTGTACACGTCACGGAGATCTGATAAGAAGAGGTCATGTCATGGCTTGCTGCTCATCGAGTGACACGCTGAGGTGTTAATTTATAATCACACGCTGATGGTAACTTACTCAAACCCCACATTTCCCTTCTTCTCTCATGAATGATAAAAAGCAATGGGTAATGTTTTTAACATAACCGCGAGTAGACGTAGGACTTGTATAAACGTAACATATTTACATATAACTTTTAACTTTTGGATCTATGGAGTTTGATTATAGTTATGGGTATGCTGTGTAGAATTATTAATTTGTTTATTCAAAACTTCTGGCAATAAAACTAATATTTAAATACATAATAAGAATTGCTTTGTTTCTAACTATTAATCCCCTATTTACTCAAGCAAATGTAGGGCATTTATAGGTTTCTTATTGATGATAGTATTTAAAGTTTAAAAAAATTCTATTGATGAAATTTTCAGACTTGTGCAAAATGTGCTATTTTAGGGGAACTGTCCCGTTTCCAAACAATGAAATACAGCACCAATTTCGTTGCTTCTTTTTGCTAACATGCGTGCTTACTGCTGAAAAAAATCACAACAATAAGAAACAAGTCAAGGAGCAGTAACCCTACTAGAAGTACTAGTAGTCGTTTAGTACCAATCACAATTTATCGTATGGTCAGTCATATGTTATGGCTCGTACTCATCCCGGTATCAAATGGATTATGAAACCAATCACTTTCCGTGAATGAGCAATCCAAATCGCCGTGGGCTAATTTTATTCTTCATCTACCACCGCTGTCATCGCTGCCTCAGCCATCATCGGCCTCTAGTCGTGAACTCCAAGCGATGCGATGGGCTATCGCATCTATCCCAACCGATACCACTGCATCCGACCATCATCAAGCACAGAATGACAAAAAAATGCGCACTCTTCTTTCATGCATATTCGCAGACCCACCGGCAGCTCTCCCGCTGGCGACTGCATGCTATGTAGGTAAACACAGCATGCGAACGAACGAAACGAAAAATCTGCTAGCAAAGAGCACGTCAGTACGCAGACCCCGGCAGACACTGCTTCTTTTATACACAAAGAAAATCTTGCGGTGGACCCGAAGGCCCGTGACTCACAGAATTCTGATGTCCGTGTTAGGAATACACGGGCTTAATTACATATGAAATTTTTGATGGCTTCGAAAAGAATTGAAATTTTCAATAACTTATCATTAATAATCTTAAGTTTCAATGAAATTGGCAAATTACTGGAGAGTATCCGAGTCGATTGATATATAAATCTTCAAAATTCATCCAAAGATAAAGCCGCTACTATTTGACTTTACAATCAAATTTTAACGACATTGTAACTTCAGATGCACATATATGCAATTTTTCAAATATTTGCGATATATGATTCCGTTGTAAGTTTAAATTTACATATTTACAACTTATGACATAGATTGTAATTAGATTGCACATTTGCATTATATGTAACCTTTCTACAATTTTTCACAACTTCTGCTAGATCTATATATGATTACGATCTGATCTGTGAATATATATATAATTTAATTTGTACATTCTTATACGATTGCTGGTTTGCTGGGGACGGAGAGTTTTGGGCGCAGTTTAATCATCTCCAGATAGTGGTCAGAGTCGATGTTAGTGCCAAGATATGTTCTGACGTCGATAGTGTCGGAGAAGTGCCGTCCATCAATTAGAACGTGGTCGATTTGCGATTTTGTCTGCAGTGGTGATCTTCAGGTGTACCGATATGGGAGGCTGTGTTGAAAGTAGGTGCTGCGAATGGCCATATTCTTGGAGGCGTTGAAATCAATTAGTCATAGGTCGTTTTCGTTCGTCAGCCGGTGTGCGCTGAACTTCCCAATAGTCGGTCTAAACTCCTCCTCTCGGCCAACCTGAGCGTTCGAATCTCCTATGATGGTTTTGACGTCGTGGCTTGGGCAGCTGTCGTACTCACGTTCCAGCTGTGCGTAGATTGCATCCTTATCATCATCAGTGCTTCCGGAGTGTGGGCTATGGACGTTGATTATGCTGAAGTTGAAGAACCAAACCGAACAGAATTCATATTAGTCGTTTTAAGTGCGCTTGTGTTTTACAAAAAAACTGGTCTAATTCTAATATGGCTGATACGTCCTAGACAGGACCTGTTACGTGAGAATGTGATTGTGAACCCCTGAACATGTGCCTAGCTGTCGGACGATAGTCTATCGTTATTGTATGTGTCTGTTATTCTATGGTGTTTTTCTGCTTCACTATGACGTGCTTGTTGATGTCGAAAAAAGCAATACAATATAGAAACAGCACGGGCGCAATTGGTTTCCATTGTTCCGAAGCGAAAAACACCGAAGATGTGAGTATTTTGTTAATTATTTCATGTATTAATTTATTAAAAGATGAAAATATATTTTAGCTTTATAGCATGTGGCATAAACACAATTGTGTACTTATTGCCCTGCTGGAAGATCGGTGCCCTTCGCTGCTGTTGGTAACAGGACCTATTCTTTCATATTTTGGTCCAGCTATTGTCTGCGACGCCATCGCGGTCGAGCAAACAATGGATAGCACATTATAATAGCGCAGTGACGAAACGCGGGAAAGAGACGGAAAAATCACGGTACGAGGTCGCCATCTTGTACTCGAAAGCCCTGCGGCAATATCGAGGCCAAGTCAAAACAAAACAAAAAACGCTGTGTCATCCGTTTCGATCTCGAATTCCGGACCACTGGTCCGAAGCCGTTACCATCGTCTGCTATCACCACCACGTACCACCTAAACCTAGACCTGACAACCGCAAGTAGAAACTGTGACGTCACATAGTGAGAAATGACCAAAATTAGATATCAAATGTAAAGTTTGTAATTATACGTATGTGCATAAATTCTATCGCTTTAGTACAGTTTCAGTGTTTTGAAAGTTTCACTATTAGTCTGGTTTGTCCCTTTTTATCCAGGACCCAGAAAGGGGTCACCATGCCTCACTCTCTAATTAGAAGTTTGTTCGCCGTGTGGCGAGTGATTAAATCGTAAGAAACGGCTTGTGATTTCCACCCACCCGAGTTATGGTGATGGATATGTTGCACCTTAAAGTTAGTTCCCAATAGAGGTGGATCATCGAGTGACGTTGAGTTTGTTGTGTAGATTACCCTTCTTCCGACCCTGAAGATCCCCTTTTCCACTGAGCATAGCCGAGGGGGTTAGTGCATTTCCTATCACTAATTACAACAAAACCATAGCCAAAGTCGTGCGAGAAAATTTTACTGGAGTGCTACTGATATCGACGACAGCCACCCTATCCTTTGCCACGAAACCGCTACAGATGCAGGAGCCACCCTCATCAGGGCTGGGACCGCTACCGACCCGACGCCATCGTACTGTCCACTTTACGAGTCCGCTCACCGTGGATTCTCGAAACGATGATGCCCGAGCACGAAACACGGATCTGTTTATTCTAGGGATCCTATATTAAGAGATGAGCGAATACTTTTCCAGACGATTTAGCAACGCTGTTACTTTCGTAAACAAACGCTGCCAGCACTTGCCGTGGCGCAAAATGTTGAAGCTCGAACATGACATTGCGCATAATGGCATTTTCAGATTTCGTTATCTAACGTCCAACAGTGCATTGTCACTAAAATAAAAGTACAATACAAATGAACAAAGTACCATGCATAAACTAGACTACTTCAACTTGCCAATGAAAAACAAATTGTTTATTCGACAAAACTTTTCGAAAAACCTTTTTCATTACAATCGCAATACCTTTCAATCCGCAACAATAACAATGTTCATTTGGCTCAGATTCTGACAGCTATCAATGCTCGATTGGCTCAAGATGGCCGCTTTCGCATATCTCTGAATGTAGGATCCCTAGTTTATTCTCAGAGAAAATGAAGCGGTGTTGTGGGCCAAAAGGACCATAACTTACGTTATTCTGATGTCCTTGTTGGGAATGCATAAACGAGATTAATTGGGTCTGAATTTTTTAAAAGGTATGATTTTTTTATGGATAAGATAATTTCCGAAGAAATTCGTAATGGAATTTTGAAGAAACTTTCTAAATTTTCTGAGAATTGGGTAGTCACCTTTGCGTGGTGTGTTACGGTGGTCACATTGTCAGCTACAGGCAAACCCTGACCCAACGAATACCTTCCATACATATCCAATTCCATGGTATTTATGGGGTGTCGCTGAGTCGTGGGCCTCTAATTAAGTACTACCGTCGTCGGGGGTGACAATGAGTCAAATGGGGGTGAGAATGGGTCACTACTTCAACTACTTAGAATGCTTGTAGAATAGATTTAATCCATCTGAGGGTAAGAAGACCAAAATATAAGAGATCTTTTTGAACGATTTAGCTCTACGACCTCCAGATTGCCAGTGAGAGCGATGACCCATTCTCACCCCCCAGACCCATTGTCACCCCCGATGGTGGTACATCAACACTTCCTTCCCCTCCCAAGTTAAGGTGAAAATGGGCGTGGCCAGGAGTAGTAATCTTCATGGTTTTGTGATTTTGTCCTAGATTGAAATCAAGCATGACACCCATCTTGATTTCTTAAGTGCTCAATCTACCAAGCACACCGTAACTATGCTACACAGATAAAAATATGTTTACACTGGATTTTGTTTTTACACGATTTACATTTTCTCAATTTTCAACTCATCCTAAATGTTTAACGTATATTAATTATCATGTGATTTTTCTTTGATTTATTCTGGATTTTTTGAAACATGTTGCGAAGAGTTTGGTGGCAAATTGAAGTCACACGATCAAAAATACGAGCGAAAAAAAATCGTGTAAAAACAAAATCCTGTGTATTAATAAGTTCATCACGGTGATTATTAGAGAAAGCCGGAAGGGCTTCCCTTCGAGCCCAACCTAGGGGTCTCGCCTTGCTTTGCTTTGGTTTCCTTAATGCCTAATTGTTAAAACATTTCTCGCTTAACTTTTCAAAAGGTCCTAAGTAACATTTTTTTCATGAATTAATTTGAGTACTGCAATCAAAAGCTTTCATGTTGTTCTGTTGATTGCGCTATTCAAATTAATTCATGAAAAAAATGTTACTTAGGTCCTTTTGAAAAGTTAAGCGAGATTTGTTTTTATGTTTGATCGATTGTAAGACTAACATTGGACAAACTGAAATCTAACAGAACTTTGCATTCAATCGGTATTTCTGGTTATTTAAATCGAAATAAATTTAAACTGTGCTTACTTGTCAAATTCAGACAAATTGAATTGAATACCGAATGTTAATTCGGTTGATGAAACTAGCTGCAATTTTACAAATCGTTGAATTTTCAAAACTATGTGTTGTGTATGCTATGCTTATATCCGAAGTAATTTCCAGAGGTATTTCTGGAGAAATCCATAGAGTAAACTCCGAAAAAAATATTTGGGAGAGTGTCCAAAGGAATACATACGTGAAGAAACTTAAGAATATCGGAAATGCCTTGAGGAACTCCTTTACAAATTACTTTAGGAATTCGTTCGAAAACTCCTAAGGAAATTCCTCAAATTTTGACCTAGATGTGTGGAATGGATTTTTGCTGGAAATTTCGGAAGAATTACTGGAGAAATTTCCGAGGGAATGGATTTTCCGATGGTATCCGAAGAAAAACCTGAAATAATTTTAACCTTAAATTTTTTTTTCAAAATATTCCAAAAATTTCAAGAGATCTTTTCAATAAATTAGAGGAATCCATTGCATTTTATGGACGATAAAATTCAATAAAAATTTCGTTTTATTTGAAACTGCTTGATATTTATTTTAATTGATTTGATCGATTAACACCTCCAAGTATAGTTCTTACTACTGACGCCAAATTATAAACGAATCCCTTACGCCAACAGAGGCCAACAGAGAGCTTGAGAGCCAACAGAGGCTTAACCATAGATACTGGACCGAGTCAGATACTCGGAGACTCGTTGTCAAAGTCTCACCCTGGTGGCCTTCAGGACATCTGCTCAAACTAAGTGCCCTACAAGTATCAGCCACGAAATTATGTGTAGCGTATCATCCTAAAATCTATGAAACGGCTTCTCTAGAACCGTTCTCTTCAATCTTCAGGATTTTCAGCACCTCTTTATTACCAAACTGGGATCGTCTGATAGGGGCGATAACTACGATGTTTACACACTCCGTGGAGGAAGCATTATTCATTTGCACAAAATATGTCGCTCTGCGTCACAATGATTCATAGGTCGTGCCAAAACATTATAGTCAGCCTATCGGCTCAGATATTCTTCTTTAAGATGAATGTACAGCTAATCTAAGCCTCTGTAGAAGTTTTGTTTTTTTTTTAATTTGAATTTATTACCTAGTAATAGCCTTTTGTTTCTCATAATATGCTTTTTTATATCGTGCAAACATCACTGCATCATGGTTTGATTGCTTCTACTAACAAAGGGTGTCAATCAACATATATCAATAAACTTCCACCGTGACCTCTTGAACGGAAAGTTTCCATTCACTCTTGGCTTTTTATTTTTTTACTTCTGCAAAGTCGTGGCCCAAAAGGAACAGCACACCTGCAATATAAGGAGTTTTCGACGGTCCTAATTCGAAGCAGTTCTTATTTATTTGCCACAAACTGGCTCGAATGGCCTTCTGTATGACGTGATTGAGAGATACCTATTTCATTAGTGGATGAGGCGATTCGGGATATCAGTTCATCAATCAACCTTGTCAACACTCAGACGTTGAAGATGAGAGAGGTTGTCGATATGTGCTCAGCTATTAATAGGTATATTGGAAGTTTGGAAAATTGTTGAGGTCCAGGCTTATCAAATGCATCAATATGCAACAGTTGAATTTTCGGTAATCAAAACGACTGATAACGAACATCTTACCTCACGATTGTCGTCAAAGCATAAACCTGGGTGATGGAATAGAGTATCCCAGAAAAGATAAATCATGTCAAATTCAACGTCACAATATGGCACCTCCGTTCATCAACTTAATTATATAAGCACCTCTCGCATCTACGATAAGAAGCCAAAAGATACGATTTCAATTATTACACATTTAGCTACCGTTACACCATGGTGAAAATGTGTTAGGATATGTGGGCATAATCAAGTAAATTTCCATATGAAAATTGCATCACTTAAATTTAAAAATAACACCCAAGTTTGAATTGGGAACAAAACAATTCCCAATCAATGCGATTTAACCACCCCACAGTCGGTCGACCATTATTGAATGCTGGTCGAAGCTCCGAGCTCTGTATGTATCTTTCTTGAAAATTTAAGATTATAAAGATGGGGAATAGGAGGAAAAATCTGGCTGCGACCGGACCGAACTGTGAAATGCCTCGCCACAGCGTTGTCGGGCGACTCGTGTGTTTGCTGATATGATTAAGCCATCGCTCTCCTCTCACGGATGATGGAGACGAGTATATTGCACTAGGAGACGACGAAGTAGCAGTGCTAATCCGCACCGTACTTCTTTAATTTACGACTTCATGTTTTTCCATGATCTTCCAGTGTATATTTTGGAGATATACGCTTCTTCAAATAGTGCTACGTAGTTGTAATCTTCACGTTTCGCACTGATGTCACTGAAGAGAACGTGATTTTCAAAGACCTAACTATTTAGTGAGTAGATTCAAAACAAATTCATTTTACTTAGTACTTCTTGCGTAATACGGTATGAATAGTTTGTGTTTTATAAAATTGTGATTCAAAACACTTCTAGAATGATCTAGGGTAACGGTACCAGGTATTAGCAGATCCATTTTTTTGAAAAATCGATAATTATGGGAAATGTACAGCTTTAATATCTTAACCAACAGATAAACTAATAAATTTGCTAACAAAAATGAGATTGATGTTATTTAACATCAACAACTACCAAATATTGCTTGCACCACTAATGGGTACACTGTTCCTGTCCCATAGCGGTGCAATCCATTGATTTCTTATGAGACTCGCCACTATTGGTACAGTTGCACCACTATAGGTGCAATGTAGTCAATTTTATTGAGGAAAAGCATATCAATAGTTTCTCAAGCGTACTTAGTTTTTATTTATCTCAATATAAAAAAACCTGAGAAGAGTCGGTGAATCGGAATCGTATTAACTACCAATGCAAATAGTAATGACGTTACAGGTTTTAGGGAGAAGGAGGTCTTTATGTTTTCCTTGTGTCATTCAGCACCACACATTTTTTTAGCCATTTAGTTCTCTACATACTCGCAAGCTATTCAGATAGTTCCCGGTAGCGGATCTATCCAACTCCGACAGTGAGTACCCCGACGTCGGAAGCTCCCTCATAACCGTCGACCCGTCTCAACGGGTGACCGGACGATTGCCGAGGTCGATCCAAAGATTCCGGGTGGAGATAACTACCGGTTCAATGGTGTCCCGACATGCCACGGTCTACTCAGCTAGTCCCAGGCGGTGGGTCTACTCCGATAGCCGAATTTCGATGCCCTTGAACCATTTAGCTCCCGCTTCCCGCCTGAAGCATCCGTGGCTTATAAGAACTGGGTTAAGCCAAAGTTTGACTGTCCAGTCCATGAGATCTGCTAATCTATACAGATTACAGACACACTTGTGACTAAGCGATGGGTCCACCTTTCCTTAGCCCAGTTGTCTCACTCCTTCTGCCAGTTGTCTACCGTTGTTGCCGAGATATTTCTTCGAGCATTAATGGCGCCCCTGAGGATGACGTAGCACTACTCGTCTTCCTCCACCACCAGTTTGATAGGCATCATGCCCGCGAGTACACATGCTGCCTCGCGAGATTCTGTGCGATATGCGATGATGACTCTCACAACACCCAGACTGGACCTCCGTATCACAGTATTGAAACCGCCACGCTTGCCAGAAGCCTGCGCTTGCTGAAGCCAGAGTGCAAAATAATCGAAAATTTTTAGTGAAGCCCTTTTTTCTGTAACCGTTGGTCCCAATTTTGTAGCTTGTTAGCTCCTCCACAAGCATCCCCATGTCTCGTCCCCCACGCCAGTAAGAACCAAACGCCCAGTCCGTCCCTAATAAAAGTAGTAGGACAGCCTTACTGGTGGCGATCCCAGCTGTTCGAAATAAAAAGATTCGGCACTACCGGGAAAGACATACAGCCCTCGTTTCATTCATGCCCACCCTCACTGTACTTTCCGCGGTTTGAGTCTGGACAACAACCCGTAACGGTGTTGACCCAATCAATACCCTGCGCGGAAGTGATGCCAACCATTACGAAAAACTGGAGAATGACTCTTCAGTTTTTGGTAAGATAGTAAGAAAAGGAAAACGAAATAGGACCAAAAGAAAGTTGAAAAAAAACTCAGGTAAATAGACCGTCGAGGGCGAGTCAGGTCTTCTTTCTGTCTGAACTACAAAGACAGTAGTAGTGCGCGCCGTAAAGTTAAATTAAAATAAAATTACAAAATAAAATTTGCATGCTTATGCAGTGAACTGGTGCTCTCTTAAGGATAAATAGCGTGCTATTGTGAAAGTAGTGTAAAACCTTAAATCTATAGTACGCATAGTGATTACAACAATAGCACCTCTAAGAAAGTTCAACTTCAATAGGTGTGAATTATTAGAAGAAAAGGCCCGAGTCTGCTTCCGGGCCTTTTCTTTTTCTTTCTTTTCGAGTCCTCGGGCAAGACCCGACGGATATTATACTCCGCAGTGCCATCCATCAAGCCGGATTAAATCCAGTGGCGGGTATAGCGCCAGTTCGGAGGTAAGGCAAGGTGAATCCGGGACTGGAATCGATCGGCAACCGCCAATCCAAGCCGACATCGCGCCCACCTGCTCGTATAGTCGATCACCTCGATATACATTGCTGGGGCAATCGCCGTCACCATCCGCCATCGTGCCCATTGTGGTTGCAGGCCCTCCCAAACGAAGATCCTTTGGCGACCGCCGACACCATCCGCCATCGAGCCAATTTAGGTCACAGGCCTACATACCCCGACGAAAAGGCAACCAACCATTTCAATTCCCGGCCACCATCGCGCAGATTGGATCGTAGCCGCAAGCCTACCGTCGCCGAGCAATCGGCCACCTCCAGCGGCCGCCACCACGGTAAAGTTTCGTGTCTACCCATCGCCACCAAGCCAACCACAAACTTCCGAGAAGGTCCGAAGCACTCCCGGTACCTCATTAGAAACATCCAAGCCCGAAAGCAGCATGATCACGCCGGATTGCGACCGGAAAACCTCGTCATCGTCAGCATCATCGCCGCCATCAATGCTAGCCAACGAGATCATCGCCGTCGACCATCATCTGCAGTAAAAAGCGCAAGTACACCATTGTCTCTCCATTGAAAATGCCCAAGGGGCGAATAAATTAATAATATTAAGATGAAAACTGGTGGTCAGGTTATTTAAGAGCTGCACTCCCTCATTGTATATGTGTTGCTTGTTCCGCTTCCGTACCTGAAAGGGGTATTCAAGCCTTGGTCTTGGTAGTCCACTTTGAGAAGACACCTTTTCCTCGATTTTAGTCCACCTTGGTCAAGAGAACCGGCTGGCTTCCCCTTCTCCGCAAGGTTTTTCAGCTTTCATTGCTCCTGCTAAAGGTAAGTGAAGAGTGGGGCAGTGGGTAAAGCGGTGCTATATAATTGAACGACCCAGTGCTCGACAATTTCCCACCCATAACTCCTTCTGAGCAGCCAAGAGGCTTACATTTCTTCACTTGTCAGTTCACTTCCGACACATTCATAGTCGGCTCTGGACAGTCAATATTCAGTTGAATATTAGTCATTGAATATTCATGGACATTTTACAAATTGATAAATTATCTGAAATCTGAACACGTTTCAAATGAGTAAAGTGATTTATCATACAGGACTGAATCCGATTTTCATCCGCGAGGCACTTTCAGCGGTAAACATCAACATAAACAATGATATAATTATCTGTCATAAGACGAGTTTATACAATCCCATTGAATTCCACCACTTAATTGTATCTTGACAGATACGTATTTCGACCTCAAAAGTAAGGCCGTCTTCAGTGTCTCGTACTTGACTCGACTTATGACAGGTGAAAACATTCCACTAAAAAGCTCAAAATAATTTTCTTATCGATATAATTATGTTTTTTTTTCTGCACATAGTAAACACATTCAGTGACAGTCGAATGAATGAGTTCGCGGAGTAGTCGTCTGACTATGTCATTCGATGTTTGTCTATGTCTATTTCTATTGACTATGTCATACGATGTTTGTCAAAATTCGGACCGAAGTTGCTTCATGAAGATGAATATTTTAGGCTCTGGCTGGAGCACCATCCTCGATAGTGTTGCTATCGCCGTCGCCGCGCGCTTGCATACGTAGTCGATATGACTTATCGTTGAGCAGCACCCCCAATTGTTTCCGAGATCTCTTGGAGGTAATGTCGTAGCCACCGACTTTAATTGTCGCCTCCTGCACCGATTTCCGGTTGTTGACGACTATCATCTCCGTTTTATGATGCGCCAACTGTAGCATCCCGTAATTGACCCAGCGGGATACCTGCCGTGATGGGGGCACTAACCAAGCCCTCGTCTGTTTCGTAGATCAATACTCGATTCTGGAAGTAGCTTCCACGAATTTTGTAGAGCCCTACCGGTACACCCTGTCGAAACTACGAGTTAGCGATCGCAATCCAGTTATTACTACGCAGTAACGTATACCGCGTCGCTTGCATTCAATGGCGATCTCTGCAGTGACAACCACTGATTCAATGGCACCCAGAGTAGACCATCCTCTCCGAAAGCCGAATTGCTCGCTCGATAATCCTCCAGCCTCCTCCACGTATGGCGACAGCCTGTTTTGGATCAACTTCTCCAGTAGACAGGTTTGTCTGGTGGTTTGCCAGGTTTCGGTAACAGGACCAAATGATGTCTCTTCCATATACCCGAAAATGTTCGCTCGTGCAGGCACCTCTGCATGGCTAACCTGAACATGTCCGGATTGCTCATTACGGCTGCCTTCAACGCTATTTTCGGGATCCCGTCCGGACCAGGTGCTTTACTCGGGCTCAGGGACTTTGCCACCGTCATTAGCTCCTCTACCGTCACCCTCGCCACCTCTTCATCATCTGCTGTTACCATCGCTGCTGGCGGCCAATGGCCAATAGTACTTCGATAATCGTCTTCAGCCTCGATGGACATCGCTCGAGAGGAGCCAGTGTTCCTCTTGTTTTGGCCATCACCACCCGATAGGCGTCTCCCCGTGAGTTCGAGTTGGCGCTCTGGCACAATCTGTCGAAGCAGTCTTTCTTGAAAATATTGATGCATTCACCAAGCGTGACCTTTGTAGTATACTTCTAGTCCTCAGCTGCCGTAATCTGAAAAAGTGACGTACACGCCATTTTCCAAAAATGGTGTTGACGAGTACTACTCATCGAGTTCTTTAACAGAAAAATGGAAAACATGCATGTTGTAAAATGGCTGTTACGTCACATTTACAGATTACGGCAGTCAGGAAGGTTGCTCGAAGAGCTGCCATTTGGTAGCTCCACCAGTATACCTGAGGCCTGCAGCTCCGTGGTCGTGCCTTCCTCGCCATAGTAGTGTCACACGCTCGAGACAGGACTTTAACTTGGGAGCTTAACTTTATCTATGTCGATTTGCGCTCGTGTCCGTTGACGTTGCCGTTTTCGAAGCTCCTGGGCTGGGCTAGTGTGATAGGACCGGCTTGCGGATACATGCAGCTTTTTGTAGAGGTTTAACAGCGCCTACTGTCGAACCCCGCCTCATCCTAGACAGGCCCCCTAACTCGCAGTGGCCATGCGGAGGGATGAACTGGACCAGTATGTTGGAGAGCTCGCTGAGTTGATCAGGTCTCTTGAGTTTGAGTAGCATTGAGTTCAGGGATAATACTCCAAAACCACATACCCTACCCACCATCCAATTCCTTGACATCTATGAGGGCGTCGGTGAGTCGCTGGCCTCTCGTTAAGTAGATGTCATATCATCATTTCCTTCCCTTTCCTAGTAACGGAGAAGATGGGCGTGGCCGGCAATGATAGCTTTCATGTTTTATCATTTTGGACCCCCAATTGGATTTTCATTTAATCCCAAATGGAAATCCATAAGCAATTGGGGTAAGAAAGGTAAAGAATATACATGACAACTATCAGTATGCAATCTACGATATACTCCGTTACAACGCAACGCAACGCAACGCAACGCATTGAGTTCAGGGATATTTCGTGAATCATTCGAATCTTGCTTAGCTTATTGACGTTCAGGGACAACAAGCCACTTTCACAGCGGTTTCCCTTCAGCACTGGCTCAGGAGTAGATTCTATGATTGCTTTTTTTTTTTTTTTTCAAAATCGGAAACAATTTTCCTGTGAAAGAATGTTCGCAAATAAAAATTCAGAATTATTGAGTACGTGTCGTCCCAAAATTCTAAAAATTTTTCTTGAGAAATTTTGCCACCCTAGAATTCTAATTTTCAAACGAGTGTTGCGCGTCGTTTCGGTCGATCGAGCCACGATCCTCCACAGTTTGCATATGTCACCGGACATGCATAGTGTGGACTGCGCGCTTGATCGTGTTTATGCTCGGTTCTCAGACACTTTGCACGATCTGGTATCGTTGTGCTTTGTGCGGTCAAAGAATAAATCAACTGGTGCACGTTTGATTGTGTTCCTGCTCGGTGCGCAGATAGTTCGTTCGTATTGCTTTGTGCGGCCGCATAATAATTTGTTCAAATCATTGTGCAAAGAAACCTGACACGGTCGCATCACTTTATCAGAGTGAATCAAGATCCAACGATGCCTACCTTCCTGCCGATTCTGCTAAGACGCGAAGGTAAACACCAAAAATCCTTCTATCTTCCTAACTGACTACGAGGACGTGGCCGGCGCCGTAATTGATTATTTGAACGTTAGAGTAACTGAAACATGCTCACTGAGAATGCCTAAACAATCCCAGCCAATCATTCAGTTGATAATTTGTGCAATTTCACTGATTCTGGTCAATCCCGAAGCAATGGTTGCTTCGACCTTCGACCTCTCTAATCTGTTTTTCTTATTTTAGCGCGCAATGCACTACTTACGATAGGTAGATTTTTCCGGGGCTTTATAAATGGATTATAACTGTTTGTGTTTATGTGGTCTGAAATATTTAATACATTTTTTCACCATTTTGATTGAAAAACCAATACCAAAATCAAACTCATAGAAATATCATCAGCATTAATTGAATATTCTACAGCATTACTTTAGAAGAAAAAAAAGTTTTAACGTAGTTTGTGAACATTTAAAAAGCTCAATGATTTCAAGGCAAATTTGTATTTACGTTTCTAATTAAAACTCATATGTGAATATGCACGTTATGTGGAAGATATTGATTTGGAAAATGTATTGGAGGTAACCACTTTCCCTTCGATGAGACTCGAACCCATGACCCTACATGTAGGGTGTAGTACATGTGTAGGGTCATGGGTTCGAGTCCCATCGAAGGGAAAGTGGTTACCTCCAATACATTTTCCAAATCAATATCTTCCACATAACGTACATATTCACATATGAGTTTTCATAACATTGTAAATTAACGTCCAAGTCGGGTGGTTTAATCCCCGGAAATAGGCAATTACCTTTGATAGAACTGTTTCTAATTAGTTTTATATTATAAGATTATTTCTTTTCCTGAAATTCGGTTACAAATGTGAATGGTCAGTGGTATGAACAAAAATTGGAAGTGAATCGCAAAATTGGTAGAAATATTGTGCCTGATTGTTCTTCGGCGCACTGTGACGCTTTTTGGAGTACTTGTAATCTGCATCTCTAAGGAAGACTTGTAATATATGTGACAAGGTGTGATCTCGAATCGCGATAACATATTGGATAAAGGAGTTCTGCATCACGAGACCATCCATTGCAATCATCTCCAGCGGCTTTATGAAGCACTAAGGGCAAACTATGAAACGTTCGAGAGAAGTCTAATGCCTGATGTGATGCGGCTTTCAGGTATCAGGTATCAGAACATCGGCTCAGGAGGCACGTTCCCCTCAATTTGGGAGATTTGTGCCATCGCCTTCACTGGCCTTTCTCATCATTTACCTGACGGAAAAGGAAGTGAAAAGGGGAAAGGAAGAGGAAGTGAAGTTGGAAAGGAGAATGGAACCATTTATAGGGAAGCCAATTATGTAGACTCACACGCATTCAGCTAGGGACTAAAGAGAGGTCACAAAAACACAGAGGATGTAACAATGGACGAACGTCAAAGACGAAACACAGAGTGCACTGTGAAAAACGCATAATGCGAATCCATATAGGTGACAATCACAAAGTACATTGTAAAAAAAAATGCATAATGCGAATCCATATAGGTGGAAGTTTGTTGAAAAACTAAGTAAAACACGTATCCATAACCCCACTCTTATTTAACCTCACGTCGAGATTGAACAAGAGTAGCCGAAGCCGAACGTCAAGGACTAGACACAGAGTACACTGTGAAAAACGCATAATGCGAATCCATATAGGTAATATACACAAAGTACATTGTGAAAAACGCATAATGCGAATCCATATAGGTGACAATTTGTTGAAAACTAATTAAAACACATATTCATAACCCCACTCTTATTTAACCTCACGTCGAGATTGAACAAGAGTAGCCGAAGCCGAACGTCAAGGACGAGACACAGAGTACACTGTGAAAAACGCATAATGCGAATCCATAAAGGTAACATACACAAAGTATATTATAAAAAAAACGCATAATGCGAATCCATATAGGTGAAAATTTGATGAAAAAACTAAGTGAAAAAAACATATTCATAATCCCACCCTTATTCAACCTCGAGTTGAGATTAAACAAGAGTAGCTGAAGCCGAACGTCAAAGACGAAACACAGAGTACACTGTGAAAAGCGCATAATGCGAATCCATATAGGTGACAAACACAAAGTACATTGTAAAAAAAAATGCATGATGCGAATCCATATAGGTGGAAGTTTGTTGAAAAACTAAGTAAAACACATATTCATAACCCCACACTCACGTTGAGGATGAACAAGAGTAGCCAAAGCCGAACGTCAAAGACGAGACACAGAGTACACTGTGAAAAACGCATAATGCGAATCCATATAGGTGACAATTTGTTGAAAACTAAGTGAAACACTTATTCATAACCCCACTCTTATTTAACCTCACGTTGAGATTGAACAAGAGTAGCCGAAGCCAAACGTCAAGGACGAGACACAGAGTACACTGTGAAAAAAAGCATAATGCGAATCCATATAGGTAACATACACAAAGCACATTGTATAAAACGCATAATGCGAATCCATAAAGGTGACAATTTGTTGAACACTAATGAAAACACATATTCATAACACTACTCTTATTCAACCTCATGATGAAGTTGAATAAGAGTAGCCGATTATCTCGGAGAAGTAAAAAGTCAACTACGCCATAGCTCCGGTTAGCGCAGCGAGGGCTAAAATACTGTGAAGGGGCCCTGGTGCTTCACAGGCTCCGTTTGCGGTTAGGTTCTTATTAGACCCCCCTAACCATTCATTCTTAGGCACGGTAAGCATAAAGCCGCATCACACCGAAAATTAGGGGTCACCTGTATGGTGGACTTTTACCACTGGAACAGGCAATCCGTAATGTTATTCTTAGCCAGATAACCAGCTGCCGACACCACACGGCTATCTAGGCTGTTCGTGGAGAGAAGTTGACATTGACTTTACGTCAACTCTCAATGTGGCCGAACAGCCATCCATATTTAATACATTTTTTCACCATTTTGATTGAAAAACCAATACTAAAATCAAACTCATAGAAATATCATCAGCATTAATTGAGTATTCTACAGCATTACTTTCGAAGAAAAAAAATGTTTTAACGTAATTTGTGAACATTTAAAAAGCTCAATGATTTCAAGGCAAATTTGTATTTACGTTTCTAATTAAAACTCATATGTGAATATGTACGTTATGTGGAAGATATTGATTTGGAAAATGTATTGGAGGTAACCACTTTCCCTTCGATGAGACTCGAACCCATGACCCTACATGTAGGGTGTAGTACATGTGTAGGGTCATGGGTTCGAGTCCCATCGAAGGAAAGTGGTTACCTCAATACATTTTCCAAATCAATATCTTCCACATAACGTACATATTCACATATGAGTTTTCATAACATTGTAAATTAACGTCCAAGTCGGGTGGTTTAATCCCCGGAAATAGGCAATTACCTTTGATAGAACTGTTTCTAATTAGTTTTATATTATAAGATTATTTCTTTTCCTGAAATTCGGTTACAAATGTGAATGGTCAGTGGTATGAACAAAATTGGAAGTGAATCGCAAAATTGGTAGAAATATTGTGCCTGATTGTTCTTCGGCGCACTGTGACGCTTTTTGGAGTACTTGTAATCTGCATCTCTAAGGAAGACTTGTAATATATGTGACAAGGTGTGATCTCGAATCGCGATAACATATTGGATAAAGGAGTTCTGCATCACGAGACCATCCATTGCAATCATCTCCAGCGGCTTTATGAAGCACTAAGGGCAAACTATGAAACGTTCGAGAGAAGTCTAATGCCTGATGTGATGCGGCTTTACTGCGATGTTCAAGTCAAAGAGGTTCTCGTTTTTAGCAAGGTACCGCTGCACTCGCTTAGATCGGGTAGATCCTGGAGCGCAAAAGGCCACATATGCAGAAGTCCGGTGAGATCAAACCAATTTGCTTCATTATTCATATTTAATTCCATAGTTCAACTTCATATAAACATTTAATTACTGAACATTGACAAATAAGGCCGATATAAATATTTAAAAACTATTTTGTCTCCCCCCCCCCCTCGGATGTTTTTGCCAAAAAATAATATTTTGAGGGGGCAACAAAATAAAATTCGGATAATTTTGAGGATTTTCAAAACATTCCTTAACAAATCCGAGGAGTTTTTTTTTGATTAACATTGGGTTAGTTCCATATTTTTTTTCAAAGAGGGGCAATAAGTACACTCAATCCTTGACATAAATACTTTTAGTTTGAATTTGACATTAGCACATGCGGGGAGGGGTTTTCCATATATGATTCTTCTCTTCTCGTTTCAGAGAGCGAGCAATGGCGCTTAAACCTAGGCTTATTAGCCAGGGCAAGTCTAATACCTTGTCCCATCCCAGCAAGTTAAACATCTAGGAAAACGGAGTGACATAAATTTCTTAGCATGGTCACTCCCAACGTTTGAATAAACTTATCATATCATTTGCTTATGATGATATTCCAAAACTAAATTCCCTACCAAACATCCAACTCCTTGACATCTATGAGGGCGTCGGTGAGTCGCTGACCTCTCACTAAGTAGATGTCATATCATCATTTCCTTCCCTTCCCTAGTAACGGAGAAGATGGGCGTGGCCAGCAATGGTAGTTTTCATGCTTTATCATTTTGGACCTCCAATTGGGTTGCTATTAATTCCCAAATAGTAATCCATAAGCAGTTGGGGTAAGAAAGTTAAAGAATATACATGACAGCTATCAGTATGCAATCTACGATATACTCCGTTACAACGCAACGCAACGCAACGCAATTTAAAAAGCTCAATGTTTTCAAACACTAAAAAGCAACCCTAATCACCATGTAGGGTAACGGAATTTGCTACCAGATCGACTACAACGATCCTTCGGGAAGAGGGGAGAGATCCTTCGGGAAGAGGTCATTCTGCAGATTCAAATTTGAGACCATCAAGGAAAGTGGTCAGGAAGTATGGGCTAAAACATTGTGTTTTTTTTCAAAGATTTTGCCTAACTATTAAATTTTGCCAAGCGGTAAACCAATCAATCCTGTACGTGCATCGCAAGCACAGACATCAATATCGTGCAACTTACGGGATGGGCTCTAATGCTCAGTTCAATCAAGATTTCACGGAGAGCGAACATGAGGGCCGCACAGTATTGTCGCAACGATGACGCCGCTAGCAGCAATCCCAGCAAAAAGCGGATCATCGATTGACCGTCGCCAACAGCAGCAGCACTTAAGACAGTTTCTCTCCAATGATAAGAAAATTATTTTGAGCTTTTTAGTGGAATGTTTTCACATGTCATAAGACGAGTTTAAACAATCCCATTGAATTCCACCACTTAATTGTATCCTGACAGATACGTATTTCGACCTCAACAGTAAGTCCGGTTTCAGTGCCTCATACTTGACTCAACTTTCGAAGTCGAGCCAAGTACGAGACACTGAAAACGGCATTACTGTTGAGGTCGAAAGAGTATCTGTCAGGATACAATTAAGTGGTGGAATTCAATGGGATTGTTTAAACTCGTCTTATGACATGTTCTCTTCAATGTTCGAACCATCGTTCGGTTTCTGTTAGTTATTAGAAAGGCGCATTGTGAAGAGAAAACCGATCCTTTCCAGTAACAACATTTTATGAAAAGAAAGGGTTGATAGCAGAAATGGCGTCGGTTGCGGTCCCGGCACATCAGTGGCGGTACTGAAAATGTATTTTAAATGGCGGTGACTGTCGTACGACAGCGCAGCAGTCCAGTGAAATTTTATCGCATGGTTCAGACTAAGGTTTGGTTACTGTTAGTGATTAGAAAGGAGCATTATTGATTGAAAATCGGTTCTTATCAGAATCATAAGTGCAAATCATAATCGCTTTGTGACGGCAGAAAGTTGGAGTTGGTAGTAGTAAAGTGCTCGCGGGAGGCGCTTCCAAAATATAATTGAATGAATAGCATCTATAGCGTTTCAGCCAAAAATCATGGAGTGGCGTCAGTAGCAGTGACACTGATGAACTTATTATATAATAAAAATATCACTCAAGTAAAGCATTAGCTGGTGTTAATTTTAAGATTAAAAAACACCCTAATTAAAAAAATAAAGCATTTGAATACAAGATAAGCAAAAAAAAATCAATAGCAGTGGAAGTGGAAATTTCATTAAAAATTCTGATTTTCCGCGTTTTGATTAACACTGCAAGAAAATCTTTCTCGTCTATGGGCGTGGAAGGGGCCCTGGAAAGGGTCGTTCATTTGGAGCTGGTGTAATTGGTGACGGCTTTGGTTCTCTCCGATACAACGTGCATCCTTCCTCTGTGGCTGACCGCTACAGCCATCGTCGCGCTTGTTTTTTCGCTGCCGGCTTTCAGTGCCATGATGGTTGGTGATGCTTCTTTCAGGTCGTTCTTACGATTGGTCGAAAAACCGGACCTCAGCTTGCCAGTATTCAATTGCAATGGAGACAGAGGACCCGCCTATTCGGCGGCCGGTACCGATGGCGTCGGCTCGAAGGCTCCGCCTTAATCATAAAGAATATAGAATAAAGAATAAAGAATAAAGAATAAAGAATATAGAATAAAGAATAAAGAATAAAGAATAAAGAATAAAGAATAAAGAATAAAGAATAAAGAATAAAGAATAAAGAATAAAGAATAAAGAATAAAGAATAAAGAATAAAGAAGAAAAAAAAAAGAAAAAAGAATATAGAATAAAGAATAAAAAAGAAAGAATAAAAAATAAAGAATAAAGAATAAAGAATAAAGAATAAAGAATAAAGAATAAAGAATAAAGAATAAAGAATAAAGAATAAAGAATAAAGAATAAAGAATAAAGAATAAAGAATAAAGAATAAAGAATAAAGAATAAAGAATAAAGAATAAAAGAATAAAGAATAAAGAATAAAGAATAAAGAATAAAAGAATAAAGAATAAAGAATAAAGAATAAAGAATAAAGAATAAAGAATAAAGAATAAAGAATAAAGAATAAAGAATAAAAGAATAAAGAATAAAGAATAAAGAATAAAAGAATAAAGAATAAAGAATAAAGAATAAAGAATAAAGAATAAAGAATAAAGAATAAAGAATAAAGAATAAAGAATAAAGAATAAAGAATAAAGAATAAAGAATAAAGAATAAAGAATAAAGAATAAAGAATAAAGAATAAAAGAATAAAGAATAAAGAATAAAGAATAAAGAATAAAGAATAAAAGAATAAAGAATAAAGAATAAAGAATAAAAGAATAAAGAATAAAGAATAAAGAATAAAGAATAAAGAATAAAGAATAAAGAATAAAGAATAAAGAATAAAGAATAAAGAATAAAGAATAAAGAATAAAAGAATAAAGAATAAAGAATAAAGAATAAAGAATAAAGAATAAAGAATAAAAGAATAAAGAATAAAGAATAAAGAATAAAGAATAAAGAATAAAGAATAAAGAATAAAGAATAAAGAATAAAGAATAAAGAATAAAAGAATAAAGAATAAAGAATAAAGAATAAAGAATAAAGAATAAAGAATAAAGAATAAAGAATAAAAGAATAAAGAATAAAGAATAAAGAATAAAGAATAAAGAATAAAGAATAAAAGAATAAAGAATAAAGAATAAAGAATAAAGAATAAAGAATAAAGAATAAAGAATAAAGAATAAAGAATAAAGAATAAAGAAAAAAGAATAAAGAATAAAGAATAAAGAATAAAGAATAAAGAATAAAGAATAAAGAATAAAGAATAAAGAATAAAGAATAAAGAATAAAGAATAAAGAATAAAGAATAAAGAATAAAGAATAAAGAATAAAGAATAAAGAATAAAGAATAAAGAAGAATAGAGAATAGAGAATAAGAAGAATAAAGAATAAAGAATAAAGAATAAAGAATAAAGAATAAAGAATAAAGAATAAAGAATAAAAAGAATAAAGAATAAAGAATAAAGAATAAAGAATAAAGAATAAAGAATAAAGAATAAAGAATAAAGAATAAAGAATAAAGAATAAAGAATAAAGAATAAAGAATAAAGAATAAAGAATAAAGAATAAAGAATAAAGAATAAAGAATAAAGAATAAAGAATAAAGAATAAAGAATAAAGAATAAAGAATAAAGAATAAAGAATAAAAGAATAAAGAATAAAGAATAAAAGAATAAAGAATAAAGAATAAAGAATAAAGAATAAAGAATAAAGAATAAAGAATAAAGAATAAAGAATAAAAGAATAAAGAATAAAGAATAAAGAATAAAGAATAAAGAATAAAGAATAAAGAATAAAAGAATAAAGAATAAAGAATAAAGAATAAAGAATAAAGAATAAAGAATAAAGAATAAAGAATAAAGAATAAAGAATAAAGAATAAAGAATAAAGAATAAAGAATAAAGAATAAAGAATAAAGAATAAAGAATAAAGAATAAAGAATAAAGAATAAAGAATAAAGAATAAAGAATAAAGAATAAAGAATAAAGAATAAAGAATAAAAGAATAAAGAATAAAGAATAAAAGAATAAAGAATAAAGAATAAAGAATAAAGAATAAAGAATAAAGAATAAAGAATAAAGAATAAAGAATAAAGAATAAAGAATAAAGAATAAAGAATAAAGAATAAAAGAATAAAGAATAAAGAATAAAGAATAAAGAATAAAGAATAAAGAATAAAGAATAAAGAATAAAGAATAAAGAATAAAGAATAAAAGAATAAAGAATAAAGAATAAAGAATAAAGAATAAAGAATAAAGAATAAAAGAATAAAGAATAAAGAATAAAGAATAAAGAATAAAGAATAAAGAATAAAGAATAAAGAATAAAGAATAAAGAATAAAAGAATAAAGAATAAAGAATAAAGAATAAAAGAATAAAGAATAAAGAATAAAGAATAAAGAATAAAGAATAAAGAATAAAGAATAAAGAATAAAGAATAAAGAATAAAGAATAAAGAATAAAGAATAAAGAATAAAGAATAAAGAATAAAGAATAAAGAATAAAGAATAAAGAATGAAGAATAAAGAAGGTAGAATGAAGAAAAAATAGAGGAAAATGAAGATGAAACTAGGAACAGAAAGAACGTAGAGGAAAGAAGACCGAAAGGAAAAAAAATGAAAGAAGGAAGAAAAAGAAAAAAACAAGGAACAGGAAGAAATAAGAAAGCAAAAGGAAAGAATGAAGAAGGAAGAAGAAGAACAAAGAAAAATTAAGGAAGAAGAATCTAGAAAAAAGAGGTAGGAAGCATAAAGTAAGAACATGAAAGGCAGAATAAGGAAGAAGGGAATATGAACTAGGAAGGAGGAATTAAGAATAAAGAACTAAGAATAAAGAAGGTAGAACGAAGAAGGAAGAAAGAAACAGGAAGAAGGAATTAGGAAGGGTTGAAGAAGAAAGAAGAAAAACGGGAGAAGAAAGTAGGAAGAAAGAAGGAAGAATAAAGAAGGAAGAAGAATAAAGTATAAAAAATAAGAGAGTAATCTTGGCAAGAATCAAAAACCAAATACAAGAACCAAGAAAAATAAAGTCTTGTTCCTTTCTATGTTACCTCAAATTTTTTTTAGCTGTATAGACTAAAAAATAAGAATTCCGTATAAAAATTTAAAGACAACAAGAAGTCGCAAGAAGGTTGCGGATCATTTTAGTTTGTGCCCCTATTAACGTCAAATGTGAATTCGTCCACTAAAATAGGTTTCTCACGATTTCTCAGCCTTTCGAGTTTCAGCCTTTTGTCATTTCAGCCTTATGTGAGATTTTTACTTTTCAGCCTTATGTGACTCAGCCTTCTGTGGAAGACCCGCTAAAACATTCATTCATTCCGAACGCAACAAATCTCGTGCAGCTTGCCCTAGCCTATTTGATGGAAGTTGACCAAGAAGTTGACTCATTATCGAAGTGTCATCATTTCCGTCCGTTCCGCTGCTGTACGCCTAACTTCGAAGGCGGAGAGATTCAGAACAGCATCCGAAGGAAATTGTCAACTGTTATCACAATGGGAACATCTACGTAGCTCCGGGTTGACACGCCATTCAGCTATTAGAGAATGCATACGCGACATCGAGCCGCGATGACACGATTCTATATGTACCTCTGATCTTGATCACATAAACGGCGTAAATCAAACTGGCCATCAAATAAAAAGTTTATCCGACATTTTACCTGGGTGTCTTCGAATTTAGTGCTGAATGCGAATCGAAATTTGAAATTTGTTACAAATGGCGTTTGTGCCATAAGGCACACAATTTGAAAGCAACATGAGAAAGGATGAATGGAATTTGCCAAGTCAACGATCGGTGATTGTTGCTATGATGGTCTTTGGACGGGTTGCTGTGATGTTCCGAAACAAGCGGCGACATCGACCCGTTAAAATTCATAATAAACAATATAAACAGAGAATGAATCAGATTCCGCGAAGCTCATATGGAATTTTTACTAATGATGGCAATGGTGAAATCGGTGTAAATCAGGTGTGCGAGAGATTTAATTTGCGCAGAGTCGTGGCCGGGTACATTTCGAGGGGAGAGGCCTCTGGGGCTGCTGTTGTTTTTGTTACTTACTATTAAGAAATGTATGCGACTCGGATGAGCTGTTGAAGGATGATTCTTATCGTAGAACAATGGAACGACGGTTTCCTCGGCTGTTACTGGTTGGATGGAACGTGACTTATGAGATAATCATGTAGTATTTTATAACCGGGTTGAGTAACGTTGTTTAATACCTACTGCATGTTTCCAAAGATTTTGATGTTGATCTAATAAACAGGAAACTTCCACGATGGTTTTATTTCCAGTCAACAATAGCTCAAGGAAAACGCACTTCACATTAGAACTGATCCGTTACAATTTTAATATATGTATTTTACGAGCGGCTGTCGACATCCCAAATCCTTTTTCATTTTTCTTATTTCAGTAACTTGGTGGACCATGCATGTTCGTACATCCACATGATATTTGTAAAAAGGGAAGGAATCTGTTCTAGATGCGTTGGATCTTCGTTTGATGAGTTTTGACGACTTTCTTCCAGAGCTACCGTAGGGGAAGGGATGTATTTTGAATCACTCGGTCCAGGGACCTTATTCTGGACAACTCAGCTGCATTTGTTTTTTTTTTGGTCTTTATTAGTGATTTTTGCCTTTCTCGTACAACAAAGTTGTACCGAAAGGCTATCATTTCACTCCGAAAACGAACTTTTGATAAGAGTTCCGGAGACCTATAGTATTATATACCAATCGATTCAGCTCGACGAGCTGAACAAATGTCTGTCTGTCCGTGTGTGTGTATGTGTGTGTATGTGTGTGCACAAAATGCTATAAAAAACATTAGCCAATTTTCACATAGTAAATCTTAACCGATTTTTTGCAACAAGTTGCATCCGACAGAGACTAAAACGCTGTTGATCACTATTGAATTTCATAATAATTGCGAACCGCATAAAAGATAATATTAAAATAGTGATGAGACATAGTCACATAGAACAATAATGTGTTATGAAAAATGCCTTGCATCTATGAATATTTTTGAAGTTTATCCGTGGCTTACTCCCATTAAGAGTTTCATCGTACTATAAAGATGCGCGTGTTGCACGCATTTAGGCGTAAGTATGCTCTTCGTTCAGTTTCATAGTACTATGAAATTGTCCGAAAGTCAAAATTCGAACATAGGAAATTCGAGAAACTTTTGGCAGCGCCATATGTCGTCTACTAGTGTAAACTTTCTACCATAACATTAGACGGTGTAACTGTTTTGTCTTTCTTGTGCATCATCGAGGTGTAAGCGTAAAGGCTACATTTACTACCTTTTTGTGCGAGAAAGGCGCCATCACCGCTAGGTGGATTAATCTGGGTTTTTATATAACAATGCATTTGTTTTGTTATCTCTGCTGATTGATGTCTAGTTTGAATCCAATCAAAATGATAAAAGATCACTATTTATCTCCAACGCATAAAAATGGTGAGTTAAAACAACGTATGAAAATTGTAAGTTTCAACACTCTCCACTAAGATTATCTTCCTAGTATACTTTTCACTACATGTGCGCCCTCCTGATATCAATTAAACCATTCACTGCATGTCTCAGCTTAACAGATTTATGACCCTGTTAACGTTAACAATTAACTAGGTCATCTAAATTCTTACACCTGTGCGACACACACGACACTAAACGTGCACACGCGTCACCAACAAATTACCATAAAATCCGGTCGATTTATCACCTCCAGGTTCTCGGGCATTCGCACCATGGCCCCATACATAAGTTCAAAGCATGGCGCGGCCGGTTCATTCTAAACTTAGTTACTTCGATCGATTGATCGATTGTGCCTTTGAGGTTGACGTTTTTACGATGTCACGAACAGTGTTTCCATCATTTACGTTCCATAAGGTACTTTCATTACTTTGATTTTAGATTGGTTTCAGTTAAATAATGATTGAAGCGTGTGAATTATTCGATTAAAATGATTACGTTGAAAAGAACTGAGTAGATATTTTTATGCAAAGGGTGATTTATTTTTCCTATTTATATAGCCAAAATGACAAAAAAATCTGGCAACTCTGCCAAGGTAAGCGGATTAGGGTTTTACAGCCTGCTATAATTATAATTTTGGTTTATTTTGCTTTCCGAGTCCCTGGCTTTCAAACTTTTTTGTCCCACTTTAGTCACACTTGAACTTGAAAAGATCGCCTCATGCATCGGCACAACACAGAGCCTCTGGCGGCACCAGCAGCGGGGGTAATAGCTGCTCACCTAGCGCAGAGGATATACGTTCACAATATTAGACGGTGGATTGAATCGAAACTTGGTAGATTGTCAAGCGATCGTGATTAGTGGTAGCTCACTTGGGGGCATGAGAGATTTCGCAAAAGTAGAGGGCTGTTTACTGACGTCAGGTTCATGTTCAACGCTTAAACATCTGAGAAGAAGCTTTCAGCTTTCGGTGGAGGCTGCCAATTAATGATAAATCGTAGAGATGCTGTGAACTTATACCTCATAGCTTTTTAATATTAGATAAAGAAGATCTGCGTCATAAAATAGATAATGGGCTATCATTGACACAATAGTAGGTATATAGGTGGAGATAATAAAAGTGGAATTGGGTTTCTACTGAAGTCTTAGCCTATATTTCTTTTTGAATTGGTGAAGCGCTTATTAATATTTAGGTCAGAATTATAATAAGTCTTATCATTTAAACGCAAGTATACGTTGTTGCTTTTTGGGAATTAATTATTAGGAAATTGATTATCAACAATCAATTTGCATCATGTTTTCTCCATAGAACTAATGTGGCGTGCTTTCAAAACATTAATATGAACACTAATGACTACAATATATCGATTTACCGACCGCATAAAGCAGATCCAAGCATAACGATGATCGCGTTATCGTTATGCGTCTAAACGCTGGCAAACACGACTGATTTTTTCACGATGATTACGGTATGTGAATTATTGGGGTATGTGCAGGTTGTGATGCATATAACTGCGTAAAGAAGAAAGGAAACATAAAGAAGGAAGAATGAAGAATGGAGGAAGAAGAGCGAGAGAAAATAAGTAAGAAGGTAGAAGAAAGAAGGAAAAAATCAAGAAAGAAGGAAGAAGGAAGAAAAAAGAAAGCAGAACAAAGAAGAAAGTAGGAAGTAGGAAGATGGAAAAAGGGAAAATGATAAACGAAGATGATCTCATCTAGGTTTGAATCCAAGCCTGACCTAAATACATGTTTTGTCAAAAAATAACATATGGAACAACGTCAATACTTTTCCAAATTCTTCAATATTTCGCAGGGTATTGCGGTTCAGTCTCATACAATTCTTGTATATGCCCAGTTCTTATACAACACCTACATGTGAATAATGGAGAACTGTATTAAAATCTGACAAATCTGTCCGGTAGGGTGTTAAAATTTGTTCAAATTGAGTATCATGATTATCAAATTTTAACGCATGTACCAGAAAAGTCCATGCCGGACAATTTACGTTAGACTAAACAAAAGACTAGGAACAAACACAGTATTGTATGTTGAAACTTTGCCACTCACTTATAACACATAATTAAGTATTCAATCAACCATAGATTCCCCTGATGAAGACGAAAATGAAGAAAAAGTAATAAGAAAGAATAATGCATGAAGAAGGAAGAGTGATGAAGAAACAAGGAAGACAGGAGAAGGGAAAAGGAAGAAGGAACACTGGAGAAGGAAGAAGCAGGTGGAAAAACGAAGGAGGAAGAGGGAAGAAGAAGGAAGAGAGAAAGAAAAAGAAATATGGAAAGAAGAAGAAGGAAAAGAAAGAAGGAAGGAAAACCAAGGAAGGAGGATGCGAAGAATAAGAAAGAAAAAGGAAAGAGGAAGAAGGAAGAAAAACAAACAAAAAAGAAGAAGGAAAGAAAGAAGGAAAGAAAGAAGGAAAGAAAGAAGGAAGGATGAAGCAAGAAATAAAAAGAAAAGAGAAAGTAGGGAAAAAACAAGAAAAAGGAATAACAGAACAAAGAAGAAGAAAATCTTTTTTTGACTTTTGTCTTTCGTCCTTCTGTTCTAAAGCTGCTCCAGACGATTGAATTTGGATTTGGATTAAATTTGTATTCGATAAAATTGGATTTGGTAGGAATTGGATTGGATTGGATTTGGATTTAGATTGGATTTGGATTAGATTTATATTGGATTTGGATTGGATTTGGATTGGATTAGGATTGGATTTGGATTGGATTTGGATTGGATTGGGATTGAATTTGGATTGGATTTGAATTTGGATTGGATTTGGATTGGATTTGGATTGAATTTGCATTGGATTTGGATTGGATTGGATCTGGATTGGATGTGGATTGGATTTGGATTGGATTTGGATTGGATTTGGATTGGATTTGGATAGGATTTTGATTGGATTGGATTTGGATTGGATTTGGATTAGATTTATATTGGACTTGGATTGGATTAGGATTGGATTAGGATTGGATTTGGATTGGATTTGGATTGGATTGGGATTGAATTCTGATTGGATTTGAATTTGGATTGGATTTGGATTGGTTGGATTGGTTTGGATTGGTTTGGATTGGTTTGGATTGGTTTGGATTAGATTTGGATTGGTTTGGATTGGTTTGGTTGGTTTGGATTGGTTTGGATTGGTTTGGATTGGTTTGGATTGGTTTGGATTGGTTTGGATTGGTTTGGATTGGTTTGGATTGGTTTGGATTGGTTTGGATTGGTTTGGATTGGTTTGGATTGGTTTGGTTGGTTTGGATTGGTTTGGATTGGTTTGGTTGGTTTGGATTGGTTTGGATTGGTTTGGATTGGTTTGGATTGGTTTGGATTGGTTTGGATTGGTTTGGTTGGTTTGGATTGGTTTGGATTGGTTTGGATTGGTTTGGTTGGTTTGGTTGGTTTGGATTGGTTTGGTTGGTTTGGATTGGTTTGGTTGGTTTGGATTGGTTTGGATTGGTTTGGATTGGTTTGGATTGGTTTGGATTGGTTTGGATTGGTTTGGATTGGTTTGGTTGGTTTGGATTGGTTTGGATTGGTTTGGATTGGTTTGGATTGGTTTGGATTGGATTGGATTGGTTTGGATTGGTTTGGATTGGTTTGGATTGGATTGGTTTGGATTGGTTTGGTTTGGATTGGTTTGGTTTGGATTGGTTTGGATTGGTTTGGATTGGTTTGGTTGGTTTGGATTGGTTTGGTTGGTTTGGTTTGGTTGGTTTGGATTGGTTTGGATTGGTTTGGATTGGATTGGTTGGTTTGGATTGGTTTGGATTGGTTTGGTTGGTTTGGATTGGTTTGGATTGGTTTGGATTGGTTTGGATTGGTTTGGTTGGTTTGGATTGGTTTGGTTGGTTTGGATTGGTTTGGTTGGTTTGGATTGGTTTGGATTGGTTTGGATTGGTTTGGATTGGTTTGGATTGGTTTGGATTGGTTTGGTTGGTTTGGATTGGTTTGGATTGGTTTGGTTGGTTTGGATTGGTTTGGTTGGTTTGGATTGGTTTGGATTGGTTTGGATTGGTTTGGTTGGATTGGATTGGTTTGGTTGGTTTGGATTGGTTTGGATTGGATTGGGATTGGTTTGGATTGGTTTGGGTTTGGATTGGTTTGGATTGGTTTGGATTGGTTGCATTGGTTTGGATTGGTTTGGATTGGTTTGGATTGGTTTGGATTGGTTTGGATTGGTTTGGATTGGTTTGGATTGGTTTGGATTGGTTTGGATTGGTTTGGATTGGTTTGGTTTGGATTGGTTTGGATTGGTTTGGATTGGTTTGGATTGGTTTGGTTGGTTTGGATTGGTTTGGATTGGTTTGGATTGGTTTGGTTTGGATTGGTTGGTTTGGTTGGTTTGGTTTGGATTGGTTTGGATTGGTTTGGATTGGTTGGATTGGTTTAAATTTGGATTGGTTTGGATTGGTTTGGATTGGTTTGCGTTGGTTTGGATTGGTTTGGATTGGTTTGGATTGGTTTGGATTGGTTTGGATTGGTTTGGATTGGTTTGGTTGGTTTGGTTGGTTTGGATTGGTTTGGATTGGTTTGGTTTGGATTGGTTTGGATTGGTTTGGATTAGATTTGGATTGGTTTGGATTGGTTTGGATTGGTTGGTTTGGTTGGTTTGGATTGGTTTGGATTGGTTGGATTGGTTGGATTGGTTTGGATTGGTTTGGATTGGTTTGGATTGGTTTGGATTGGTTTGGATTGGTTTGGATTGGTTTGGATTGGTTTGGATTGGTTTGGATTGGTTTGGATTGGTTTGGATTGGTTTGGATTGGTTTGGATTGGTTTGGTTTGGATTGGTTTGGATTGGTTTGGATGGGTTTGGATTGGTTTGGATTGGGTTTGGATTGGTTTGGATTGGTTTGGATTGGTTTGGATTGGTTTGGATTGGTTTGGATTGGTTTGGATTGGTTTGGATTGGATTAGGATTGGATTAGGTTGGTTAAGTTGGATTGGAAGTTGGTTTGGATTGGATTGGGATTGGTTTGGATTGGTTTAAAGTTTGGATTGGTTTGGATTGGTTTGGTTGGTTGCGTTGGTTTGGATTGGTTTGGATTAGATTTATGTTGGTTTGGATTGGTTTGGATTGGTTTGGATTGGTTTGGATTGGTTTGGATTGGTTTGGATTGGATTAGTTGGTTTGGATTGGTTTGGATTGGTTTGGATTGGTTTGGATTGGTTTGGATTGGTTTGGTTGGTTTGGATTGGTTTGGATTGGTTTGGATTGGTTTGGATTGGTTTGGTTGGTTTGGTTGGTTTGGATTGGATTGGATTGGATTGGATTGGTTTGGATTGGATTGGATTGGATTGGTTTGGATTGGTTTGGATTGGTTTGGATTGGTTTGGATTGGTTTGGATTGGTTTGGATTGGTTTGGATTGGATTGGTTTGGATTGGTTTGGATTGGTTTGGATTGGTTTGGATTGGTTTGGATTGGTTTGGATTGGTTTGGATTGGTTTGGATTGGTTTGGATTGGTTTGGATTGGTTGGGATTGGTTTGGATTGGTTTGGATTGGTTTGGATTGGATTGGTTTGGATTGGTTTGGATTGGTTTGGATTGGTTTGGATTGGTTTGGATTGGTTTGGATTGGTTGGATTGGTTTGGATTGGTTTGGATTGGTTTGGATTGGTTGGGATTGGTTTGGTTGGTTTAAATTTGGATTGGTTTGGATTGGTTTGGATTGGTTTGGATTGGTTGCGTTGGTTTGGATTGGTTTGGATTAGATTTGTATTGGTTTGGATTGGTTTGGATTGGTTTGGATTGGTTTGGATTGGTTTGGTTGGTTTGGATTGGTTTGGATTGGTTTGGATTGGTTTGGTTTGGATTGGTTTGGATTGGTTTGGATTGGTTTGGATTGGTTTGGATTGGTTTGGTTGGTTTGGATTGGATTGGATTGGTTGGTTTGGTTGGTTGGATTGGTTGGTTTGGTTGGTTTGGATTGGTTTGGATTGGTTTGGATTGGTTTGGATTGGTTTGGATTGGATTGGTTTGGTTGGTTTGGATTGGTTTGGATTGGTTTGGATTGGTTTGGATTGGTTTGGATTGGTTTGGATTGGTTTGGATTGGTTTGGATTGGTTTGGATTGGTTGGTTTGGATTGGTTTGGATTGGTTTGGTTGGTTTGGATTGGTTTGGATTGGTTTGGTTGGTTTGGTTGGTTTGGATTGGTTTGGATTGGTTTGGATTGGTTTGGATTGGTTTGGATTGGTTTGGTTGGTTTGGATTGGTTTGGATTGGTTTGGTTGGTTTGGATTGGATTGGTTTGGATTGGTTTGGTTGGTTTGGTTGGTTTGGATTGGTTTGGTTGGTTTGGATTGGTTTGGATTGGTTTGGTTGGTTTGGATTGGTTTGGATTGGTTTGGATTGGTTTGGATTGGTTTGGATTGGTTTGGATTGGATTTGGATTGGTTTGGATTGGTTTGGGATTGGTTTGGATTGGTTTGGTTTGGATTGGTTTGGATTGGTTTGGATTGGTTTGGTTGGTTTGGATTGGTTTGGATTGGTTTGGTTGGTTTGGATTGGATTGGGATTGGTTTGGATTGGTTTGGTTGGTTTGGATTGGTTTGGATTGGTTTGGTTGGTTTGGATTGGTTTGGATTGGTTTGGATTGGTTTGGATTGGTTTGGTTGGTTTGGATTGGTTTGGATTGGTTTGGTTGGTTTGGTTGGTTTGGATTGGTTTGGATTGGTTTGGATTGGTTTGGATTGGTTTGGTTGGTTTGGATTGGTTTGGTTGGTTTGGATTGGTTTGGATTGGTTTGGATTGGTTTGGATTGGTTTGGATTGGTTTGGTTGGTTTGGATTGGTTTGGTTGGTTTGGATTGGTTTGGATTGGTTTGGATTGGTTTGGTTGGTTTGGTTGGTTTGGATTGGTTTGGATTGGTTTGGTTGGTTTGGATTGGTTTGGATTGGTTTGGATTGGTTTGGATTGGTTTGGATTGGTTTGGATTGGTTTGGATTGGTTTGGATTGGTTTGGATTGGTTTGGATTGGTTTGGATTGGTTTGGATTGGTTTGGATTGGTTTGGTTGGTTTGGATTGGTTTGGATTGGTTTGGTTTGGATTGGTTTGGATTGGTTTGGATTGGTTTGGATTGGTTTGGATTGGTTTGGATTGGTTTGGATTGGTTTGGTTTGGTTTGGATTGGTTTGGATTGGTTTGGATTGGATTGGTTTGGATTGGTTTGGTTTGGATTGGTTTGTGTTGGTTTGGATTGGATAAAGATTGGTTGTGTTTGGATTGGTTTGGATTGGTTTGGATTGGTTTGGATTGGTTTGGATTGGTTTGGTTGGTTTGGATTGGTTTGGATTGGTTTGGTTGGTTTGGATTGGTTTGGATTGGTTTGGATTGGTTTGGATTGGTTTGGATTGGTTTGGATTGGATTGGGATTGGTTTGGATTGGTTTGGATTGGTTTGGATTGGTTTGGATTGGTTTGGATTGGTTTGGATTGGTTTGGTTGGTTTGGATTGGGTTTGGATTGGTTTGGTTGGTTTGGATTGGTTTGGATTGGTTTGGTTGGTTTGGATTGGTTTGGATTGGTTTGGATTGGTTTGGATTGGTTTGGATTGGTTTGGATTGGTTTGGATTGGTTTGGATTGGTTTGGTTGGTTTGGATTGGTTTGGATTGGTTTGGATTGGTTTGGTTGGTTTGGATTGGTTTGGATTGGTTTGGATTGGTTTGGTTGGTTTGGATTGGTTTGGATTGGTTTGGTTGGTTTGGATTGGTTTGGTTGGTTTGGATTGGTTTGGATTGGTTTGGTTGGTTTGGATTGGTTTGGATTGGTTTGGTTGGTTTGGTTGGTTTGGATTGGTTTGGATTGGTTTGGTTGGTTTGGATTGGTTTGGTTGGTTTGGATTGGTTTGGATTGGTTTGGATTGGTTTGGATTGGTTTGGATTGGTTTGGATTGGTTTGGTTGGTTTGGTTGGTTTGGATTGGTTTGGATTGGTTTGGATTGGTTTGGATTGGTTTGGATTGGTTTGGATTGGTTTGGATTGGTTTGGATTGGTTTGGTTGGATTGGTTTGGATTGGTTTGGATTGGTTTGGATTGGTTTGGATTGGTTTGGATTGGTTTGGATTGGTTTGGTTTGGTTTGGATTGGTTTGGATTGGTTTGGATTGGATTGGTTTGGATTGGTTTGGTTTGGATTGGTTGTGTTGGTTTGGTTGGATTAAGTTGGATTGTGTTTGGATTGGTTTGGATTGGTTTGGATTGGTTTGGATTGGTTTGGATTGGTTTGGATTGGTTTGGATTGGATTTGGATTGGTTTGGATTGGTTTGGATTGGTTTGGATTGGTTTGGATTGGTTTGGATTGGTTTGGATTGGTTTGGATTGGTTTGGATTGGTTTGTGTTGGTTTGGTTTGGTTGGATTGGTTTGGATTGGTTTGGATTGGTTTGGATTGGTTCGGTTGGATTCGGATTGGTTTGGATTGGTTTGGATTGGTTTGTGTTGGTTTGGTTTGGTTGGTTGGTTTGGATTGGTTTGGATTGGTTTGGATTGGTTTGTGTTGGTTTGGTTTGGTTTGGATTGGTTTGGATTGGTTTGGATTGGTTTGGATTGGATTCGGATTGGTTCGGATTGGTTTGGATTGGTTTGGATTGGTTTGGATTGGTTTGGATTGGTTTGGTTGGTTTGGATTGGTTTGGATTGGTTTGGATTGGTTTGGATTGGTTTGGATTGGTTCGGTTGGTTCGGATTGGTTTGGATTGGTTTGGATTGGTTTGGATTGGTTTGGATTGGTTTGGATTGGTTCGGATTGGTTCGGTTGGTTTGGATTGGTTTGGTTGGTTTGGATTGGTTTGGATTGGTTTGGATTGGTTTGGTTGGTTTGGATTGGTTTGGTTGGTTTGGATTGGTTTGGTTGGTTCGGTTGGTTCGGATTGGTTTGGTTGGTTTGGATTGGTTTGGATTGGTTTGGTTGGATTAAGATTGGATTGTGTTTGGTTGGTTTGGATTGGTTTGGATTGGTTTGGATTGGTTTGGTTGGTTTGGATTGGTTTGGTTGGTTTGGATTGGTTTGGATTGGTTTGGATTGGTTTGGATTGGTTTGGTTGGTTTGGATTGGTTTGGATTGGTTTGGTTGGTTTGGATTGGTTTGGATTGGTTTGGTTGGTTTGGATTGGTTTGGATTGGTTGTGTTGGTTTGGTTTGGTTTGGATTGGTTTGGATTGGTTTGGATTGGTTTGGATTGGTTCGGATTGGTTCGGTTGGTTTGGATTGGTTTGGATTGGTTTGGATTGGTTTGGATTGGTTTGGATTGGTTTGGATTGGTTTGGATTGGTTTGGATTGGTTTGGTTGGATTCGGTTGGTTCGGATTGGTTTGGATTGGTTTGGATTGGTTTGGATTGGTTTGGATTGGTTTGGATTGGTTTGGATTGGTTTGGATTGGTTTGGATTGGTTTGGATTGGTTTGGATTGGATTCGGTTGGTTCGGATTGGTTTGGATTGGTTTGGATTGGTTTGGATTGGTTTGGATTGGTTTGGATTGGTTCGGATTGGATTCGGATTGGTTTGGATTGGTTTGGATTGGTTTGGATTGGTTTGGATTGGTTTGGTTGGTTTGGATTGGTTTGGATTGGTTTGGATTGGTTTGGATTGGTTTGGTTGGTTCGGATTGGTTCGGTTGGTTTGGATTGGTTTGGATTGGTTTGGATTGGTTTGGTTGGATTAAGATTGGTTGGATTGGTTTGGATTGGTTTGGATTGGTTTGGATTGGTTTGGATTGGTTTGGATTGGTTTGGATTGGTTTGGATTGGTTTGGATTGGTTTGGTTGGTTTGGATTGGTTTGGATTGGTTTGGTTGGTTTGGATTGGTTTGGTTGGTTTGGATTGGTTTGGATTGGTTTGGATTGGTTTGGATTGGTTTGTGTTGGTTTGGTTTGGTTTGGTTGGTTTGGATTGGTTTGGATTGGTTTGGATTGGTTCGGTTGGATTCGGATTGGTTTGGATTGGTTTGGATTGGTTTGGATTGGTTTGGATTGGTTTGGTTGGTTTGGTTGGTTTGGATTGGTTTGGATTGGTTTGGTTGGTTTGGATTGGTTCGGTTGGTTCGGATTGGTTTGGATTGGTTTGGATTGGTTTGGTTGGTTTGGATTGGTTTGGTTGGTTTGGATTGGTTTGGATTGGTTTGGATTGGTTTGTTGGTTTGGTTTGGTTTGGATTGGTTTGGATTGGTTTGGATTGGTTTGGATTGGTTCGGTTGGATTCGGATTGGTTTGGATTGGTTTGGATTGGTTTGGATTGGTTTGGATTGGTTTGGTTGGTTTGGATTGGTTTGGATTGGTTTGTGTTGGTTTGGTTTGGTTGTGTTGGTTCGGATTGGTTTGGATTGGTTTGGATTGGTTTGGATTGGTTTGGATTGGTTTGGTTGGTTTGGATTGGTTTGGTTGGTTTGGTTGGTTTGGATTGGTTTGGATTGGTTTGGATTGGTTTGGTTGGTTTGGATTGGTTTGGATTGGTTTGGATTGGTTGGATTGGTTTGGATTGGTTTGGATTGGTTTGGTTGGTTTGGATTGGTTTGGATTGGTTTGGTTGGTTTGGTTGGTTTGGATTGGTTTGGATTGGTTTGGATTGGTTTGGTTGGTTTGGATTGGTTTGGGTTGGTTTGGTTGGTTTGGATTGGTTTGGATTGGTTTGGTTGGTTTGGATTGGTTTGGATTGGTTTGGATTGGTTTGGATTGGTTTGGATTGGTTTGGATTGGTTTGGATTGGTTTGGTTGGTTTGGTTTGGATTGGTTTGGATTGGTTTGGATTGGTTTGGATTGGTTTGGATTGGTTTGGATTGGTTTGGATTGGTTTGGTTGGTTTGGATTGGTTTGGTTTGATTTGGATTGGTTTGGATTGGTTTGGATTGGATTGGTTTGGATTGGTTTGGTTTGGATTGGTTTGTTGGTTTGGATTGGATTAAGTTGGTTGTGTTTGGATTGGTTTGGATTGGTTTGGATTGGTTTGGATTGGTTTGGATTGGTTTGGATTGGTTTGGATTGGTTTGGATTGGTTTGGATTGGTTTGGATTGGTTTGGTTGGTTTGGATTGGTTTGTGTTGGTTTGGATTGGATTTGGATTGGATTTGGATTGGATTTGGATTGGATTTGGATTGGATTCGGATTGGATTTGGATTGGATTTGGATTGGATTTGTATTGGATTTGGTTTGAATTTGGATTGAATTTGAATTGGATTTGGATTGGATTTGGATTGGATTTGTATTGGATTTGGTTTGGATTTGTATTGGATTTGGATTGGATTCGGATTGGATTTGGATTGTATACGTATCAGTATAAATCCGAATTTTTATGATAGTATAGACGGTTTTTTAAATTGTCCAACGCCCAACACAATTAATTTTCAAGAAGCGGACAAAGTTGAAGTAAGCTTAATGTAAAATAACATAATTTTGTTGGTACAGTAACAAATATCTTGACACGTTGATCGTTCAAAGGTTCAAAATCAATTAATTTATATTTCAGTTGCTGTCAAGCGAATCAGTCAAAAGATCAACGTGCAAAACTGGCAAGTCATTGGACTTTACCCGCCGGTTGCACTGGGATGACGACACGTTAGCCGAACTGTTTGTAACGTGCAAGGTAAAAATGTGTACGTTCAAATATAAATCATGAAAACGAAATAGTATATTTTTAATATGCCAAGTACAGTTGTATCATTATTGGTATATAAATTGACTACATTCGTTCGGTACAAATTTTTCAGGTTTTCTTTTAGCTCTTCACCTATTGTATTTAAATTGTATAACATACAACCATTGAGTTGTTATAATTGCCATTCCACGTATTTACCAATTTATTTATCTTAATTTTTATCATTCTTGGGTGTCCCCGGGGTAAAGTTCACTGCTTGCGGTTTTGATGGATGATTTTCCCTTAACAGCAATTCCCGCACAAGCTTGTGCACCACCGGGTGGGAGCCTATACGGTATGCGTCATCGACTGGTTCTTTCCACTCTCGCTTTTTGTCTTTTTCCTTCGATCAGTCGGTCAGTCGGTTGCAAGGGTAATTCCCAAGAACTCGTTTGGGTCTCACCGGAGCGGCTTTACCAACCGTCAGGGACAACACGAACTGGATGCAAGGTGTATTAAATAATTAATTTTGTTTATTTTGTTTTATAGCTTTTTGACGCAGTGTGTTCAGTAAGAACAAAACAGAGAAAAAAATAACCGATAAGTATTTTAATAAATTATAATATGATTTTTACTGCCTTCGAGTCGCTTACTAATTGTTAGCCGTTATTATTACTTTTGATTGTACAACATTGCTCAGAAACACATCTGTGCATAATGTTTCGCGATTTATATAAAAAGGAATAAAAGGAACAATATTTCGCATGTTTCTTAGGAACCTCTCGCTATCCGAAAAAAAACCCTCTTGCGGAAATGGAGTCCACACTCCGAAACATGATGTTCTTCTCTATGATTTTTATTACTCTACGCGGTCTATATAATATGTACAATGAGGGGGAGATGAGAGATTAATATCCGTGCCGTTACAAACAGTCGCCACTCCACATCTCGACATTGAAGAGATCGAAAAACGAAAGATGCATTCAAATGGGCACTAGATTGAAAAAAAAAATCGTTGCTATGAAAATATTGTTTGTTGTTTTGAAAAGGTTTTTATATTGCCCTAATATGGTCTAGTAGGCTAAAAGTTTTAGTAAATCGACATAGGGAGAGCGAATCCTGAACAAAATATGTTCAGAACACATCAAGATAGGTAGATAACGAGATGAAGAAGTTTTCGAGATGCAGAAAGCAAAAATGTATGTGGACTTAAGGTACTGAGAAAACCATCGACATTGGGAGAGATTTCGAGATATAGAACATCAAATTGTAGACGGTCGACTGTACCATATTTGGCACGTTCAGGGGTCCTTATACATTGAAGACAAGTGGACAGCTTTTCCGGAATTCAGCTCGAAATACCATCCTTATCATCAACATCAGCTTTATTGTTCGTCACCTTAAAAAAGGACAAAAACACTGGGTTTGACCAGAGGTCGCGATTGCTAGATGGTTTTATGTAATCTTCTACTGGACTGACATACCTCTGCTGTCTTGACCGTCATTGTCACTGTGCTACGGAATGCTTAGAGCTTCTGATAGAACTTGCGTGTTTCTTGCGAACGGTTGAGGTCAAAATACAAAGGGGTTGAATAATGTGGAATAATACTACCTCGTCTTATGGCAAGTGAAGACATACATTAAACAACCTCTCAATAAAAAGCTACTCAAATAGGTCTTTTAGATCCGTATTATTCAAAAACTTTCCATTATGATTAGCACACCGTGTCTACGTTACAGGTCCATGATCGCGAGTACCCCAAAAAAACGGGATTCAATAAAATGCTCACGCAGAATACTGAACGCAGAAGTAATAGGCAACATCTCTTTGAGTTATTGTCTCCTGCGCCTAATTTATTTGCTGAACACGGTGCACCGGCTCGGCATAGGGGAAGAGGCCCCAAAACGCCCCCCCGATGCAAAACGCCTTTTGTGGTTTCCCTCATATTTACCGTCATTAAGATGTCCGCAACAAAACTAGATCTAAAATTATGTAGGATAGGCGAAGAAAGTTTCAAAATAGTGCATGGGAAGGTCGGAAAAACCGAAAATTTCCACATTTTGAAGAAACATCTAACATTTTGGCGAGGCAAAACGCCCTAGTGACAATAACCTACAAAGTACTTGCGTCTCCTTGCACTCCTTGTACTTGCGTCTCGACTATCCATACTAGAATGCTGATTTGCCGACGCGTGGTACTTTGTTCCCTAGGAGCAGGGTTGCCATTATGCCAGATATATCTGGCACTGCCAGACTTTTTGGCAGCAAAAAGAGAAAAAGATAATTCACTCGAAATGCCAGACTTTTCAAATTTCAGACAGATTTTTTTTTTAATTATGACCTGCATGAACATGTTCAAACATTTCTAATGAATCATTCGGTTATTATTTTTATATTCATTCAATAATTGAAATCTGACCGCAACTTCATCTCGCTTCCAAAAACTCATTTTTGAATCAATTTCAATATTTTATAAATAAAGTGAAGTTATGGTTTCCGCGGATGTTGTTCCGGATTGCAGTTTGGCCATGCTGGTTTCCAGAAATCGGTTTGAAGGAATCTTTCCAGGTTAATTTTTGGCGTAATTTCTTGCGTTTCGAGTTCTGGAAATGCTTACAACATTCTGTAACAATGAACCCAATAAATGTAATCATTGTCTAATTCCTGGTTATTCGTCAATTCGGCGTTCTCATGGAAGATTCGAAACAAGATTAAACATATTTTGATGGACCTAATTGGCCACCGGAGGTCCTATGGACGATTCGGGGCATACGTAAAAGTGAAAAGTTCATAAAACTCATCCGTCTTTGAATAGCGAATGATTGACGTGGTCCGTTCTCATAAATCTAAGTGGCCACCGAAATTCCTCCGGAAAATCCGGAGCCTCCGTAAAAGTGGTCAATTCACGATACTCAGAGCGCAATTTTGTTCAAATCTTTTCATTATCGTACTCTGAGTAACAAATGCTTGTCTTAACCCCTTCTCATGGACTTGTTACGCTCCGGAAGATCAAAATCCTCTGCTATTATGGACATTTTATAAAAAATATGATGGCACTTTTAACAAATATTCAATTAATTACTATGCTTATCAAAATTCTTTTTGGAATACCTATGGGCTTACGGGTACCGTAGAACATTTTTAATTTAAGCTCCGTTTGTTTGGTTATCGATCAATTTAAAAATGGTTTGAACTTCATTGAGTGTTACTTAGAAATTCAAAATAAAAGCGAACCACGTTTATCTCAATGAAGTCAAGTTTCACCAATAGGAGAACTGTTCCAATCTCCATCTCACTGAACATATATTCATCTCATACAAAGAAATACGGCACCAATTTCGTCGCTTCGTTCTGTAAGCATGAGTGCTAACTGCTGAAAAAACTCACAAAAATAAACAAATCAAATACTTTTCCATTGCGTTGTTATTGATGGGATGAGCATCGGAGCCATGAGATGAAGTCCAGGAGCCGTTCCCTTAATTATTTAAATTCTTTTTAAAATTTTCAGATATTTCAGAGCTAATCTGAAATCTAACAAGCAATTCAATCTGAATTTTCTGAATTGTTTAAAATGATATAATTTCTAAGAATCTCATTTTTAAAAAATATCGAATTGTTTAAACGAATATCTTAGGATAAATTTTGATAAACATAGAGCAAAAGCAAAATCTCAAACCAAAATTTTCTAATATTATTAAAAATAATAAAAATTCGATCAAATTTTTAGTTAAAATCTCTTAAATTAAAAAAAAAAATATTAATTATTATCATAAATTAAAAAAAAACAAAAAAATAATATAAAGACGAATTTCTTCGCCAGATTTTGCCAGATTTTTAATTTGTAACATGCCAGACTTTTCCCAAAAAGTAGTGGCAACCCTGCCTAGGAGCTGCCAGCTAAAAGGCGTTTTGCCTGATGAGTTTTCCGGCAACAGAATATCACCACTTTTTTGAAATGTGAATATTATCAATATGATTGAGATTTTTTGACAATTTTTGAATGGCATCAACTAGCTATCTTGTTTAACTGATGCATAATGTAAAAATACCCATGAATAGCGTTACAAATAAGACAATAGAGCAGTGGTTGCTTAGCTAGGGCATATTGCCCCCCCTTCCCCTACAAGCTGAGGCTCCTCACCACGAAGTAAATACCTACTTGTTTTTTCGCAAACGGATTCATGTGTCAACTCGCCGTTTCGTCCGTACATTTCGGTTTTTTTACCAATTCAGATCGCGTTCGAAAGTGTCGTTTTTGTTTCAGCTTTACAGCCGGCCATAAAGTTCACGTCAGTATGCTAAAATATAGGCCAAATATTCTGCGAAACCGCTAACCAACACTAGTCGAACGATCCGACGAAAACAAATCCGATTGGTGTTTGTTTTCAATCCGATAATCATTAGCGCGGCACGGCAATAGTGGAAATTTTGACTGGATTTGGCCGCGGCCGTCAAGACAAAACGGATTGCCGCTGGTTCAAAAAGATTGTCAACGATATGCACGAATTGAGATCCTTTCCCGAATAAAAATATTCAGCATAATTATTTTTGTTTATGTAGTGGCATTATAGAAACTAATAATATGCTAAACTATTAAAATATATATTATGACTATAATTACAGGCGATGTTTCTCTTTGAGCTAATTCAAAACGTAAATTTCGTACGTACTATCTTCAGTATCAAGTATGAGACTAGAAAATAGCTCTACTGAGATCGCAGTTGTTATGTGACAAGTTGCTATCAAGTTCTAGAATCAAATTAAATTACTTTAAACCTACAATCACATTTTGCCAACGTTTTTATTCGGGTCGTCTGATCCTAGCTAATGACATTGACTTTGTTTTGATCAACCAAGAAATAGTCTCGCTGAGCTTTGGCTACAACATTGATGATTACAGTACAGGAGCTTTCTCGGTTTGAGCTGCTGGCAACTTCATCTATAGCTTCCAGCTATGGTAAATATGAAGTTACTAATTGGTCTGGTGAGTTACGCTACGACAAGATCGATTAATGATCACGAGGCCTTGACGCGGCGATGACGCGGTTGATTGGATTTTGATGTTTATGCGATTTGGCGCAGTAGCACGTGCTTGTGGCGATGTACAGAATGTCACTCGCAGTGTCCTTTATGGTAGTTGGAGACAAATCGAAGTGCATGCAAACGATTCAACATGAATGCTGATCGCGGATGATTAGTTTGTTGGCTGGAACGAGTTGCGTACTTTTAGACAGTCGGGTCTTGTAATTCGTGGATTCTTGCTACATGGATATCTATTACTAGAAACACCATAATCGACGGGAATTTGGCTATGTATAGATGGTGAAATAAAACACCGTTAAGCCCAAAGGCTTGGGCGGCATAAATAGTAGATTGATAATTCTTACAAAGATTACTACTGCCGGATCTATTAGTTGTGTAGCATGAGTCTCGACTGTACATTTAAAAACTACTTGTTTATTCGCCATCATTTGCGATGAACTCTGATTGATTCAGCTGTCACGATTATCCCTAACCATCGAAACATCTTTATTTCTATTTGGCATGAATGTTTAATGAGGTGTCCTTGGGATGCAGAAGATATTAGTCAATTAAAAAAGATCCAAGACTGAATAACCATGGACTTGTTTTCAAACTGTTGGTACACATCCGATATAACGTGTACCAGGAAAATAAAAAAAAAATCGCGAGATAATTGTATTTTGTTGTGTTTCAAAAAACAAATTATTTGTTTTTTTTTAAGTTTTTTCTCCAATACCTACCTTATACCATGAGAATGGCAAAAAGATCGAAGTGTGCCGCACTGACGAGTAAACGTGTTTTTCTTTCGTTCCGTTTTTGTTCCCTGTAAATTTTTCCTAATTTTGCGATTTTGGTTCGATTACATTAATATAAAACCTTTTTTTTTAATGTAGTGTAAGCGATTGCATAACAGTTGTGACTAGTGAATAATTGTTGAATGGTAAACGGGGTTGGAAGTTTGAATTATTGTAAGATTTCGCGGATAAAACTTTGTGACATTCGCTTATTTTGGCTTGTGTTGATGCTGGATAACTTTTGTGTGTCTGCTGCTGATGCCGGATACTGGAAACAGGGGTCTCATTGCGCATCTCCTTTCGACAGATCTTTCGTATGACAGTTTGTTTCCATGGGTCTCCATAAAGTGGGCTAGAATTTTTATATCTATGAACGTTTATTCAAGTGTTTTTTTTTTAGATATTTTCATTATTCTGTGAAACTTTCCAATTTAAATTGAGTTTAAACATCAATATTTCTACAGGACTTTTATGACTAAAGGAGGCTTTCGAGCCTCTTGAAGGGAGGCTTCGAGTCACTAAAAAGGATCTTCTCGGCATCTTGACAGGACGCTTCTCAGCCTCTTGAATGGCGGCTTTCATATCACTTTAAAGAAGGCTTTTTAACATCAAAGAACGCTTCTGAGCCTCTCGAAAGAAGAGTTCCGAGCCTCTTGAAGGAGACTTCTGAGTACCTTGACAGTATGCTTTTGAGCTTCTTAAAAGAAGAACTTTCGATTTTCTTAAAGAGAGGCTTCCGAGCTTCTTGAAAGTAGGTTTACGAGCCTTTTGAAAAAAAAAACGGACGGCTTAAAACGGACCTTCAAAAGGGAGGCTTCTGGGTCTCTTGAAAACAGGCTTCCGGGCCTTTTTTAAAGAGGCTTCCGAGCCTTTTTAAATGAGGTTTCCGGGCATCTTTGAAGAAGGCTTTCAAACCTCATGGAAGAAAGCTTCCGGGCCTCTTGGAAGGAGAACTGCGAACCTTTTGAAAGGTGTCCTCCGAGCTTCTTGAAAGGAGGCCTCTGAACCTCTTGACAGGATGCTTACGAACCTTTTGGAAGGAGTCATCCGAGCCTGTTGAAAGAGTTCCAAGAAAAAAGGATTCCAAGAAGCTTAGAAGAACGCTTCCAATCCTCTTGCAACTGAGCTTTTCGGAAAAAGGCTTCATGCCTTTGGAATGAAAGCCTCGGAACCTTTAAACTTTTAGATCAGAAGCACATTCGTAACATATTATTCAACATTTTGTTTCGATATATACTAAGAGTTCATGAATATTAAGGGGAAAGTTGGGAAATTGTTAAAATGCAACGATTTCATGAGTTCTGATGAAAGCCATCTGACTCCAACTGAAATCGATCTAGAGTGCGACGCTATAATCAACTAAATCTTAGTGATTGACAGATCGAAAATAGAACTCACGCAAGTTCAGACAGGTTCGCCTAGTATATATAATAAAAATGAAATGGTCTGTGTTCGTATCCGCATAACTAGAAAACGGATGGATCTTCGTTACCGTTTCCGACGAGTTTATATGATGTTTCCAAATGCGAAAATTACGATTAGGTTAAGTAAATCAAAGTTTTGAAATTTTTACCCATGAAAATTTTCCCAAGGGGGACCAAAGAAAAAATGATGCCAAATGACTTAAAAATGCATAAAATGTCAAGATCTAATGTAACTTTAAAAAAAAATTTTTGAAAAAAATCGATTTTTTCTCTTAGAAAATTTTTGGGACTTCTAATCGAATTTTAACACCGGACGATACACACTTAACTCATTTTACAGTATTCGGTAGATTTTACCGAAATCTCAACAGCAGATCTGTTCGGTAATTATTTTACAGATTTTTTGTAATTTTTTCCATTGTTGTTCAACTGTCAAAATCACCGAAAATCAGTAAAAATTATTTACCGAACAGTTCTGCTGTTGAGATTTCGGTAAAATTTTACCGAATTCGGCGATTTTTTCTAAGTGTGTACCCAAACGTTTGCGTAGCTAAAAACATCCCCTAATGCAAAATTTGAGCTAAATCGGACATGATTTAGGGATGCTCAAAATGGATCAAAACTTAATTTTTTTTCTCAGCAGGGGGAAATAATTTGTTTGATTTTTGATGCCAAAGGACTCAAAATGCATGAAACTTTGAGAATTATTTTTTTGAAAAAAATCGACTGTTTTGGGACTTCGAAAAAAAAATCTTATGGCGAAAACAATTTTTCATCGAATTTAAAAACCGGACGTTACGCAAACATTTCCTTAGCCCTAAAATATGCCCCTATGCAAAACTTGATTTAGGGGTACTCAAAATCTAGCAATCAAAATTTTGAATTTTTGGTAACTTGATCTTTACACTTTGTGTTTTGAATTCATGCGGTACCGCGTAATAATAACCGCGTAAAAATAAACCTCAGTGTAAGATTTCAAAAGTTTTTAATGTTACAAAAAATTCAAAATTTTGATAGCAAGATTTGAGCACCCCTAAATCATGTCCGATAGACTCAAATTTTGCATAGGGGCATATTTTAGGGCTTAGGAAATGTTTACGTAACAGACGGTTTTTGAATTTGTTAAGAATTTGTATTCGCCATAAGATTTTTTTTCAAAATCCGACAACAGTCGATTTTTTTCAAAAAAATATTCTCAAAGTTTCATGCATTTTGAGTCCTTTGGCATTTAAAAACAAAAATTCGATTTTCGACTTTTCCTGAGTAATATTTTTAAAACTTTGATGAATTTAAGGGCACCCCTTAATCATGCCCGACTGAGCTCAAATTAATGGCTGTTCGGCCACATTGAGAGTTGACGTAAAGTCAATGTCAACTTCTCTTCCCGAACAGCCAAGATAGCCGTGTGGTGTCGGCAGCCAGCTATCTGGCTAAGAATAACGCTACGGATTGCCTGTTCCGGTGGTAGAAGTCCACCATACAGGTGACCCCAAATTCTTGGTGTGATGCGGCTTTATGCTTACCGTGCCTACGAATGAATGGTTAGGGGGTCTAAAAAGAACCTAACCGCTAACGGAGCCTGTGAAGCACCAGGGCACCCTTCACAGTATCTAGCCCTTACTGCGCTAACCGGAGCTATGGCGTAGTTGACTTTTTGCTTCTCCGAAATAATCGGCTACTCTTATTCAATCTCAACTTGAGGTTAAATAAGGGTGGGATTATGAGCATGTTTTTATTTAGTTTTTCAACAAATTGTCACCTATATGGATTTGCTTTATGCGTTATACACATTGTACTCTGTGTTTCGTCTTTGACTTTCTTGATAAGATACCAATTTGGTTTCATCGTTGCTGTTCATATTAATGCTGAAGTTGTGGAGTGCATTATCTTAATTTGCAATGGCTTCAGTTAAGATAGCTCAAATCAATCTACAGCATAAAAGAACAGCAACGATTAATCTTTGTAGACTCATGCAAAATGGCAAATCCCAAGTGGCTTTGGTGCAGGAACCCTATTTTAGCAAGGGTAGCTTCTACCTAGGTAACCTAGTGAACCCGGTTTTTGCTGCTTTCAGTAAAGAAATGGCAAACTCTCGATCAATGCTGCGTGCATGTGTGCTTGTTAACAATGCTATTGTTGCTACACTTATCTCGGAACTAACAACCAGAGATGTATGTGCTGTCACAATTGATGCAACTGGCGGAACCCTCGTCTGGAAATACGTCTATTGTTCAGTTTACCTACCACATGATGAATCATCCCCTACGGATGCTTTCAAACGAGTTGTCATATATTACACTTTAAAAGGCCTTCCGCTAATTGTCGGCAGCGATGCTAATGCTCATCACATCATCTGGGGTAGCTCGGATAGCAATCTGAGAGGCTCCAGCTTGATGGAATACTCAAGTAGTACCGAACTTAGTTTACTTAACATAGGCAATCGCCCAACCTTTATGGTATCTAATAGAGCAGAAGTGTTAGACATAACCCTTTGCTCCAATAGAATCAGTCACGAATTGACGAATTGGCATGTGTCAGATGAGGAATCGATATCTGACCATCGCTACATCTACTTTGATCATTTGAATGTTACTTCGCAGACCTTGCGTTTTAGAAATCCTCGTTCAACAAACTGGGATCTTTACACAGAATTGCTCTCTACCAAATTTCATGGATATCTACCTTCTATAGAAACTCCTACCGACTTGGATGATGCAGTTGATACTACAACCTTGCACATCGTGGAAGCTTTCGAAGAAGCTTGCCCTTTACGTTCTGTAAAAACCTCAAAAGGAACCCCTTGGTGGAATTCCGATTTGGCTAAGCTAAGGAAGCAGTGCAGAAGGAGGGATGTCACTGTAAAGTTTATCCCAAAAGGAGGACATGCTTCGTATGAAGAAGCAAAGAGTTTTAGACCCATCAGTCTGACCTCATTTCTTCTGAAATGCTTAGGGCGTATTATTGATCATCACATTCGTGATGACTGTTTGGCAAACATGCCTCTTCATGTTAATCAACATGCTTACCAATCTGGAAAGTCCACCGTGACTCTTCTACACAAGGTTGTGTACGATATCGAGAAAGCATTCGCTCAAAAGCAATCGTGCTTGGGTGCTTTCTTAGATATTGAAGGTGCTTTTGACAACGTGTCTTTCGATGCAATATTGGAAGCCGCACGTTGTCATGGGCTACCTTATATTATTACCAAATGGATTCACCAGATGCTTAAAAACCGACATCTCTATTCGACATTACGTCAAGCAGCGATTAGGAAATTAAGTGTTTGCGGATGCCCTCAAGGGGGAGTATTATCTCCACTTTTGTGGAATCTCGTTGCAGATACGCTATTGAGGTTACTCAATAATGGTGGTTTTCCTACCTATGGATTTGCCGACGACTATCTTACATTGATAGTGGGTTTGTGCATTACTACCTTATTCGACCTGATGCAAAATGCTCTTCAGGTAGTTGAAAGTTGGTGTCGCCAATATGGCCTTTCGGTCAATCCGAATAAACCATCTATTGTTCTTTTCACGGAAAAACGTAATCGTAATGGTATTCGTCCATTACATCTTTTTGGTTCTGAAATCAATGTAACTGATCAAGTAAAGTATGTGGGTCTAATTTTGGATTCAAAGCTTTCCTGGACTCCTAGCATTGAGTTCAGAATCAAAAAGGCGTGTATGGCTTTCGGCCAGTGCCGACGAACCTAAAACTTGGGGTCTTAAACCCAAATATATCAAATGGATTTACATAACAGTTGTACGACCAATTTTGGCTTACGGATGTCTTGTGTGGTGGCAAAAGGGGGAAGTGAGGACAATTCAGTCTAAATTAGGCCATCTTCAAAGGATGTGCCTAATGGCAATGACTGGTGCTTTCTCTCCAACTCCCACGACTGCTTTCGAAGTTCTTTTCGACGTGGCCCTACTACACATACATCTCAAACAAGAAGCAATTTTTTGTACTTACCGACTATGGGTACTCGGTTTTATTCAAGAGAATCCAGTAAACCGCAGTTCTACACACACTTCGTTGCTACCGCTTATGGTTAATTGGGACAAAATTTTCCTTGCTCCAAGTGATCTCACACACGTTAGTAGTTTTCCTTATAAGACATTTTCAACACAATTCCCCTCGCGGGATGAGTGGACATCTGGTTATTTGGAGAGAAGTATGACGGACAGCATTGTTTGTTACACTGACGGCTCCCTCCTCGAAGGTAGAGCAGGTGCAGGCGTCTATTCGCGTGAGCTGAGATTGGAACAGTCACACTCACTGGGTACACACTGGACTGTCTTTCAAGCGGAAATATTTGCCATCATGTGTGGAGTGCAATCTGCACTGCAGCAACGCATTATGGGCAAAGTAATATACTTCTGTTCAGATAGCCAAGCAGCTATTAAAGCTCTCGCCTCGGCCAACTCAAGGTCGAAGTTAGTAATCGCATGTCGAACTCAAATTGAGGAACTGAATTCAGTAAATACTTTACACCTTATATGGGTACCTGGTCATTCTTCCATAGCTGGAAACGAATTGGCTGATGAGTTAGCTCGTAATGGAGCATCGCATGACTTTATTGGTCCTGAGCCAGCTATTCCAATATCCAAGTGTTGGGTGAAGCTTTTGATCAACTCTTGGGCTGTCACTCAGCACAAATGGCATTGGAGTAGTCTGGATTCATGTCATCAAACAAAATTGTACATCCGGGAGCCATCTCCAGTAGTAGCAAGCTATTTAGCTCATCTGTCTAAACAGAATTGCAGTGTCTTAGTCAAGGCCTTGACAGGTCACTGCCGACTGAACTATCACATAGCAAATATTCAACGCGTTGAATCATCTGTTTGTGACAGTTGTGAACCCGATTATGGAACTTCTTATCATCTAATATGTAACTGCCCTGTCTATGCACAATTGCGCTTCCAAATATTTGGTACACACTTACTTAGTGAAATTGATTTCAGAAACCTGAACCTTCAGAGTATTTTGTTGTTCATAACCCGTTGTGGTAAGGAGCTATAAGCTCTTGTACGCTTATGCGTTGTATGCCCTCTTCAAGGGCCCTTTTCCAAACATTCCCTTTGTTCTCCCATTCCTTTCCTTTTTGTTCACTTCCTTTTCCGTCAGATGTGTGATGAAAAAGGCTGTGAAGGCGATGGCACAAATCTCCCAAATTGAGGTGAACGTGCCCCTGGAGCCGACGTTTTGATACCTGATACCTGATACCCCTAAATCATGTCCGATGGAGCTCAAATTTTGCATAGGGACATATTTTAGGGTTTGGGAAATGTTTACGTAACAAACGGTTTTTGAATTTGTTAAAAATTTGTATTCGCCATTAGAATTTTTTTCAAAATCCCAAAACAGCCGATTTTTTTTCAAAAAAAATATTCTCAAAGTTTCATGCATTTTGAGTCTTTTGGCATTTAAAAACAAAAATTCGATTTTCGACTTTTCCTGAGTAAAAATTTCAAATGAATTTAAGGGCACCCCTTAATCATGCCCGATTGAGCTCAAATTTTTCATGGGGTCATATTTTGGGGTAATGAAACATGTGAGCAATGTCTTTTTTTTTTTGAAATTCGAAAATGTCATTTTCATTGCCACCCTACTATTTATATATGTACATGTAGTGTTTGTGTCAATTGAAACTTAAATAAGCTCCACCCATTACAATGGCAAAGCCAACGAAACAAAACAAAAACCTAACCTGGTGGGTGAAGCTTGCATTAGTAATGAGATACAGGGAAGAAGCAAGACGGTGTTTACAGTTATTTTTTATTTCGGAAATAAGCGCTGGATAAAATTCGTGTTGACGAAATTTTTGACGTCCACCTTCGCGAACGGTTACTAGGATCCTATAAAAAACAACAATTTATATTAGACACTAGCAGGCCCGACGAACTTCGTTTCGCCTAAAATTGATTTATTTTCTGATCAGTTCTGGAGTTATGCAGAAATTTCATTTGTTCATTTGTATGGGAGGCCCCCTTTCCAGAAGGGGGAGGGGTTTCCAATCACCACAGAAACATATCTTCTCTTCCAAAACCTCCACGACAGATTTGGTTCCATTTGCTTCATTATTTCTCGAGTTATGCAAAAATTTTAGTTTCATTTGTATGCGGTCCCCCCTTTCCAAAGCGGGGAGGGGTCTCGAACCATCTTAAGAACCTTCCCCGGCCCCAAAAACCTCTACATACAAAATTTCACGCCGATCGGTTCAGTTGTTTCCGAGTCTATAAGGTTCAGACAGACAGAAATTTATTTTTATGTATATACAAACTTAATTTTTTTTACCGGGATCTCAGCAAAATGTTGAATTTTTACCGAGAATCGCACAGCCGTCAAAATTCTGTCAAAATTGCTGATAATCAGCAAATAATTTGCCGAAAATCAGCTAATAAACGCTATTTTTGCCGGAATATCAGTTATTTATTTTGCTGGCGCACGGCTGTGCGGATTTTTGCCGAGCTGCAGAAATAAAAACTGAGTGTGTAGATTTACTTAAAATCTTAAAGGAATCCAAAAATATGCTTGGGATTTGCAAATGTAAAAAAACATACCGACGGCGGCACATGAAGAATCGCTGATAATTAATCAAATTATTAATATAGGCATTAATATAGGTCATATTAGTAGTAAACTAAATCCTAATTGATTCAACGTAATGGTTTTATTGAAACAACCTAATGTTTAGTCTTGTGTTGTGTTTAGTTTGATATTAGCAAATATTTAGTGCTCTCAACATCGATGAAAAACCGAATTTTCAGTTGATATAAATGGTACTGTAGGTAGAATCAAAATTAAAGTTGCATCAACTCAAAAAGATAAGTAGTTTTAAACAAATTTTCTTGTTTGAAATAGCAAATTTGGATTTTTAAATTACCAAAAAAATAGTTAAAAAATTTTGTTGTATAGTAATTTTTTGCGTAAATCGAGTTTAGTAATCGTTATTTAAGCATTGACAAAAAACATAGATTCAGAGTTTCGGTACAATTTTGAAGAAGCTAGCAAAAAAGATCCGAGAAACATCATTTGTGGAATTATGATAATTAAAAAAGATCCGCAAAACATCCCTTGTGGAATTATGATATTTTTTTTTACTGAGGTCGAATAATAATTGAGACGTGCGATTAAAAAGACGACATGAATTTCGGAAAAGATTGAGCTTTAAATATGAATTAGGCCGATACAAATATTTAAAAACTATTCTGACACCGGGATTTTTTGACCGAAAAAAATATTTTGAGGGGACAACAAAATGAAATTGGGATAATTTTGAGAATTTTCAAACATTTTTTAACAAATTTTTTTTCATTTAAATATTTATATTTTAATTATCCCCCCCCCCTGACCTTCCGGAGATCAATAGGACATAATGTTAATTAAATATTTCTAGCGGCCTTATAACAACCGAGAAAATTTAAGTGATCAAAAGATTTCTGGGATTTCCAATTTTGTTTTAAAAAAATAATGAAAATGTTATCTAAGTACATCACATTAACAATCATCGGATTCTGTATTTTCCATTTTATTTGGCAAAAATCTAAAAGTTTAACTTACGATGTTTATGAGGGCACACATAATCACTCTCTATGGCGAAGTATAAATAAAATCTATAACCAAATGATATTTATGTGTGGTCTCAACTGAGCAATAATTGAATTTATGTGTGGATCTATATCGAATATATTTTGGTTACTAAATGGCAAAAAAAGTTGTTAGTGAAATGAAATCCAACAAATAAAGTAACAGTTTGTGGAAGTAATTTTTTGCTGTCCCTAGTAGTGAAGCCGACCTTGGGTTTACGGGGAAGCCTTAGTTCTGATACCTTCAGTGTCCACAGTGGAAAAGTGATCTCACTTTGGTCGTCTGTTTAATGCTTTTATAATCATAGTGATACGTATTTCGACTTGTACAGTAAGATCATCTTCAACGTTTCGTACTTTATTTGAAGTCGACAAAATTGATTGGCAGGCGATGATTCTGAAAGATTGTAGTCATGAATAAAGTGAAACATTTGTATGATTCGTTGTGCTTCTAAAAAACCCCATTGTAGCTATCTTTTAGCGCATCAGCTTAATTTGTTGTCGTCTGTGCGAATCACAAAGTTCATCTCACACATTGGCAATGGGTTAATTTGGCATGGTCAATGGAGTTTAATTTGATTTTTTTGTAAACCACCCTCCAAACCTTCATACAAAATGCATATGATTGACAACAGAAGCGTAACCAGATGAAATATTAGAGAGATACTTATTTAATTTTCGTCGTAATGAATGATAAGTTTATGGTATAGTGACTATTATAAATGTCCATCAAGGATCAAAACTGTAGCTTATTACTCTATTATTATTTTTGTTAAATGGTAGAATCTACGTGTCTCTCAAAGTAGTGTAAACCCTATCCAGAAAAGTCTTCTAGTTGTTACATCACTGGGTGGATGGTAGTAAAACCGCCAAACAAGAGTGATGCATTAGCGAGCGTCCTTAGAAACGAAATTCAACAAACAGGTTCGTAAAAAAAATAATTGTTTTCCAACGAGATAAATAAATCGCACACACATATGGGCCACCATGAGCTGTTAAATGGCGTGCCGTTTAATGACACAATCCGATTTAACCATAAATGACTGACGTGTGATTCAGAATTGCGATACGCTGAGGACCTCCATTCACTGTCACCTAGTCCAACAGTAATTCATCCAACAGTCGTCGTCGGGTAACCTGTGCGTAGGTAGGCAAGATCATTTGTGTCGTTCGTTTTTTTGTTGCACATTTCCAACTGATATTGCTCGCGTGACAAACCTAACCTAGGGGCGCACCGTTACCGGCATAGCAAATCGAATCACTGACCTTCCCTTCGCTGCTAAAATTTTTGCTATACCGTTCTCATCGTCACCCCGCTTGTTTCCTTCCGCACCCGCATCGACGCCTTCCATCGCAACACAATAATCATCGATCATCGATCCTCGTTGGATGTCTGCTGGCTTACGAATGGGACGTGAATTAAATTGATTTCATTATTGTTTGTCCTCTGTGTGGTTTCTATGTTCCCACATATGTAGCTCGCGAGCCGACCCACAGTCTGTGCTTGTGCCCCTGGGCTATTTGATATGCAAGATCCACCCTCTTACTGCCCGGCATCGTTGGATTTGTTTTGGTGGGATATGCCATGACAAAATGTGAAACTTTCTTCATTGTTTTCGTACGCAAAATTTGCGCGTGACGGCGCTTTAACAGGTTGGAACGTTTTGCAGTACTTTTTGGTGTTTCATTTTGTACCTCATATGGAATCGATGACACTAACCTATTGCGCATGCTTTTATATCGTAACTAAAAAGCAAGAGGCTATTACTTTACCTTTTCAAAACATCAATTCTACCGTTAACTCCAGTTTAAGATATGATAAACACAAAAGGTTAAGTTTTTGTAAAATCTATGTTGTCCAGAGATTTTCAGCATGTGCCAGGATTCAGGAATGAGATCACTAACTGGAGTACCAATTGTTACTCTATCCTATGGTTTGGGATTACACTTCAATTCGCCGAACTTAATGTATTGGCTGTCCATCAAAAGTTGTTTTTTTTTCAATCTATAGCTTTTCGATACACTTGGCGCTGACGAACGACTCTTCAACGGGTCTCAATCCGGGACATAATTATGTACACCGAATTGAGGAGTGTTTATTCCTCGGTTACTGGCGCACTTTCCTGTCTGTGCCATTTCTTAAAAAGTGGACGAAAAAGGCAATCTAACCTGCTAGCAGTAAATTCTTCGTCTTCCCATATTTACTACATAATATGCAGAGGAAGTTCATAAGGTTGCTCACTATCATGTTTGAGAAGAACTTTTTTAGGTCTTCTAAATTGTTATTTTTTCAGTAGTTTTATAAAAACACATGAACATTAGTGCCCGGCACTATTTCCTTATAAGTTCCAAAAACTTTGGAACCAAATCCAAAAGTAAAGGATGGATCACAACAGCGCGTTGCGCGTCGCGCTGGGCGTTGAAGTCAGCGTTTTGTATTCTTCCAGGAGTTCCAACAGCAGCTCCTCCAAGAATTCCTCCAGGATTTCCTCTGAATTCTGCAAGATTTTTTTTCGAGAATTCTTCTGGTAGTTCCACTGGCAGTTCCTCCGGGGGTTCCTCTGAAAACTCTCCCGGAAATTTCTTCACAAATTCCACCGAGAGTTCCTCCAGGAATTTTTCCGGAAATTCAACAGGGAGTTCCTCCGGGAGATCCGCCGGCAGTTTCTACGAGATTTCCTCCGGGAGTTCCTCTGAGGAGGAACTTACAAAATAATTATCGGAGGAATTTCCGGGGGAATTCCTGGAGAAATTATCCAAGAAATTCTCGGAGGAACTGCCGGTGGAACTTCTGGAGGAACTTCTTGAAGAACTACAGGAAGAATTTCCGGAGGAAATCCTGGAGGAATTCCCGGAGGAACTCCCGTAAGAACTCACAAATGAACTTCCGTAAGAATTCCAGGAGGAACTCCTGGAAGAATTCTCAGAGGACCTCTTGTAGGAACTCCCAAAGGAAATCTCGGAGGAACTTCTGGAGGAATTTGTTGATAAATTTCTAAAGAAAACCTAAATGAATTCCTGAAAGAAAGCCTGAATAAATTCCCGGAGGAACTATTGGTTGAACTCCCGGAGGAATTTTCAGAGGAACAGCCGGAATTGAATTTATTGAGGAATTTCCGAAATCCCTTTTCCCATCAAATTCCTGTGAAGTTTTTGGAGGGATTCCCGAAGGAACTATTAGAAAACTCTTGGAGGAACTCCTACAAGCACTTCCGGAGGAATTCTCTCAAGGAAGTCCTGAAATAATTATTGGAGAACTTCCTGGAGGAATTTCCGGAGAAATATCTGAAGGAATTCCAGGAAAAATACCAGGAGGAATGAATGTCCCGCGGGTTTGTTCCGAAGAGATTCCTGCTAGAACTCTTGGAAGATATCCTGGAGGAGCTCTTAAATTAATTCCCGAATGAAATTCTGGAGTTAATTCCGAGTGAAGTCCGGAAAGAATTCCAGGACGATTCTGCGGAAAAATTCCCGGAGAAATTCCTGGAGAAGTACCTGAAGAAATTCCCGGAAAAATATCTGGAAGAATTTCCGGGGAAATACTTGGCAAATTCCTGGAGAAATTCCTAAAGAAATTTCTAGAGGAATTCTTGAAGGACATTCTGAAGTAATTGCGAAAAGAATTCCAGAATGAAATCCTAGAGGATTTCCCTATTGAATTTATGGAGGTATTCCCGGAAAAAATCCTGAAAGAGTTCCTGGAGGAATTCTCGGAGAATAATAGTTTTAGAAGTAAAATTATGAAGCGAAATTGGAGGAGTTCCGTCATAAATTTCTGAAGAAACTTCTGGAGGAATTACAGGAGGGAGTACCGTATGGATTCTTGAAGGAACTCTCAAATGCATTCCTGAAGGAAATACCGGTGATTTTTCTGGAAGCATAGCCGAATAAATGTCTAGAAGTTAAACTTGGAGAGAAGAAAAGAAAACTTCAAGGAATTTCCTCTGAACGATTTTCGAACGATTTTCAGAGGAATTTATGGATAACTTTCAGGAGGAATTTATAAAGTTCCAGGAGGAGGGCTTTAGGAAGGATTGCTGGTAGAAACATATTATTTTGTAGGAGGTAGAGAAAAAAATAATATCACATCAAGTATATGAAATACTTATGAAGAAAACGAGGAAACGGCAAAGTAAATCTCTTCTTCTCTTCTATATACATAAAAATGAACTTCTGTCTGTCTGACCCTCATAGACTCGAAAACTACTGAACCGATCGGCGTGAAAATTTACATGCAGAGGTTTTTAGGGTCGGGGAAGGTTCTTAAGATGGTTTGAGACCCCTCCCCCTTTTGGAAAGGGGGGCTCCCATACAAATGGAACACACATTTCTGCTTAACTTGAGAACTAATCAGAGAATAAATCAATTTTAGGCGAAACAAAGTTCGTCGGGTCTGCTAGTAAAATATAAAAAGCGATTTATGAATATCTTAGTGAACATCTAGAAAGTCTTGAGAAAACCACTAAGTAAGATTCAAAATTAGGAAGGATTGTAAATTATGTACGGTTCTTCGGATTTGATGACCAGATAAATAGGGGAACGGTGCGGTACTTCATCCCATAGCTCCTATTTCCATTCCACCAAAAACAAAGCTATAAAAAGGAATTTGGTTTGTTTCTTGTTTTTGTGATTTTTTCACCAGTGAGCACGCATGTTAGCAGAAAGAAGCGACGAGAATGATGCTGTATTTATTTGTTTTGCGATGAGATGAATATATGTTCAGTTAGATGGAAAACGAAACAGTTCCCCTACCACGTATATTACGTATACCACGTTTTAATTCATTTCATATTTGTTTTAATTTTTTTAATGAACTATCTATATAATAAAAATGAAATGGTCTGTGTTTGTATCCGCATAACTCGAAAACGGCTGGATGGATTTAATTCATTCCTTCAGCAGCTACATTCGTTATAGTTTCCGACGGGTTTATATGATATTTCCTTAGTCGAAAATCATAAGTAAAGTTAAGTAAATCGTGAAAAATTTAAATAAAGATTCGTATGGGAAATTCGCATGAGCAGTTGGCAACGCGCATTTTCGCCTACTATGCAGGACAACGTCTGCCGAGTCAACTAGTTATTAATAAATATAGAAAATCTTAGCAATGGAAATTTAGGTGTCGATATCTCGATATTTATTTTGACTTGGTTGTTTCCTTGATTTTCTTCAGCGTCAACGAGCTAAATTTAAATATTTTCAAAACCTATGCACCCGACGCTGTGATGCAGTTGATTTAGAACTTTTAGTACAACAACGCGTAACGCGCAACGCGCTATTGTACTCCAGCTTTGACCAACTGAGGACAGAAAAGACTATCCGGCAATCCTATGGTCGGCTAGCTATAGGTATTCACACGTACCCAAAGGGTTTCTATTTTGAATGGTCCCTAGAGAAAAAAAATGTAAGCTCTCTTAATGGAATATACGCCCAAATTGATATGAGATTTTTTTTAAGATGGTTGATGGTCTTGTAACCTTACAGCTACGACTACGGCGGATTTTGTTATCGTCCACGATAACAATAGACCATTTTATCAGCCATCTACTTCTTTGGATAGTTTAACTCATTGTGAATCTTCGCATGTAGAACATCTCAGAAATGTAAGAACTAACATATTAAAAAACAACATTGGCTCCGGACTCTAGCGACGGCTAAATATCCGACAAGTCATGGCAAGATCCGGGGCAAAGAACAAGGAGAAAAGGAAAAGAAAAAAAGGAAGAAGCACGACTTTGGAAGGCAATTGATTGCAAGTTGGGATGTGAAGCAAAACGGTTGAAAAAACCTCCATCTTTTAGAAAAGTCACGAGAAGTGGAACTGTTTGATTCGGGCCCGGTGTATAAATCCGGCTAGTTCGAACGGTTCTGGATAGCGCCAGGGTTTTGGTGTACCTAACCTAACCGAACCGCCAGCTCGGAAAATTTACATTAAGCAGGTGCAAGTGCTGCCGACAGAACCAATCGGATCAGGTCCAAATCCGTCGCTCCACAAGGTCTGTAGGGGAAGGTGGGGAGACTTGATCACCCCCTGTTTTATCGTGAATTAAAATAGTTTTGTCCTAGCGTGTCAAGTGTCCCCAATTTGGGACATTTGATCCCCCATTAGTCGCCCATACAAAAAATTAACAACAAAATTTAAAAAAATATAAATCTGGTCTCTGTCTTCTATCTTTTGTAGATTTGACAGATTTGATGAAGGGTTGGCAGGAAAAAAATGTAATTGCGTAGATATCATAGAAAGGGGATCAAGTCTCCCCAAATTTAAAAATTGTATGTGCTGTCGAATTCAATAGCAAAAATCGTTCATGTGTATGCACAGCAATTCGAAAATTCCGCGTATTTTGAAGGAAAAATATTTAAAAAATCTGAGGGCAGCTTTTTAATTTTATCAAAGCCAGTTCTTGGAGAGGGATCAATTTCCTCCGAATATTTTAAAAGTTGATTTTTGACACCACTCTAAAAGATCGATTGTGTATCAATAACAACAATAGTTTAAGAACTGTCATACATCAGTAAAGTATTTCTTAGAGAGTCTGTGTGGAAATCGCATATGTTTATTTATTTTTGGGTGTGATACATCGGAAATCAGTCTCTATACTCCCCACCACGCGGAGTTTTGTCCCAGTGCTGCCCATCCGAGCAAAGCGAGCCTGACCGTGAGTCCTTTCTCGTCCGTCATCGCGTTCAGCATATTAAGACCAAATCCGAGCGAATACAGCGTGGGGTGGCAGACCCGCCTCCCCGGATTTCCACTAGGCCCCACCAGAATGTCGACAGCGCTCCTGCATACCCACGAGGACTTCGCAGCCAAGCCCAATCCTGATAGAGCCAGTTGTTATCGAATACGTTAACAAGGAGTCAAGTAAAATACCATAATTTTGATTTTAAAAAAATACTATTGTGAGACATGTAGTATCCTTAAGGTGGCAGACGCAGGTAAATTGCCAGCTATTTGCGTATTCCACCTTGAAAGTGTAGATAATAATGTGACGCGTGAACTCCACCCCTGAGCGATTCCAAGCAACTGCATCAAAATTTAACAAATTTTTTAATTCATGATTTTCTATTCAGTTGAAACTTTGCACAGTTTTTCAATTTCATCTAAATAGTCATTTTTCGATATCAAATCTTTTTATTGAGTCACGACTAACTTTTCAAAAGGGTGTATGTGAAAATGGTTCAAAAATATTCAAAGAGCTGCACAGCAAAAACGGAATTTTCGATTGTTATGATTTTTTCAGCAAAGTTAGACAACTAAATGGCGATTCTTAAAAAAATGTACACCGTAAAAAAATTTTTTTTTGCTTTAGAAAATATCATTTTTGTCACAAAAACTCAAATATCTCAAAACCCTTTTTTTTAAGAACGTATTTTTTTTAGGGAAAACTTCTTACTTCTTATTGGCATTACATCCCCACACTGGGACAGAGCCGCCTCGCAGCTTAGTGTTTCTTAAGCACTTCCACAGTTATTAACTGCGAGGTTTCTAAGCCAGGTTACCATTTTCCGTGTATTTTTTTTTTTTCAAGAATCGCAGTTTGATGCAGATTTTATTGTTAAGGGCCTTGCGTGAGTTGTTTTTATGATATTCCATATTTATGTATTCATCGATGTAAATTATATGTATAAATAAATAAAAATGAACTAACAGATCACAAAAATAATCTTAGATTTGACCTTTAATATCAGCACCAGAATATTTTTTTGCAGGGAATGATCGATGAGTCTCTCTACTCGATCTATCATATTATCCTAATTATAGGTATACCTCGATTATATGGACTTTTTCGATGCAAATTTGATGACTTTTTCGATGCAAAAAAGTCCATATAATCGAATTTTCCATATAATCGAAGCAAATTTTTTTTCTCGAAATTTGTGTTACACGATGAAATAAGTCTTAAAAGTTGAAAGAAAATATCCATATATTGCCTTACAGTCAAATCCGCATGTTTGGGCTCATTTTATGATAACTCAGTAGATTATGATTTTCAAACCTTTTTTCCAGCCGCTAGTTTCTAAGATTACGTTAGTAATGAAGACTTCGCCCAGCTCACTAATATACTAATATACACACTAATATACTTATTCACGAATTCTAACTACAGTGCCTTCCTGTTTCAGCAACAAAGCAAACACTGAGTGGTCGAGAAAGGTATATGTTAGATTCAAAAACTGGCTTTATATAGAAGGACTGACACACGCAGCAAATTGAAACCGATGGAGAATTTTGTGCTATTGTCTCCTATTGAAAATTGGCCGGATTGGACTATTGGCTCAGAAGATATGGCCAAAATGCATTTGTTTACGCAAAAATCGCGTAGAAACAGCCTCATTTTTCTGACACTTATCTTTAAAAGATCTCCTCGCAACAAGTTGCGTTTGATTGATATTAATTGATATTCTTAAAAAGAATTCAAATCAATGTAAATAAGGGGCTCTATCGACGTATCAGTGTCATTTTTACAAGAACCAATTGACATTTCCGCCAAAATGTATCTCGTTTTATTGTCTCAGTCAATTCTTTGACTTATTTAAGTTCAACTTTTCACAGAACTCATATTTTAGAATAAAAAATAATCGGAAAAGTGCCGCACGTTTGAAGAATTGAAATTCGCCTTATTTTAATTAAAAATCGGGTGAATGTTAGGTCAAGCAGCACTATTCGTCAAAAAGTATGGGTTCTTTGGGAAAGTTGTCCTCAAAAAAATTAAGAATCGATTGAGCGGATAAAAATTGTTGACGGGAAAGGTCAATTACACAGTGCACCTACACCTGCTAAGTGGAATATTAAAGGATAAATTGTTATGGCTATTTTACACTTAAAATAAATCGCCGAATTCGGTAAAATCTCAACAGCAGAACTGTTCGGTAAATAATTTAACAGATTTTCGGTGATTTTGACATTTGAGCAATGGAAAAAATTACAAAAAATCTGTAAAATAAATTGCCGGACAGTTCTGCTGTTGAGATTTCGGTTAAATTTACCGAATACGGTGAAATGAGTTAAGTGTGTATATTAAAACAAGGCTGTATTTTAGAACGGGTTTTAAAATTCAAAACGACGCACAGTGGCGGGCCCTCATAAAAATCCCGGACAAAACTTGAGATTGCATTCAAAATTTCACCAACGCGCGCTGTTGTATTTTGTACAACACTAACGAAAAACACATCGCTCACATTACACAGCATGAACGAGTTTGCATGAGCGTTTCAGGATCACGCTTTGGTGAACGGTTTAGCAGCAATTGATTTAAGAACTGCTAACAAGAACATTCTTAAGATATTCAATTTCTTTTCCTACCGTTGAGCGTTAGTATACACAGATAGAAAAAGTTGTTGGAATTTACACGAAAGTAATGCACATAAAGGGAATGCCAAAAAGAGCGTAATTTTAAACGATATTTTCGCTTGAATGTATGCAATTTGTATTGCATTATGCCACTATTTATTCGATCAAGTGGCATAATGTTATACAAATTGCATACTTTTAGGGCAAAAGTGAAGGAAAAGATTCATGTATGCTCAGAATAGTGTAATTTTCCGCGTCTGTATTTTTTGCGCGCTGATTAGTTTTCATTATTTTTTTTTTGTGTAGTCTTTAAGCCTTGTGCTGAACAAACGTGAATACCAGGATATTCGACAATATTTATTTAAACATAAAGACTGCTCGAAGAGTTTTTCAAATAATTATCAAGTTCGTCCACAAGAAATAATGCCAGGTTTGAGAACCATTTGGAACTTTATGTATTACATATTGAAGTAAACTCTTCCAGTTTCGTGGATATACCTAAAAAATCAGTCTCAGTGGGTCTGATTTGCTGAATGTTAATGCATCATCCGTCCTTCTATACTTAATTCCATGCACCAAAAGCAGAAAAAGGTTGGAAGCAAAGATCTAACAGCTAAATATAACAATCTCATATTATCACTTGCTCCGCATACTGTCAGTCTGACAATTCACTTCACGTTTTCGTATGGCAGAGATCACCAAAAATACGCACTATTTTTCACCACCTATTTGTAAGGACGTGGCCGTGGCTGTTTCAGATTAAAGAATTGTATATTTATCATTATATACAATGAAATTTTCCAGCGCGAAAATGGTAAATCAAACATGGTCAAAAATGGTCAATCGAACATATGACTCAGAGTGCATCTCCATATATAACAAAGTGAAATCAGGAGTGATTCAGTTTCATTCCAAATTTCCGACCACTATTCTAGTTTGAACCTGGAGCAAAATAGAACAAACTAGCTAGTTTCCCCAGCAGTGTTCTATTCATATTTTTCAAATTTTCAATTAAATGAAATCATCATGTTGGCGACAAGAAAGGCGCCGTAATTGCAAAGTGGATTGATCGTAGATAAAATGACGGATTCATAAACCAAAACAATTGGAAAATATTTGAATCTCGTGATTCAATCGTGGCTCAAATCTGCAGAAAATAGAACGGAGCGTTATACCAGTTTTATTTTTTTGACATTTGGCTGGTATAAAAAATGAATCTAGAGCAGCTGCTGGGAAAATGAATGTTCCACATTCATATTCAAACTGACAGCCCCGAACGATTTGAATCACTGCTGATTTTACCCTTACAACATGCCTTCCGGTTTTTTTTGCCCCAATGTACCATAATAAATATAGAATCAATGTAAAATATGACTTACAATATTCAACACCAAAAAAACAAAAACAAAATTGAGCGAAAAAAAATGTCCATATAATCGAGGTAAAAAGTCCATATAATCGAAGTCCATATAATCGAGGGTCCATATAATCGAGGTAAACCTGTATTAAATTATGTAAATGTGGCAGTTACACAATGTTGTTATAGAAACTCTAAGAGTTATGGGTTTGAATTTCGGTATGGGTTAGGAAGTTTTTTGGAAGACGTTGATGAGTACGAACGCAAGAAAATAGGTGAAGAATAAAGAAATAGTTAGGAAGCGAAAGGTGAATCCTGGTAAAGAGCTCGGTAAAGGGCAGTTGTCGTGATTCAGGAGTGTCATCGGGAGAAGTCTAAATCAGTAGACCGTGATCGATTAGCCCAGAGAGCCAAGGTCCCGACTTCCGTATGCTAGTCGTTTCCGTTCGCCATCGAAGAACCCGAAACTGGCCTGTCCAAAAGCCGAATAATTGCTGCCCTAGAGCCGGTCAGATACCCGCTGCCAAACTTGTCTATAAGATTGCGGTCAGCCTCCTGTCATCGGTGTGGGACCGATTACGTGCCATACTCTACCGATGGACTCAACTTAGTGCCTCTAGCCTCCACTGGGCTTGGATCAATCCAAGGCCGACATCGAGTACACCTCAGGCCCAAAACGCCGAACGGTATTTCCCGGTGCCTGAAATCGCTCCACATTCATCCCGGCCGTGACCGCCGACACGTCTGTTCCAGTGTCGAACCAAGTCAGATGCTGCCCTACCGAGGCCCGTCCTCGGACGCTATTTCAAAGCTCTACACCGAGAGATCGTCCCGCTGCTCCTAGGATCGTACCCCGCCCGAAATGGAAACCAGAATGACCTACCAGCTGACCTCACCCGGCGGAAACCCGCAAATCCCCAAGGTATGACAAGTGCAACAATTGGCCGCAACGATACTAATCTCGAACTAAAACACTAAACCCAAGATGAAAAGAACTCAAAAATAAATAAGTCAAAATGTATTAGCTTTCAATCATTTCAAGTACTAGCCCTGTTGTGCATGGGATTTCCTTGGCTCTGTATTGTCTTCTGATGTACCTTTGTCTGTGTGTCCCCTAAGCACAAACGTCCTGTGGCATAAGATCTGCATGCCATTATGAGCACCAACCTATTGATCAGTAGCAACTACACTATTAACCTAAACCAACCCTAGCATATAAGAACACAAACAAACCAAAACTAACATGTACTTCAAAAATAAATGTACTTCAACCTTTCCTTAATTGGTCAAAAGAGTACATGACTGCCCATTGGTCCATAAAGGTCTTCCTCTGTCCGCTTCGTTGTGTTTCAGTGTGTCCCTTCGAGCCGGTTAAAACCTGAGAATTGGAGGTGAGCTAGTTTAGGACGAGACGACGTCCTCTGCCAAGACGTGTGGACCTCACAGACAGTTACAATTTATTCAAAATTAAGTGTATGTTGAGATGTTTGCAAACCGTTTGTGTCCTTTTTATATAAATTGTGTTGGGCTAGTAGGAATAGGGGAAGCCGAATTGTATTAGTTAGTTTAGCAAATATGAATTTTTAATCCCTATTCAAAAAAGTATGGAAAATCTGTTTTTTTTTCTTGAGCTAGGGTAAACGGAAATCTGCAAACATACACCTGAGGAGGTTAACTCAGGTAATCCTTTCGATAGTCCGTATCCCCTGGCCCGTAATTAAGCAATACATCAGGGGAGGACTATTGAGAACGCTCATGCTTATGCTAACGCACTAGCAGTGTTGGTAAAACTCAAAATCTCCAAACTCATGGACGATTCAAATCAAGCGTGGGTTGAAACGCACCCAACTCAGCACCTAAAAACTCATGGATGAGTTGAATCATTCATTTGAATCCTCGTAGGTTTTCTTTTGTTCTCCTTCGTTAAAAATAGTGAATTTGCGTTTGACGCATAAAATAATAGATGCTCTTCCAGTATAATCAATAAATTTCTCCCAAATTGATTTCAAATGCGTTTTTGAACCAAAATGATTTTTTGGAAAATGAGTGAAACGATGCGTTTTAGCATGAAAAACTCAAGCGTGATGCATTCCTTTAAAATCGCAGACGATTTCGTTCGCACGGGAGGGCTCGTTGATTGAGATTTATGAGTGATTTTACCAACACTGCGCACTAGACGTTATAACGCAACATCGGACGTTATAATGCAAAATCTGTAAATGGGTGAGAGTGATCAACTGAGGTAGAAAAATGGGAGAAGGATTCGTATTGGATGAGTGGAAGTCGACATGAAAGGAATATGGAAGTATAATGCAAGGAGGACAAATTGCGTGGGAAATTATATGAAACGGGTGCTAGTACATGCCTTTGGGGGGGGAGCGGGCCATTTGGCATAAAGTAATTTGGCATAACGCAATTTGGCATAAGGTCATTTGGCATAAGGCCATTTGGCATAACGGTCATTTGGCATAATTGTAACCAACGTCAAAAGTGAGGGTCTTTTGGCATAACGGAGATTTGGCATAATTTTTCTTTGCGTTTGCTAAATGGTGACTAAGTGAAACGGCGGCAAACACCCCGGAATAGTAAATATAACACCCGTCGATAACAATATTAAAAAGACATTGTCCTCTCGTGGAAAGAATGCATTTGCAATGCAATGCAAAAGTAGGCGCATGCCCGGATTAGAGCAGTGGTGGATATAGTCCCCTCTTTAAAAGAAGGCGTGTTGCCGGATTATGGCAATGAAGGATGTGATCCCTTCTTTAAAAGTAGGTGCTTGCCCGGATTATGGTAATGGAGGATATGATCTCTTCTTTAAAACTAGGCGCTTGCCCGGATTAAGGTCATTGTGGATCCGATCCCTTCTTTAAAGGTAGGCGCTTGCATAAATTATGGCAATGAATGATGTGATCCCTTCTTTAAAATTAGGCGCTTGGCCGGATTATTATAATGGTGGATGTGATTCTATCTTTGAAGTAGGTGCTTGCCCGGATCATGGCAATGGATGGTATGATCTCTTCTTTAAAAGTAAGCGCTTGCCCGGATTTGGGTCATGGTGGATGCGATCCCTTCTTTAAAAGTAGGCGCTTGCATAGATTATGGCAATGGATGATGTGATCCCTTCTTTAAAAGTAGGCGCTTGTCCGGATTATGACAGTGGTGATGCCTTCTTTAAAAGAAGACGTTTGCCCGGATTGAGGCAATGGTGGAAGTGATCTCTTCTTTAAAAGTAGGCGCATGCCCGGATTAAGGCCATGGTGGATGCGATCCCTTCTTTAAAAGTAGGCGCTTGCATGGATCATGGCAATGGAGGATGTGATCCCTTTTTTAAAGTAGGCGCATGCCCGGATTATGACAATGTTTTTTTTATGTTTATTAAAGACTCTTTAAATATTATTCGAGTCTTGGTTGTTCAATTCACAGAATTTGAGTAATTTAGGATCTAGATAATGTATATTTCATTCACTGGTCTCATCCGGTCCGCTGGCAGAACATCCATCCTATTATGATAAGATTTGACGCCTTGGGGACTGGTACCTAGTTCTCGATTACGGTGGCCTGCCGATCGTCAATGTGCTTAACGCTGTCTTCCTTTGATTAGAAGTATCCTATTTTCAGTGAGGTGGTTACTGGTAAAACTGGTGGAACTTGATGAACTGAATTTTTCAACACTTCTACTGTTTTATATTAGGTTTTCCGTTGGGTAGTTGTGTGTCATATTTCATCTATCAGCGCGATTTCTTTGAGGAACGATAGCACTTTTTTGCTTGGCGGCTGTCGTCGGCCAATGTCTCTCTTATGTTTGATTGGAGCCCAATTTTTTCCCGAGCATCATCATCATATCGCAAAGCTTAATTGGAACTCTCATCTCCAATCAGTTGTGCAGAAAGGTCTCAATACACTTTGGGTTTGTTCAAAAACCCTTGGTAAAAGATGGGGCCTAAAACCAAGTATGATCATGTGGATATATAAAACCATTGTCCGTCCCAGGACAACTTACGCTTCCCTTGTCTGGTGGCCTAAAACTAATGAGGCTGCTGCAAGGGCTAAGCTCAACAAAATCCAACGCACCGCTTGCATAGCCATCACTGGTGCAGTTCGTAGTACACCCACTTTGGCCCTAGACGCAATGCTTCACCTGCCCCGGTTAGATCAATTCATAAAGCTGGAAGCGGAAAAAAGTGCTCTAAGGTTAAAGAGAACAAAAACACTGCTGTCGGGAGACCTTACGGGTCACCTCAGCATATTAAATGAATTTGCCATAAATCCCGCAATAGGAATTTGTAGTGACTGGATGGAAACGGTAGTCAATTATGACTTACCTTACGATGTGTTCATTCCTTCCCGCCAGGAGTGGGAAGGAGGTGGACCCAGCGTTCCAACAGGCTCTATAAATTTCTTCACAGATGGTTCGAAAATGAATAATCTGACAGGATCCGGAATCTATGGCCCTACAACAAAAATTTCTGTCCACTTAGGACAGTGGCCCTGATATTTCAGGCGGAAATATATGCAATATTAGAATGCGTGTTATTATGCCTGAGGAGAAAGTATAGATTTGCAAAAATATGTATTTTCTCTGACAGCCAAGCGGCACTTAAGTCGCTTAATAACTACACTTGTAACTCAAAGCTAGTGTGGGAATGCATTCTGGCTTTGAAAAACTTATCCATACGCAATCGAGTCTACCTATATTGGATCCCAGGACATACGGGTCTAGAGGGAAACGAGATTGCTGATGAGCTAGCCAGGAATGGATCTAATGAAAGGTTCATTGGCCCTGAGCCCTTCTGCGGGATCTCAGACTGCTCTGTAAAAATGGAACTGAACAAATATATGGTCAGTCAAATCACATCAAACTGGAATGCACTTCCCCATACGAGCCAATCCAAAAGGCTCGTAACGATTAACCCCAAGAAAACCCAACAACTATTAGGTCTCAACAAAGGGATCTCAACATCTACACCGGTCTAATAACTGGACACTGCCCCTGCAGATACCATCTACAAAAGATCGGAGCAATCCAAACCTCAAATTGCCGCTTCTGTGACGAGGAGAGAGAAACATCAGAACACATCCTCTGCTATTGCAGTGCACTCACCCAACGTAGGTTCAAAGTTCTCAGCAAGCCCTTTTTAGGGCCTGCTGACATATGGATTTTATCCCCAAGGACGTGGTTGGCTTCATAAAGCTAGTCTCGCCAGAATGGGGAGTCACATACTGTAACTCAGGATCTCTATTCATCAATAATAGATGGTCTTGAGTTCAGTCGATACCAAGGTATCTCAGTGACAAACATGTTACTGAGATAACTTGCGTATTTCACAGTAAAAGGGTATATCACAATAGTCCTAAAATCTGGACGCAGTGATCTTCACCCGACAAACGAGGAAAAATCATATCCTGGACAGTTGACTATAATGTGTTTGACAGTAAGAATTTGGTTACATTTTGTGCAATTGGGTGGATCTGTTTTTTTCTAGTAGATAGGCATGCGTTAATTGCGTATGGCCAATTCGTAGTCTGGTTAGTATAACGTCCTCTCTGCGATTTCCTGTTGTCTCTCTAAATGGTGTAGTGGTATTTTTGCATTCTCTTAATTTGTTATTTCTGGTTGATTCCCATTCCAATTGCCATTTGTTAATCATATTTCTTTTAATGATGGTTTTAATTTCTTTGTGATCAACTATTTTTTGCATAATGGTGTTAAGCTCGAGGGCTCGTTTGGCTTCAGTATCGGCCTTTTCATTCCCAGGAATGCCGATGTGGCTTGGGATCCAACAGAAGGTAATGGATGTTCCCTTATCGGATATGTCATTGTACAGTGTGGTTATTTCATCTTTGAGGGAAGATTTTATCTTTCTCTTTTTGATAGTTGTTATCACACTCATATGATAAAAGCACCTACTCTATCTTGGTTTGATATCCACTTCAGAGCTTCAATTACCGCCATGGTTTCGACGCTGTGGATGCTAAGTAAGTTATGGGTTCTTTTACGTATTACGTTTTCTTCCACAATTACACTAAAGCCGGTTCTGGAGTCTGTTTTGATCCGTCAGTGTATAAAACTGTATGGAATCTGTATTTAGTACGCATTCGTTGAGCAAATAGTTGTCTTAAATCCAGATGATTGTTTCCGGTCTGGCTCGCGTGTAGAACTGTATTATCGACAAGTATTTGTTTTCTTTTCCATGGTGGAGTAGATGGTATGTAGAAAGGTTTACTTGCTGGGATGTTAGTTGCTAGTTCTTCGATTATTCGGCTACTTCTAGTTTTTATGGTGTTTGGTTCAGTAGTTGGTCCTTGATTCCAAAGTTCCCCTGAACTGTTGTTGCTGAGTTCTTCTGTTTCGCTGTTTGATGGTTGACGAGCATTGTTGGCTCCTTTGCTGCAAATATCGCTAGTTTTTGGTTCAAAAGAAATCTGATGTTTGGGATGCCTGCTTCGGCCTGAATGCTCATTATTGGGCTGGTATGTAATGCTCAAGATGGTTCGTAAGGCGCTGCTGTGCAAACTTTCGAACCGTTTGATTACCGTGTCGCTAATTGAAGATATGATCGGGGCTGCATATAGTATTTTTTCAAGTACGGTTGCTTTATAGATTTTTATCAGGGATTGGCGGTCTCCACCCCATGATCTGGATGCAATGGATCTTATAAACTGGACTCTCTGGGAGCATACTGCTCTTGTTTCCTCGATGTGTGTTTTGTAGGTGAGGTGTTGATCTAATGTTACTCCTAGGCATTTGTGGCATAATTTTTCTGGTATAGGGACATTGTTCAATATAAGTCTTTGACTTGTTTGTTTTCTAGATCTCGGGTGTTTGAACGCTATAGTTACACATTTTTCGGTAGAGATTTTGAAGCCGGTGCGTTGTTCCCATGATTCAACCGATTTAAGCGCTGATTGTAATTTTTTTGTGAGATTTTTCCTGTTACCATCGGAGGCGAAAAGAACTACATCGTCGACAAAGAGGAGTGCATTAACTTCGGCAGGAAGCTTTGCGCATATGGTGTCGATTGCAATTAGGAATAGCGTAACACTTATAACTGATCCTTGACATAAGTCATTTTACATTATTGTTTCCTGTGACAGAGTTCCAGGATTTTTTGGATGTATTTAACAAGATTGCCTCCTATTTTCCACTCACAGATTTTGTTTAGTACCAGCCTACGCCAAGTGGTGTCGTAAGCCTTTCTAATGTCGAGAAAGATTGCTTGTGTAAAGATCTTTTTGTGCATAGCTTCTCTAACTGCGGTGTCAAAGTGTGCTAGATAGTCCGATGTAGATTTCCCTTTACGGAATGCAAATTGGTGGTCGTTAAGTAGCCTACGTTCTTCAATTAGGTGCATTAGACGGTTGTTCACCATTCTCTCGAGGATCTTACCAAGGCAACTATTTAGGTAGATTGGTCTGTAGTTTCCTGGACAACTTCTTTCTCCTTTTCCCTTGTATATAGAAACCACTATGGATTTGGTCCAGCTTTCTGGGTATACGGAGCCTTCCCACAATCGGTTATATGTGTTAAGGAGCAGATGTTTGTACTCTATTGGCAGTTTGGTGATCATCGCATAGTGGATGCCATCTAGGCCTGGAGAAGATCCTTTAAGTCCTTCCATTGCTTCTTCAAGCTCGTTTCGGGAAAATACTGAGTTATATCCGGCTTCTTCTTCCTGGTTTATAAGTATCGGGGATTGTTCGATGTTATTTTTATATGCCAGAAATGCTGGAGAGTATTCCCTATCACTGGATATTGTTGTGTGCAGCAAGACTATCAGCAATTCCTTTGTTGTTAGTTGTTTTTTCATTATTGAATTTGATTTCTCGGATACGTAGGCTTTTAAATTTACCTTGAATTTTGCTGAAGTTTTTCCACATCTCCTTGGCAATCGTGTGGATGTTGAATTTTTGGGTAAAGTCTTCCCAAGGTTTCTTCTTGGCATTTACGATGGTCTCTTGTGCTTTGATATTTGCATCTCGGATCTCTTGGGTATGATGTGGATGCAGAGTTCCCATTTTGTTTCTTTGCAAGCTTCTAAGAGCCTTTCTTCTTGCTTTAATGGCTGCTGCAACTTCTTTATTCCACCATGGCACCTGTTTACCTGTGATGGTTCCTTTTGTTTTTGGGATTGATTGTTCAGCAGCTCTGTTCATCTGCCTTGTTATTTCTTCGGCTTGGTCATGAACGTTATCCATGTAGGTGATTTCAATCGTATTTTGGTATTTTTCCCAATCTGCTTCATCAATTTTCCACTTAGGGAGACGTTGTGTTTCCTGTAGTATTTGCGGCATCAATATAATTAGGAGTATGTGGTCACTTCCATAGGAGTCATCTGAGACGGTAAGTTCCAGAGTACCAGCTAGTACATCTGAACAACAACATATATCGATGCAGGATCCAATTCCTGTAGCACTATTCACATATGTGTTTTCACCATTGTTGAGCACTACAAGGTTTTCTTCGTCAATGATTGACTCTATAATTTTTCCTCGGCAACTGATTTCGTCTGAACCCCATAGTGGGTGATGTGCATTAAAATCACCCATCACTATCATAGGTTTAGGAATTTGAGCGAGTAATTCAGAAATATCATCCTTTTGGATTTGGGTTCCGGGAGGGAGGTATACGTTTAGTATGTTAGCATTTATTGGTGCACCTACTTTTACGGCTACTGCTTCCAAATTTGTATTTAGGTCAATACTCTTGCTGTCTATGTCCTCTTTTACTGTCGTTATCACTCCACCAGCTGATCTGGCTCCACCAGGTCTTTGACGGTGGTATATTTTATACTTACTGATGTTAGCTTGCTGTTCTTTTTGGCACATTGTTTCCTGTAGACATTAATAGTTTTAAGTCGGTTCTTCTTTTCCTTAATCCTCTGACATTCCATGAGACCGCAAAATTTTCGTTGTTTGCTGGACTGTTATTATTTTGGGTTATTTTTATATTATTTGGGATTGTTTTGACTACTTGTTTATCTTGGGTATGGTGTTGTGGTCTCGTTTAAGCTGTTAAATATTCTTACTACATATTATCGTCGTGGTGGGTAGATCCTATGGATTGTTCTGAATCCGATTCAACAAACTCCATCTGTTCACATGGTTGCATTGATGTGTTTCCTTTTTTCTTCCTAGGTGGTGAGAGCAAGGTGTTATCCAGACTCCTTGTGTGTTTGGGGCTGTTTTTTGTTGGTATGATTTCAATAGATTTTCGAGCTTGTTGCAATCTTCTTTGAGTTTTTCCGCCTCTTTTTCTGCAATTTTTCTTCTATGTTTTTCTTCCTTGTATGCTTTGTGAACTGAGTCTAACGTCTCCTGCATTTCCTCAATTTTTGTTTGCATTTCCGTCACTTTTTTTTCATTTTCCTGGCAACATTTGATCAATTCTTCTTTGTATTGCATGAGCTTTGTCTCGAATTGTACTTCCATTTTAGCTTTCAAGGTGTCAGCATACATTTTCTTCTCTTCATTTAGCTCGTTGATTTTAGCTACGTAGGCTTTGTTTTCATTAGTAAGTTTTTTAACATCTTCTTCAACTGATGATATCACTGTATCTGAGTAAGCTGTTTTGCTCTCTGATTCAACAATGTGTCTGGCTTCCCAAAACGAAATGTTTCTGTCCACTTTCACTTTTGTAATCGATTTTTCTGGGCACTCTTTGGAAAATGCACCATGCCCACCACCACAATTAATACATTTTGCTACGTTGCCACATTCTTCATGGTAGACTTCACTGCACCTACTGCACTTTTTATCCTTGACCGGGCAGCTAATGCTAGTATGTCCAAACTTGAGACACTTGAAACACCTTAGCGGGTTAGGGTACCATGGTCTTGTCTGCAAGAGGAGGTAACCCAATTTGAATTCTTTAGGTGGCCTGGTTCCTTTCACGGTTATCACGAAAATGCCGGTAGGTATTTTATTGTCCTCCGCGCCCTTCGTAATTTGCTTTACATTTATCACGCCTTGATCTGACAACATGTCTCGAATTGCGTCGTCCGTATCGTTTTTCACATCACGGCAGAACACTACCACTTTGCAGGAGTTCAATGATTTATGTTCATAAATCTTCACCGTAATTCCGTCCACTAGTTTTTCAATTTTAGCCAGGTCTTTGGCCTGACTTTCATTTCTCACTGTTACAAATATTTTTCCTTCTCTCGTTTTTTTAGCCGCAATTATTGTCCCACAGTGGCTCTGGATTGTTTTCTCCACTAATACTGGAGACCATACGGGGGAAATTAGAACTGTTCATTAAATAAGCTCTGCTCGTTGGTTGGTTTTTAATTTGCACTCTTGGTAGACACTTGCGTTGCTTATTCGCGTTACCGATTTAGTGAGTAATCACTTTTACCCGAAAGACCAGAGGCATAATTGGACACCTCTCGATAAATTAACTGCGATCGACCGATTGCGCCGATGCGACTTAACTCGACCGTAGTCAAACACCGAATCATGACAATGTTGTATGTTATTCTTTTTTTTTAAAGAAGGCGTTTGCCCGGATTGAGGCAATGGTGGATGCGATCCCTTCTTTAAAAGTAGGCGCTTGCATGGACTATAGCAATGGAGGATGTGATCCCTTCTTTAAAAGTAGGCACTTTCCCGGATTATGACAATGGTGGATGTGATTTTTTCTTTAAAAGAAGGCGCTTGCCCGGATTAAGGCAATGGTAGAAGTGATCCCTTCTTTAAAAGTAGGCGCATGCCCGAATTAAGGCCATGGTGGATGCGATCCCTTCTTTAAAAGTGGGCGCTTGCATGGACTATGGCAATGGAGGATGTGATCCCTTCTTTAAAAGTAGGCGTTTGCCCGGATTATGACAATGGTGGATGTGATTCCTTCTTTAAAAGAAGGCGCTTGCCCGGATTATTATAATGGTGGATGTGATTCCTTATTTAAAAGAAGGCGCTTGCACGGATTATGGCAATGGAGGATTTGATTTGTTCTTAAAAAATATGCGCTTTTCAGGATTGAAGCAATGGTGGATGTAATCCCTTCTTCCCGGATTATGGCAATGGTAGATGTGACTCCTTCTTTATAAGTAGGCGCTTGTCGAGAATAAATCAATGGTAGATGTGATCTCTTCCCCGAAAAGCACAATTCAGATTGATTTGGTTGACTTGATTAGTTTTAGTAACTCGTCTACGACAAGTGAGTTGCTTGAGTTTTTGAAGTTAGGCGCTTACCCGCATTAAGGCAATGGTGGATTTGATCCGATCTTACGGCGCATGCTTGGATTGAAGCAATGGTGGCTGTAATCCCTACTTTAAAAGTAGGCATGTGGCCGGACTAAGTCATTGATGGATGTGATCCCTCTCTCGGAAGTAATTCTGCCGTTTTGTTATTTCGTTCTCCCGGAAAATGTCTACCATCAATCTAAATTAATCAGAAAACACCCTCGACCTACTTTATCTACGCTAAACATTACATGAAATATCCCTTTCGCTTTCACAGCTCGAAATTATGCCAAATGTCCGTTATGCCAAATGACCCACTCTTTTCTTACAGTTCAAAATTATGCCAAATGTCCGTTATGCCAAATGACCATTATGCCAAATGGCGTTATGCCAAATAACTTTATGCCAAATGACCCAGACCCCCTTTGGGGAGTAGTTTGCTGATTAGAAAACCGGCGTTCGTGAACGTCATCTTCAATCCCCAATCTCATTTAGGTAAATAAGACCACTGGAAGTAGCTAGAAGCTGGTTTGGTCTTCAGGACCTTAACGTTTAAAAAAAAAATCAGATCTCCAAACCGCACAGTGCACGATCGGACAATTCAGCGAGTAAGTTGAGAAAAATTATTTAAGTTCTTTTAGTGGGATGTCTTCAAATATTTAAGACGAGTCGAGTCAAGTACGAGATACTTAAGACGGACTCACAGTTGAGGTCGAAATACGTGCCTGTGAAGACAACAAAACGTAGTGGATTTAAATGGAAAGTACTTAACGCGTCTTAGACAGTTGAAGCAAGTTGAGTTGGTCTAACAGTAAAGGAGCGAAACTCCAGGCACCACTTCCGCCGGAGAGAACCCATTATGTCAGGCCCAGAGAACTTTCGATCCCACCATTGGATCGTGCTGATCAAGCCACCAACCCGCCATCCATAAAGGAGCAACCCGTCCTTTCCGCAACAATAACGAGCGCTCGTCAAATATCTCCAACGGTACGTACTTACAATGGATGCCGCCCACCCAAATTACTCCCATTTTGCAATAGTACTTACAATTAAACCAATTCCTAACCAACAACAAATAAGTCCTGAGCCGACGTTCTGATACCTGAATTCTTGGGATCCTTCGATAGCCTAGACTGGAACATGCATTCAATTCATTTCCAATTTAATATCATATCCATATCGTATTTAAAAGTGTTCAAAAATTAAAGATACAAGTCAAAGAGCTAGTATTTGAAACAAAAATTCTTTTTTGTTTAATTTTTCATATTCTTTCTTACGTCCTCCCCAAGATCGTCCCAATAAATGACATAAAAAGAGGGTTGAGTGTATAACGCACTGAAATCAGAAATAAGGTACGAAAGAAACATAGATACCAAGTTGTATGATATGTGGAACTATACGTCACAGGTTATGTGCCACGGACGGTAACGGAAGTTTAGGAACAACTGAAGTTTTCAAAATTATATACACAATAGTAAAGAAATAAAAAACAACTACAAATTCACTACACAGAGAGCAAATAGCAGTTAGCGACGATAGATTGTCTGACGATAGGATGATTTTAAGCCAAACATGAATGATCAGTAAAAAAAAGAGCGATGGTCGAATTTTCTATTCAGTTAAATACACTCAATGCCAAAAAGTGTCAAATTATTACGTGTGGTACATAATTTTAATACAAAATAAAAGTTCTACGATACGGATAAAAACTGTTTTCAGAACAATCACATTGTCACCACATGCACTTATATGGCCTCATGTCGGTAAAACACTAAATTAGCCACGCAATGCAGATGATTATTCTGTTAAGTTGAAGAGTTGTACAGTAGTAGACGTTTGTTATGCCGCACTGTATTTTCCAATATTGTTTCGAAGCCAAAACGATTTTCTGATTCTCATTTTAGGATTCATCGATGAAGTGTAGATAAAGCCCATTGTTAACAACGACGAATCTGCATTTTCCTTAAAACAACGGAAACATTACGAGAAGCTGAGGAGTGGCTAAATAAATGTCTACCACTGTAGTTTACCAAAATAACACACTGTTTGTTGGCTTCCATTCATACAATTTTTCATCAAACAATTTCTGGTCCAGGGTTACGGTGGGTTTCCACATTCTATTCATATTAGATTAAACTTGTGGCTCATTATCTAGTGTAGTGATTCACTTTATAATGGCCTGTTTGTAGATTGCGGGGTGGCGGTAGATGAGAACGAAGGTTGATAGGAGGAGACATTTTCATCAACCCGTCCGCTACTTCACTCCGCCGTAATGTGATAGAGGTGACAAAGTAAGGGACTCATTCATATATCATTCGCTGGAAACTTTTTTTTTCATCCACCCATATTCATAATGCAGCGAGCGATAGTGGCCGGGCAAAATACCGGACGGGGCCGGACATTGTCAATTTATAGCGATAATTACTCTTCAAACTTTGCCGCAGAGAACACCAAGCACGTGCTGCTGTGGCGCGGATCGGTTGTTTGTGGTTCTGCTCCAGTCAGTGTGCCTTTTCAGCTCGGTACCTGTACGGTGGCTGGCAATGCAGTGTTGCAAGAATGAGTCGGTTGCTGATTGTCGCAGGGCTTAGTTCAACGAGAACCAAACACCCGCGGTGGTATAGCCCGAGGGAAGCGTCATCGGTATCAATGTCGCGTGATTTCAGTATAAAAGTCGAGTCGATGGATGTAATTTTGTACTTGTACTGACAATCTAAAATTGTCTCTCGTGGAAAAATTTCAGTTCATTTCTTCCAAATAAAACTAAATTAAATGTATTCATATTATTCTCATGATATTTTCAATCTCTTTGTTCATCACCGATCACGGCCATATTATCATTAGCACTTGGTTGATTGATGCTGTGATTTTCCACATGGAATAAAATATTTTGCCTGTTGTTTACCGCCAATCTAAATTCACTAATTTGTGTGCTTTTGAATGTTATCATTCCACATGGCAACTACTTCACAATTCACTATCGTTTTCCGATGGTCAAAAACATGCACGACTGTTGTTTAGCAAAATTATGCCAAAATAGATCGCTCGATCACGATTATACACTTTTTGCTTTTTATCTAATTCCAACTTTGTTGTGTTGTTGTTTGCGGTGCACCCGAGCGTACATATTGACGAGTCATCCAAAAATTCCGTAAAATTTTTGGTTGAATTTTTTCCCATATTGAAAATAATTCATACAATTTCGAAAATTTAATTTAATAAAACAAGAGATTGTGTTTATGAACTGTACCTAATTTGTTGATGATCCCCGCAAAATGGCGACTTCGCGCGATTATGTTTATCTCCTGGATTCGAATTCAAAAAGCCTTGGGAAAGTGATATGACGTGAAAACAGAAGAAGAACAAATTCGTAAATATCTATGTAAATAAAAATGAGGTTGAATTATGTTTGTGGCGAATGAACTCACGAACAGCCTTACCGATTTAAAATATCCTTTTGTGGTTCGACTCGTCAATCAAGGTTTGAATAAAATTTAAAAACAGCAACAATTTTTTTTATGTATGTAGTTTTTATATTTTGTAATTTTTGTCATATTGATCTTCTTTCTGTTTTTGGTAATACATCTTCCACTGGAACATTTCCGCCTCGCAGCATAGCTTCCTTTAAGGACTTCTACATTGATTACATCCGAGGTTTCTAGGCGTATGAAGTTAATACGAGGACCAGGAATCGATTCCAGACACCTTCAGCATGGTGAAGTTTTGTCAATACGCACCTACTTTCATATTGCTAAAAAATGAGAATAATGTCCAAGCAGTCGTAAAGTTGTCTCAGTATTTTTTTTTGACTTTCAATGGTTTTTCTCACCACACTCACTAATAGTCATATTTCTCATTAGGACTTGGGACTAGGAGTAGAAGTATGAACGCTAGTGTGACTGCAGCGATTTATAGTGTTTTGACCATAATATGTTTAAACTTGTTGTATGCATTAACAAAGTTATCTTCGGTATGCTGAGCAATCGTAGTGTAATTTCGACTGTAATTTCCGTCATTTTTTCTCAGCGTTTTGATCCTTTTTCCCATGGTACCTGTTGTAGAGCACCATGAAATTTTGTTTTTTTATGATTTGTGTTTTTTTAATTTAAAATTTAAGCTCAACACTAAAGTTTTGCATCTTCCAACTTTTATCGAATTGTTTCAACGATAAAAATCAATGCCTAATATTTATTTCCTTATGGTTTTATTATACTGCCTTTATAATATTTTTTATTGTGAAAATAGTAAAACTATTGAAAACAATCAAGTAATTATTGATTCGCCAAACAATTGTTTTGTTTTTCCCTTCCTTTTAAAATTTTTGAATAAAGCTGTGGGAACGAAAAGGTTAATGTTCATTGCAAAAACACTATTACCCGGTGGCGAGTTCGATTCCACGTCCAGTCGAGGGGATCAAACGAGTTGGATAATTTTTGGACTCCTTTGGGTAAATATTAATAATTAAAAAAAACTAGGACAAGGTGAAGACTTCTGTAATAAACTTTCCAAATAACCTATTCGATTGTAGCTGGCGATGAGCACTTGAACAATGCTGTTAAGAACAACTGATAATAATATCGAAGTTTTTCAAGTGTCGTTGTTGTTCGATTTACAAATCACGCCTTTTAACGGTTTGAAGATCAGAATGCCCCAGCTTGTTGCAATATCTTGAAACTGCGACCGACGGTATCTCCGCTTCATCCAAACACAATCGATGCACGCAGCCAGCAGCACACGATACGTGGTCTCAAGCGTAGTGAAGCATGTGAAAATCTACGTCAGCACAAGGGGAAATACAGTGCATTCCCGTTTATAAGCAGTTCTTGATTATTCTATCACTGACTTCGGGAGAATAAACTTACTGACAAGAGTGTGCTGCCAAACATGAGAAGCCACTGTAAGCTACTTCTGTGCTGTCCATCGTTCGGTCTTATCTGAAGTGAGCTTTTACCCTTGTCATCTTGTATTGTAGATTTGATTGTAGTGTGAACCTCTTTTGATCCAGCAGATAGCTGTTGCATACAAATTTTGTCACATTGAACATTGAACAAACTTATCTCGAGGTGATCGGTGGAAAGACAATTTGTTATGTGAGGTTTGAATACGTGTGCCAATATCACGTAAGGCGTATTTGTTCCAATTGTAGCATTAAGAATGATGCAGTAGCTCATTACCATGGATGGCATGGAACGCACAAATGAGCATGGCTAATGTACAATGAATGAATTTAAACGTATTGTGCTTAACGGATCATGCGAATATCTATCTATTATTATTAATTTGTAGTAGAGTTCTCTGAATTTCATGGAGACCTGAACTCTAAGGGAAAATTGGGCAAAATGCGCCACCTCACTTTCTGAGGTTTTAACTCATTTTTTTTTCGCAAATCGAAAGTGGCTGAAGCAGAAAATCACCCAGTCAACCACTGATCGTATATGAAAGTATATATTTAATCGGATATATTGGAGTTTTTTTTATCGCACTCGTATATGATTAGTTATAAAGATAGTCCAAATATGTTTACTATCGTCAGCGTCGTAGCGTGTTGCGTTCGAAACAAAAAGCTTGATAAGAGCTGGTATATTTTTAAAATCAGTTGGCCAGGGTTCCTTCTCATTGCCTGATCCCGGGAAATGAGAAAGCGGACTCTTTGGATAAGATGAAACCTTGATCAGTTGGCAGGAGAAATGAAAAAATGGGAAGTTGGGTTGATGGCTGTATTCAATTTGCCCGCAGGTATCGAAGCGTTCAAAAATTTAATATGGAACAAAAATTCATTCGAATCATGTGTTGTCCAATCACTACATTCTAAATGCACATCTTTTCAGAGTGGGGCTCTCGGAAGACAAGCTCTGTGTTTGCGGCGAAGAATATCGGGATATTGATCACGTCGTGTGGGCGTGCGGGGAGCATCGTGGCTCCAGATTTGCGGCGAAGGAACATCTCCAGGTCCGAGGAAAACAACCAAAGCCTCCCAACAAACGTTGAAAGCGGGTGAAGCGCTTGTTCAGCTTAATATAGTCTTCTTTAGCCGAAAAATTATCTTATTCAACTTAAATTATTTGTTGGGCTATTAGGGAAGTGTTGGCGTGTCTTGATCTCGATTACATGTCCCTTGTTTGCCGATTTTTGAGAGTTGCTGATGTAAGAATGTAATCATAGTCCGCCCATTCTCTTGTCTGCCATACCCCATCACGAATATCTTCCTCTTGTTTTCCATTTTAATGTCTGCCGTTTCCCTTTTATATGTCTTTTTTTGTTCGGGATGAACCACTGCGTCCATTTAATTGAACTTTTGTAGTAAAAGTTTGTAGTTTATATGTCTTCCTCTCGGTATTGTCTCCCGAGAAAATGTTCGTTCTTCCCATTACAGAAGTGAAACATCATCAAGAATGGCAACTATGTGACGCTCAATATTAATTATTTCATAACTATGTGAATATCAGCATCGTTATTACTTAAGCATAAGCACCCTAAATTCCCTTCCTTTCTTACTGTATTATTGTGTTCCATAACCAATACGCGAGTCTTTCGGATCCCCAAAACTAACATTTGTGAATAAGAATCATAAAAAATGTAATTAAAACATGATTTTGGCTCCGTAACGCTTAACGGCAAATGGGCCTTCTAAATAAACGAAAGTTGTTTTTTCAATCATTTTTTTTTTGCATAACGGAAATTTTAACGATTTTCTGAAAGATTAATTTTGTAAAGAAAATTATTTTGAGCTTTTTAGTGGAATGTCTTCACTTGTCATAAGACGAGTTTGTACAATCCCATTGAATTCCACCACTTAATTGTATCTTGACAGATACGTATTTCGACCTCAACCGTAAGGCCGTCTTCAGTGTCTCGTACTTGACTCGACTTGAAGAAAAGTGTAAGCTGCGATCTTTTTCTTCAAGTCGAGTCAAGTACGAGACACTGAAGACGGCCTTACTGTTGAGGTCGAAATACGTATCTGTCAAGATACAATTAAGTGGTGGAATTCAATGGGATTGTACTGTAACGTTCGACGGATAATTTGAATTAAATTTAAAAGAAATTCAAAAGCTTTAGACGTTTTTATCTTTTTAAGCAAAATCAATTGTAAATAAATTTTGAAATTAGTTTTATTATTGTAATTAAATTAAAGAGAATAATATTTAGATTGAATTAAAGCTTAATTATTGTAAATTAATTATTTTTGTTCTTTTCTGTATATGTTTTATTTCATTTGAATTAATTTAGCTTTGGACGTTTTTATCTTTTTAAGCAAAATAATGCTGGAATTCGTTAAGTCGGCTTGACGATTCAAAGTCCAAAGCGAGACCAAAATACAACCAGTCTTTGCCTGACTACTTGACTGTCTTGGGGTAATGAAATGTTTCGTGCGGTTTGCGTCTCGGCTGAGCGAAGTGGTATACTGCTTCAGTGAGTGCAGCAATGGCTCCTGAAAGTATAGAGCTCTTTTCAACCATTTGCTTAAATCTAGGAAGGCGCCAAACTGCTATCGCCATTCGAAAATCGCTAAAGAATAAGCAATTGTCCTTCAAGGTTTCCTGAAGGATAGAACCCTTAAGCTCGTTCGGAGTAGAAGTATCGCGGTTTTTCAGTTCCGAGTTTGTGAAACTTTCAAAGTGAAACGTGTGCACCTTCAAAGTCTGTCGAAGGTAGAAAACTGAGAACAGTGGTTTTAAAAAAGTGAAGTGATGTAAAAGAAATCTTTTGATGCCTTCCAGATACAGCTTATCGTCCGTCAGTGCGCCTGACGATTACGTGATTCTACTCCATTTTCCGGAGGAATTATTTAGAAAAAAAAGGGAATTCGTGTAAATAGTTTTTAATTAGTTTTGACTAACATTCGCCATTCGCGTTGGACTTCCAGCGCATAGGCGCTTTTTTGTACGGGCTGGAAATTTGAAAGCGACCAGCGGAGTCATTTTGGGGTTCCCGTCCAAACTCGCAGAGCGACCATTCGGACTCCTGTGTCCGCTAAGGCCTGCCTTTCTAGGTAGCTAAACGAAGAGGAGTGAAGTTCGCCAGTCACAGTCAGTCGAGCGAAACTGACCCAACAGTCGCCAAAAACTGTCGTAGAACCACTCGTACGTTACAACCCCCGGTGGTCAGCTTTCGAGAGCACGGTCCCCGTACGTCGCTAATTATCGTACGTTGGACCGAACCCGAACCGAGAGTTAGTAGCTTTCTTTTAGTCCTCACCCGGTGAATCGGAAAGGTACGTAAAGCCCGGTCCTAAGAGAAAGTGGGCTACTGGCTCGAGGGAACGGCGTTTCGGACGCTCTCGAGTTTTGAAAATCGGAAGTCTTCTGTCCAGCTGCCACTCCATCCGCTTCTTCAGTTCGGCCATTTGCGCACGACCTCACACCGCCATCTTGTGGAGCAGCGATCGCCCACTGGCAAGCCGCCGGTAACTCGACGCTCCGGAGACACCGACGTCACCAGCACGGTCAAACGAGTCGTCATCGTCCTCGTCGGACAGTCCAGCGTTTTCGGCACCCCGCCTGAGAAACCTACGTCTTCGTCGTCCCGCCGGAAAGCCCTCCGTCTTCGGCACTCCGCCGGAAAGCCATCCGTCTTCGGCACCTCGCCGGAAAGCCCTCCGTCTTCGGCACCCGCCGGAATTCCGCCATCGCTACGAAAATCCTGCGCAGGTACGTGGAAACATTGTAATCATGGCCATGAAGTTTCTCATATGAATATTAAGCCCATTTAGTATGTCGTCCAACCCGAATGAACTCCCTTGAGAATAAAATATGTTGAATTAGAAGATCTGGATGCCAATTGATTTTATTTGCAGCATTTCCGTTTAGAACACACTGTTCTCGTACGTTTCAGTTATTCCGTGGGTAGATTGGATATTTCAGACTTCTATTCCTCTTCGGTCAGTGCGTATTGGGTTGAGCGAGCTTAAGCGAGTACGAGGGGCAATAAGGGATAAGCAGAGCGAGTTTGGGTTTCCGTTGGTTTAGCAAGTGGTTTGGAATACTCAGCCAGCAACCGTTCGAGGATTTCCCCTGAGGTATTGTCTCGAGAAAGTCGGGCAACTCAACAGACTGGTGGTCTCTCACACGTGAGAGTGGCGCTACAAGCCACCAAGGTTAATAAATCACCTCATACGATTTTGCGAACGGTTACAGTACAAACTCGTCTTATGACAAGTGAAAGATTAAACAAACCCACGAAATAAAAAAAAACTAGATCCAATAGTGCAGTGGTCCCCAATGTGCGGCCCGCGGGCCGCATGCGGCCCTCCAAGCCTTTTCTTGCGGCCCGCGAAGAATTTCAGAGAACGCACTACATGTGGCCCATTGCACTATGGTCCAGGATACAGATTTACGCGGAAAGATGCATTTTACGCCAAAACTATATTTTTTAGAAAAAACTGTTGTTCTACAAAATTGTTCGAAATAGTAAGGCCATCATTATGGTTCTACCAAAAAATAAGGTGGCCCATCATATAGAAAAAGTAATTTTTTTTAATTTCTTGGAATATTGACATGTTATATTCTACAAAGTTGTAGCGTAGCTTATTTCAATCAATTTTGCTGAAAAAAACTTTTCTGTAGCTCTTAAGTTGGCTGATTTAGAGCAATTTTACCTAATTGGATTAGGGTGTACCTCAAAAAACAGTATTTTTGATCTACTTTTTTTGTTTTAGATTTCTCGAAAAAGTCGACTTCAGGTGACTTTTAGAGTTAAAAAATGCAACTTTTGATGGGTAAATATGCTCAATATCTTTTTCCGATCAAAAGTTATAATCGTTTTTCTGTCAAAATTACATTTTTTTTTCATAAGTTGATATATCCGGTTAGGGCAAACCAAAAAAATATATTTACACGGCATCTGAGAGAAAAAATAATATTCTTTATTATGTCAAAAAATTGGGGATTTGTTAATTTTTTATCACAAGTTTCACCAATTTTACTAAAAACATGTTTTTTTTTTAAATAAATTGATATAACTCGACAACGGAAAAAGATACAGACGATATTCTTATAGCAAAACACGCGTTTTGAAAAGCCCCAAAAGTCTTCAGAAGAAGACATTTGTGAAAAATAAAAAATTAAATGAGCAGATCATAAATAAAAAAAATAGCTCAGCATACTTTCTGCCAACTGATTCGAAAAGAAGGTGATGCAAACGAATTATCTCCTGTCAAGTCTTAAAGAGCAGAAGCAGTAGTTTCGACTCATAGTTAGCTATGGCGATAAAACATCACTTAGTACTAAGCTTAAAAATTTTAATAGAAATGAAAAACAAATATATTGCAAATATACTGCGGCCCGCTTCAACAGTTCAAAATTGCGATGTGGCCCTTGACAGTGAGCATGCTGGGGACCACTGGTGTAAAGCTTCATAAGATTATATAGACCAAAAAAAAAAAATCAAATTCTAAATATTATCGAATATTATCGGCTTTGCTTGTTTTTTTACCATCATAAATGTGGTTTGAAGGAATCGAAAATGTCACTGGATCAAATGCGACCGTTCTGGTCCGTTTTTGAACCTCAACAAGTTTGCCTGCATAAAATGAGATAATTTAGCTTAAATGTAATCAAATTTCACTACTCCCGAGTATCTATTATTTGGAAACGGTTTAAATTTCTTAGTCACGAATAAAAATTATACGCGATTTTTTACAGTCTACTCTGTGTTTCGCTTTTGGCGTATTGAAGTCCTCGTCTAGGGCTTCTTCCAAAGAAACTTGTTCCATTCTTCTTTTAAATTGTAGTTCCTGTTCAATTCAAGTGAATTCAACTGCGTAAAAAACCTTGAATAGATTCGTCATCATTTCCCATTGTTCTGGATTTCGGTGCCCTCCTAAGGCCTGGCGCCCTTGGCGGGGGCCAACCTGGCCAACCACACGCTACGGAGCTGTATCGTATGAAATACATGCATAAAGAATATTCACGATTGTGTAAAAGAAATCGTTGAACGATATAAACAATATCCGGTCAATCTGTTTCAATCACAAATATCGTATATCCACATACGTGTTGTCGTGAAAATCGTATACTAATGTGCGTTGTACATATAGACTTTCTAACTTATACGCGTTGGTCAAAGCCCACTGCGTTTTTACTTACTTCACTCTATCCGATGTCAATAAATTCCATTTTGTAAATGGTGTGATTGAGTTCCTTTCCATGAAAGCTGCCGATTTGTACTTCGTACCAATGCCAAATATTCAAAATAACAACTAATTATTTATTTTATTATTATTATTTATTCAGACTAAGACCGAAGTGGCCTGTGCGGTAAATAAGAGTCTTCTTCATTCGACTCGGTCCGCCAACGTCGCCAACCACGCAGTCTACGGAGGGTCCGCAAATCATCTTCCACCTGATCGATCCACCTTGCCCGCTGCGCACCTCGCTTTCTTGTGCCCGTCGAATCGTTGTCGAGAACCATTTTCACCGGGTTACTGTCCGACATTCTGGCTACGTGCCCGGCCCACCGCAGTCGTTTTTCGCGGTGTGAACGATGGATGGTTCTCCCAGCAGCTCATGCAACTCGTGGTTCATTCGCCTCCTCCGCCATATGCACCCCACCATAGATGGTACGCAGCACTTTCCTTTCGAAAACTCCAAGTGCGCGTTGGTCCTCCACGAGCATCACCAGGTCTCGTGTCCGTAGAGGACTACCGGTCTAATGAGCGTTTTGTAGATTGTCAGTTTGGTACGGCGGTGAACTCTATTCGATCGGAGCGTCTTGTGGACTCCAAATTACGTACGATTTCCAGCCACTATGCGTCTCCGAATTTCTCTGCTGGTATCATTTTCGGCAGTCACCAGTGAGCCCAAGTATACAAATTCTTCTACCACCTCGATTTAGTCACCACCGATGCAAACTCGAGGTGGGTGGCTCACATTGTCTTCTCTTGAACCTCTTCCTATCATGTACTTCGTCTTCGACGTTACCTGCCATAATATCTATGTCGTCGGCGAAGCCAAATAGCTGGACAGACTTATTGAAAATTGTACTACTCGTGTTAATCCCTGCTCTTCGTATTACCCATTCCAAAGCGATGTTGAATAGCAGACACGAAAAACCATCACCTTGCCGTAAACCTCTGCGGGTTTCGAAGGGACTCGAGAATGCCCCTGAAACTCGAACTACGGACATCACCCGATCCATCGTCGCTTTGATCAACCGTGTCAGTTTATCCGGAAATCCGAGTTCGTGCATTAGCTGCCATAGCTGGTACCGATCGATTGTATCATATATGCGGCTTGTTGTATTCGCACGTTGTATTCGCTGCATTTCTGCAGTACTTGGCGAATGGCGAACACCTGGTCCGTGGTGGAGCGTTCGCCCATAAAACCCGCCTGGTACTGCTCCACGAACTCCCTTGCAGTTGGTGCTAGTCGACGGCATAAAATTTGGGAGAGTACCTTGTAGGCGGCATTCAGCAATGTGATTGCGCAGTAGTTGCTACTATCCAGCTTATCGCCCTTTTTGTAGATGGGACACACGACACCTTCCATCCACTCCTGCGGCAAAACTTCCTCCTCCCAAATCTTGGTAATGACCCAGTGCACCGCTGTAGCCGGTGCCTCACCACCGTGTTTAAATAGCTCTCATGGTAGTTGGTAAACCCCAGGGGCTTTGCTGTTCTTCAGCCGGCCAATCTCCTCCTGGATTTCCTGGAGAACAGGAGCCAGTAAAATTATGTCCTGCGCGCGTTCTCCCAGGTCCATCACCATACCGCCATCTTCGTCTGCCACATCGCCATTCAGGTGTTCTTCTTAGTGCTGCCGCAATAACAACTAAACTTTAACCAATTGAAAATAATTCTGAGGTTAACACGACAAAATAAAACATCACTGATATTGACATTTCACCATCGTTTATATGTGGAGAGAATCGTTAGGAATGCTGCACAGAAGAAAAAAAGTACCCAGCGTTGAGTATTTTTGAACTTACTTTTGAGTTATTTTTTCTCTTCTCTTTCATTCACTCTTTCTTCTGTTGTCAAAAACAAAAGAGCGAAACAATCCAACGACGCCAGTTCAATACGTGAAGCCAATTTTAAGTTTTATTACCTGAGGTCGAAATTGAGTGAAATAAACCTCCATTTGGGTAAATAAATTTTCCATTGGGTACTTTTTTAACATGGGAGTAAAGGCAAACTACTTCGACCCCATTTACTCAATTTTTGCTTTCCGTACGGATGTTCGAGGTTGGGTGAATTGCACTCACTATTCTTCTTCTTATTGGCATTACATCCCCACACTGGGACAGAGCCGCCTCGCAGCTTAGTGTTCATTAAGCACTTCCACAGTTACAGGTCGGACTCGATTATCCGGAGACTCGATTATCCGGGGTTCGATTATCCGGAATTTTAGACTCGATTATCCGGAGTATTATTTCTCATAAATTTTTTTTTTATTCTAAATTTTTATTTTCAATAAGATAATATACACTATGATTATTTTAACAATGTGACGTATCTAGGTTGTGGGAGGGAGTTGAAAAAGGGGTCGTTTTGTATACTGAAATTTGACTATAGGCTTGTATATCAACTTCATGAATTGAAATGATTATACTGTTATATTCATGCAAAATAAGATTATATGAAGAAATATGAACGTAGCTTTCTAAAGGAGCTTATCTTGCAAAATATCACCCTTTAAGGAATAATCCATTAATTACGTAACGCAAAAATCGTAAATATCCAAGAGAAAATCTTCAGCAACAAACGGAAACACGTTACCAAGAAGATTGCAAGGACCTGTCATCATTGGAAATCCATCGAGAAACGTTTGTTGCTGAAGATTTTCTCGTGGAAATTCACGATTTTTGCATTAAGCTATCAGTACACTGTTTGTCATAATGACAAATATTTGTCAAGTCAGCCTGATATCCATGTCGATTTCTAGTCGGTTTGGTAGATGTCCGGATCAACTTGACAAATGTTTGTCATTATGACAAACAGTGGACTGAGGGCTTTACATAACTAATGGATTATTCCTTAAAGGATGATATTCTGCAAGATAAATTCCTTTAGAAAAACTCCAATTGAAAGGACATTATTGGCGCTGATGGAGCATTTTGACTTGTTTTGCAATTGATCCTCTATGGCAATTGTACTAGAACGAAGCGTTTTATCACAACATGGGGGAAATGGGGGAAATATTCCTCTGCCCCGTTTCTCTCATTTGTATCAGGTGACGAGCAATTTGTTTTCATGTCTTCATGATAAAAAAGCCTTATGCTTTATGTCCATCGTCGTTAATTATAAATTGAGAGCGAATTCTGCAACCAATGTTATGCATCCAAACGGATCGTTCTATGGTGGCGAGGCTTCCACGGAAAACTTCTTGAAGTGAGAAGTTTGTGGACATGTTTAATTGATTCATCCAAATAAAATAAATATGTAGAACAACTCTATTATTGCCCTAATATTTGATTCAAAAGACCCTTTTGTCTCCCTCGGACACAAAGTGTACCGAAAGGCTATTTGTTCGCTCCAAAACAAACATATTTGAGATATCTCGGAGATTCATAGTATTATATACCGATCATCTATGGTCGGCGAATTGGGGCCCATTTTGGCACTTATCCTTATCCAATTTGCTTGCGACTGGTTGCATTTAATGAGAAATCTTATTAAGGTTCCCCCTAACACACGTGACCGAAAAATTGCGACGCGATTCTAACGCTTGGCGATTGCGATTCTGTCGCCGTTGGAGTGGAAGAGTAACTGGAACATTGCCTACAACGACCCAACGATAAAATCGCGCGACTAGTTTTCGCTATAGATAGTAGAATCTATAGATGAGCGAAAGCATGGCTGAGTCGATTTTTTTGCCCGTGCACACGCGCATATGACACAGCCCTTAACGTTTCCATTGAAATAGTGACGTCATGCTCGTTTGGAGACACGTTTGACAGTTCATTTGGAGACAGAGGATTTATCTTCGCTCATCTATATATTCCACTATCTATAGTTTTCGCCGTTGAGGCGATGAAATCACTCAGGTCTGGGAGAGCCTTTATATTGTTTCCTATTGAAAAAATGGATAGATCGGGCAATTGACTTAAAAGTTTCATAGCTTTTTGTTGAAAATTGACTAAATAGATAAAACTTTGGGTTCAGAAATAATAGCCAAAATACTATTTTTTTACAAAAGTGCGTAAATAGCGGAAGTGCACCGGTTTTGGCCAACTTAGTGCCTATTTTGGCCAACCCTGAAAAATACATATTTTTCCAAAATAATCGATCAGCTAAAAGCAACGCTGAATCGTGAGGGATTTAGGGGAACTGTTCTGTTTTCCATCTCACTGTACATATATTCATCTCATAGCGAAACAAAGAAATTCCGCACTAATTTCGTCGCTTCTTTTGCTAACATGCATGCTCACTGCTGAAAAAATCACAAAATAATAAACAAACAAAATACCTTTTCATTGCTTTGTTTTTCGTGAGACCAATATCGGAGCTATGAGATGAAGTCCAGGAGCAGTAACCCTATCTCTTGTTAGAACTAATAACACCCTCCTGAATTGCTTTATTTTGGAGTTATTCGCAAAATTGGCCAAATTAGGAACATGGCCAAAACCGGTACAGTTCTCCTAGTCTAGTTATTTTTGGCATCTATTCTTAACCATCAAGTTCGATTCGAATGAGAATCCTGTCTCATCATTTCATATTGAAAATTGGCTGGATCTTACTATAGACTCAAAATTATGGCAAAAATACTATTTTCCATTATATACCAGAAAGTCACCGATACCGTTAGGCGGATTAATCAGGGTTCATCCAAAATAATTTCTGACTACACCACTGCAAATACAATAAAACATATTTTTTCGTCATTTAATTGCAGATTTGATTTTTTGTCTAGTGATTCGATTATCCGGAGGATTCGATTATCCGGAGTGAAAAAAAAATCGATACTCCGGATAATCGAGTCCGACCTGTATTAACTGCAAGGTTTTTAAGCCAAGCTACCATTTTTGCATTAGTATATCATGAGGCTAACACGATGATACTTTTATGCCCAGGGAAGTCGAGACAATTTCCAATCCGAAAATTGTCTAGACCGGCGCCGGGAATCGAACCCATCCACCCTCAGCATGGTCTTGCTTTGTAGCCGCGCATCTTACCGCACGGCTACGGAGGGCCCCAACTATTGGGAAGTTTATTTCTTCCGTGTGCGGAATCGTTTTATGTATGTTCAATCACAGAGAACAGACATGGAGGCTCGAACAAAATTTCGAGCAAAACATGTGTAAAAAATCAAACCGAACATCCACGCCTTCGACGTCGACATTGCAATTCACAAACTCTGTTTGACAACGCGATGGCGCAGGTGTACTCTTGCATGCAAAACGACACTAGCGCACAGTGGCACTTTTTTATGACGCCAGCGCTGATTCTGCACGGGGTAACGGCGAAAGTTATCACAACATAGCGAGTACAGCTTCAACGTCTGTTCTCTGTGGTACAAATAGTTTCCATATACGATTCAAGCAACATTTGTAAGTACAACAACATGGACCTCGAATCGTATAAATGTTGTAGGCATCGTATATTGTAATATCGTAGTCAACACAATAGTTTCATCTAGATTATGATTATCAAAAAGTTATTCTGCTTTTCAACAGCTGCTGTATAGCACAATGGTAGACTAATAGCCTCTAGATCCAGAGGTCAAATGTTGTTTACATTTTATTTAATGCTTACGAAAACTCAGGAATGTCGTTGTGTAGTACGTATATGGTCTCCACTTTAGTATGTACATATTTAGCGATTCAGTGCATTATATACAAGTTATCTTGTTTGTATATAACAACTTATATCAAAAGTTATACGTATCAAAATGTTGACTGGGCATTTACATATATGTATACTAAAACAAAAGATCATGGAATTCAAGAAAAATAAGAAAAAAAAAATCTCCTGCTCGGTGCTCTTTTACTCAGTGCTTTTGTATTTCGATGGATAATTGTATCCACCTTACGTTATTACGCGTTGCAATACAAAATGAGATTCCTGGAAAATCAAAACTAGATCAAATAGAAACTTCTCTGGTAAATGATCATAGACTTCTTCTTCTTCTTCTTGACATTACATGGGGGGCACTGGGACAAAGCCGCCTCGCAGCTTAGTGTTCACTTAAGCACTTCCACAGTTATTAACTGCGAGGTTTCTAAGCCAAGTTACCATTTTCGCATTCGTATATCATGAGGCTAACACGATGATACTTTTATGCCCAGGGAAGTCGAGACAAATTCCAATCCGAAAATTGCCTTGACTGGCACCGGGAATTGAACCTAACCACCCTCAGCATGGTCTTGCTTTGTAGCTGCGCATCTTACCGCACGGCTAAGGAGGGCCCATTCAAAAGGTCGAAGGACAAAAGGTCGAAGGACAAAAGGTCGAAAGGACAAAAAGACAAGGAATGCGTCGTGAAAAGAGAGACGTAAGAAAAGAGTAATGAGCATAGGTAAATGAGAAGTGAAAAGTGAGAAGTGAGAATTGAAAAGTGAGAAATGAGAACTGAGTAGTGGGGAGTGAAAAGTGAATAGTGAATAGTGAGTAGTGAAAAGTGAGAAGTGAGAAGTGGACAGTGAGTAATATGTGAGAAGTGAGAAATGCGTAGTGGAAGTGAGAAGTAAAAAAGAATAAATGAGAAAAAGAAAGTGACAAGCAAGAAATGTGATATAAGGAGCAGGGATCGTAATTCTCACTCATTCTCACGAGCAGAGAATGCTCCCTCACGCTGATTTTCGCTGAAAAATGGGTTTGCGGGAAAAGAAAAAAGGTGTGATGAGAGATAACCATTTCTCCCTCACTACCAGTGCCGCGAAAAGTTGATTTGCTCGTTTTCTCACTTCTTTCTTCCTTTTCGTGCCATCATCAATTGCAAAAAGTGAGAATTGATAAGTGAGAAATGAGAAGTGAGTAGTGAGAAGTGAAAAATGAATAGTGAATAGTGAGTAGTGAAAAGTGAGAAGTGAGAAGTGGACAGTGAGTAATGAGTGAGAAGTGAGAAGTGCGTAGTGGAAGTGAG